>NC_083701.1:63171578-63477500 GCF_033118175.1 Dama dama
ATGGATCCATTTCATCAAACACAATTCATCAAACCATACCATCATACTGTATTTGCTTCAACTATTTTTTTAAAGAGATCAATAGATTTTATATAACTTTAAGCTACTTTGGGAGCTCATTAAAATGTCAATGAAAATGAACAATAAAAGTATAATCTTCCTTGTGATTTATACCACTACAAATTTATTTAAACTTTGCTTAAAATAAAACAGCTCAATAAAAGTTATACTGAAATTACCTAACAACTCTGGATTTACTTCATGTTTTTGAAGTATCACTAAACCTACATTTTAACAGTTAAGTTGCTGAAAATAAAATAATTTATTTAACAAATGCCTATTTCACATATCCAGAAGTCCAAGTCAGAACATATGTTCATTTTACAGAATAGGTTTAAAAACTATGAATTCAGACATTACTCTCTAGGGAAAAATAAATCCTAATGTAACTAGTGGGATAAACAACTCATTAAAACCAACTTGGACAAACTCCAGGATAAATTTAAGGAAATAGAAACAAGTAGGTCTTGATTGTGCAGTAGCAAAGACTGAAAATGAATATACCCTAATTAACACTTTAAAGGATTTTATCTGTATCATTTGCTGACAAATTATAATACAGAGCTGATAAAATTTTTGGACCAATCTGACATTTCTGTAAAGAACATTCTTCCTTCAAAATTTTAAATAAAAAACATGGAAGTGCCTTTAACTACTCCATGCAAAGGAATTAAACAATCCATTCACATTCATAGCAATACTATAAAATTTTTGCCATACGTACACTTCAGGAACAATCATCCATTCTTTTAAAATCAACACACCTCACGGCAACTGAAAGAATATCCTCAGCAACAGCTGGATCTAAAGATTTATACAGAGTCCCCAAATGCAAGGTCTGAACCTACAAACTGGTTCCAAAAATGTATTTTTGTTATTACTCATATCCTGTACAGTAAAATAAAATTAGATCACTTTTTCCAAAATAAAATGAGTACAAAACTCACTAATTCAACTGAGAAATGAAAGCAGTTTAAAAAGCTAAGAAATTTGTATTTCACTCTGCACACAATGACTCTTTAACTTACACAATATTATCAACACTCATGGAAGAAAAAAAACTTTTTTACCTAAATGGTAGGTAAAATGAAAGGTTAAAGCTCCTCTTTCCTCCTCCTTCCAACTCCACTCCCCACAATAACCACTTTTTATGAACTCAGCAAACAGATCTACAGGCCTCTCTGTCTCTTGATTTTATGATTCATAGATATATTTATAATTTTAATGAAGATATATATATATATAGATATAGATATAGATATAAAAGTCTACAGCCTGCTTTTTATGACTAGGCAACACATCTTAGTGATGAAACTCTTCCTACATAACTACATACTCTTCCACATTGGTCTTTTTAATGCATACTTGACATTCTGTTGTTTGAATCAACATTTACATTCATTAGCCAGTATATCACTTTCTCAATATCCCTACAATATTAACTGCTATATTTATTTAATTACAACCACTTGAGCATAGCTGAAAAATACAAATTATATTCAATTGAGATATGAGAACATTTTATCATTTTCCAAATTTTTGAAATGATATTTGGAACTGAAATATTAGATGACAAATGGACAGAGAAAATGAGAAGTAAAAGTTGTCTATCACTAAAATTAAAAATTAATGAATGCCTTATTATAACATATAAAGTTCAAAATCTTATAATGAACTACAGGTGGTAGAAAACCAACAAAATACAAGAGAGCAAAATGTTGTTTCTTCAATAATCTCATTATCTCTCAGACAAGTTAATTCAATATAGACAGTTCACCTACTTAAGCAAAAATGTTTACTTAGGAAAAAAGAGAAGTGTGTACATGCAATATATCTTATATATGTTATTCAAAACATTCAAATATTATTTTGAGAATTCTGATAAGAAAAAAAAAATCATATAAAATTTTAGTTCAATTTCAGTAATTAAAGTCATTGGTTTTTGCTCTGGCCAAGAGCACATTTTACATATATTAAGTACGCAAAAAGGATACAAATTTGGTCATCAGAAAAAAAGCATACAAACTAAAATCTTGATCAAAAACTCAAAAACCACTAATATGGTTGAAGAAATTAGCAACTTCATGTCAATAAGTATTTACTTATATTTTCCATAGTTTCAAGGTTTTGAAGATTAATGGCCTCCACAGAAAAAGAGACGGTCCTTACTGAACTTAATGTAAAAAGGGAAAAAGCTATTAAATAATCACCAAAAAAAAAAAAAGTGTAAAAATCACTCCTATGAAAAGTACAATGCAAAGCAGGAAAAATAATCTGTTAAAAGCAGTTGAGTCAGTATCTGAGGAGTGAGTTATTATTTAGGCTACTGACTACTGAGACAATATGGTGAAAGACTTGGCTTTTAAAAAAAAAAGATACTGAAAAAGGCAAGAAGGTGGGAAGGGATAGAGAGGAAGATACTCAGATGAATCCAGATGGTTAAGAAGGGGCCAGACAATCTTTCAGACATATCACTGAAAGATTTAAATGTTCTATCTTTACAATAAAAGCTATGAGAAGCAAAGTGTTTTACGCAGGAGAAGGACATAAATAGAACTTTCTTCCAAAAACAAATTACACAAATTTGGCTTCAGATATATGTATTAGTTGGTAACTAAGAGTGAGTGAAGGTCACTCAGTCATGTCCGACTCTTTGTGACCCCATGGACTATAGCCTGCTGGACTCCTCTGTCCACAGAATTCTCCAGGCAAGAATTACTGGAGTGGGTAGCCGTTTTCTTCTCTAGGGGATCTTCCCAACCCAAGGATTGAACCCAGGTCTCCTGCACTGCAGGCGGATTTTTTACCATCTGAGCCACCAGGGACTAAGAACTCCTCTCTAAATACTTAGAGACTCAAAAAAGAAAATGCAAAGACCCATATCTTACTCATATTGGGACTCAAAGGCCTACAACACAACAGTTCGCACTTGACAGGTACCAAAAAATTATTTTTAAAGCAAATGAATGGGACTTCCCTGGTGGTCCAGTGGCAAAGACTCTGCGCGCTCAATAGGGCAGGCCCAGGTTCAATCCCTGGTTGAGAAACTAGACCACACATGCTGCAACTAAGATTCATTACAGCCAAATAAGTAAAAAATTAAAAAAAAAAAAAAAAAACAGCTGAAACTTAAAAAGTGCTGAGTATTAACAGATTTATCTAGGAAACTGGAAATATTTTTAAAGTTATAAATTATAATGAAGAACACAATCAAAGCCATTATCAAAAACTCATTATTACCAACTACTATTAATGGCTCCATCACCAACACTAAACTAGACCTCTAGAACATCTAGAACAAGTGGATTTCTAGATATGGCAGATTTCATCTCTCTCAATCCACCACATCATCTTTCCTAATTGCCTATTTCCATATCTATAAACATGGTAATAATAACTGACTTGTTTATTTTAAATGTCAGTTGTGAGGTTCAAAGAAATCACTGTATGCAGTGAGATTCAGTCAAAATGATATACAAGAGTATTATGATGCTGTTCTTAAGAGATTTTCTTCAATGACAAACTATGCACTGTATGATCTTTTGAACACAGGGACCGCCAATGATTATTTGTTCCTATATTTGAAGTTAGTGTATTAAAAGAGATTAAATCACCAAACACAAGAAAGTAATTTACAGGCAATTACTAAAAAAAAAAAAAAAAAAAGAAAGAAAGAAAAACCTTTAGACTAAATGTAGTGCTTTCTAATGAAGACATTCTCTTTTAATAAGGACACTATATACTAACAACTTAGAATTCTTTTCAATATACTCAAGTTTCAGTTCCAAAGAAATATGAAACACAGATGTATTTAAGAGATACTGTCACTAGAGTAAGATGCTGTCATAGAATACACTGACACTGAGACAGAACAAAATGTCTCCCACTCTGGACCTAGATAAAATCGAACACTGAGAAAAGGCTTGTATTATTCTTCTCATAGAAAGAGATGTAAGTCTTAAAGCAACATTCTCCAATGCTGAAAGATCAAATTTAAAGACAATAATCTAAGAAGGAATTATAAATGTTCACTTGGCTACACTTAACAATTTTACTCAGTTTAAAACATTTAACAAGAGAAAGAGATGATCATAATCACCTATACAACTTCATACCCAACTAATCATAAAATTGCCTGTTGAACACCAGATTTTCCAAAAGCAGAATCAAAAGAAACTTTCTGTTCTCACTGGACCAACACTTTCTGGTTGTTATCATATGCTGCATGCTTTTCATGCCACTGCTTAAAGGATCAAAGGGGAAAATCTAACTAGTACAAAGATAAATAATATTTACCTACAGTTGTGTTTTTCATGTCTTTTTAATTCCATCCTCATACACACTCATTTAAAAACTATAAAAGTAAGTCTTTTTGAACTGGTCATTTAAACACATTATAAAATCAGAATCAAAATATGACAAAAAATTGGTAGGGCTCTTAACACATAAAAATTAGTCTTTCCAAGAAATATTTTTTTAAACAATGCATTAATATTGTAAATAAATGTATTCCACCATCTAAATACAAAAGCATTAGTAATACAATGATTGACAATATTTATAATTTCATAATTGAATCTTTTATACCTACAACGTGGCAAAGTGTTGAAAGTAACCAAACTAAATCCCAAATCAAGACAAAGATTTTACAAGTTAATAACTGTTCTAGAAGGTGAAGTGTCAGTCACTCAGTCATGTCCGACTCTTTGCGACCCCAGGGACTGTAGCCTGCAGCAGGCTCCTGAGTCCATGGGATTGTCCAGGCAAGAATACTGGAGTAGGTTGCCATTTCCTTCTCCAGGGGATCTTCCAGACCCAGGGATCGAACCCAGGTCTCCCACACTGCAGATTCTTTACGATCTGAGCCACCAGGGAAGCCCCTAGTAACAGTACTAAGAAAGATACAAATAAAACATCAGATGAAAACATGTTCAGGATCAATTATATCAACTGTTAAATTTACGATTCTGGACTATTACCCATATAAAGCTAATGGAGACATTACTTAAAAATTTAAAACATAAATGTTATTTAAAAATCATTCAATCAAAACAAATTTACAGATGAATGAATGACATATTTGGGAGGAAAACATCTTTAATCAAAATAAAGCCTAGATTCATTTCTATTATTTTCCAATTCCCCAAAAGAAATATAAATAAAAATAAACTTGTATGGATTTATAGTATCACTATTCTTTCTGATATGAACAAACTGTTACTTCAAATGCAATTTAGGCAAAAATTTCAACTTGAATATAAGGCTGTAAATACATTTCTCTAATTAAGTCAAATATGCAGAACAACAGTAAAATAATTTTTTTAATTTATCTTTTTTCAGAGTTAAACTACTATGCTTGTTGTCACAATTTACATTAGAGTCCTATGATATCTCACATTAAAATCACATTTCTGGCTGGGGTGGGGTGGGGAAAAAAAAAAAATCACATTTCTCTCTTCCTATTTTTATTACTCTTTGTAAACTATCTTTTTAAAACATAAACCTAAGCCAAAAATGCTTAATGAAATCAAATGGAGATACATGAAAAGTGTGTATATAAAATCTAGCTACAAAATCCTTTATTATGTAACTGAAAATGCTATTTGCCTCAGTCTCTGGCAGCCTTTGAGCTAGAGAAACCCCAGAAGCCCTAGTGAAGAGAACCAGTCACCTGATAGGTTTGAGTGAAGGATGGAACAGCAAAGCAAGAAACAGTGGGCTGCATGCTAACAGGTTGCCAGCCAGTCATCCCCTACAAGAAGGGAATCTAAACAGGCCATTACCTTTACTGTGAGCTAACTGCCTGCATCAAAAACTGAAAAACTCCAAGGGGAAGAAAAAGGGACTGAACAGAAGAGAGATTTTTGGGGGGGTGACAGAAAGGTTCCATAACTTGAATTTGATGGTAGCTACATGACTATAGATATTTGTAGAAAATCACTAAACTGTTGTCATATAAAATTGTTAAACTTTGTTGCATTTAAATTATAGTCTAATTTTTAAATGAAGTAATCTTGAGAAAGAAAAATGGAACTGGAGGAATCAACCTGCCTGACTTCAGGCTCTACTACAAAGCCACAGTCATCAAGACAGTATGGTACTGGCACAAAGACAGAAATATAGATCAATGGAACAGAATAGAAAGCCCAGAGATAAATCCACGAACCTATGGACACCTTATCTTTGACAAAGGAGGCAAGGATACACAATGGAAAAAAGACAACCTCTTTAACAAGTGGTGCTGGGAAAACTGGTCAACCATTTGTAAACAAATGAAACTAGAACACTTTCTAACACCATACACAAAAATAAACACAAAATGGATTAAAGATCTAAACGTAAGACCAGAAACTATAAAACTCCTAGAGGAGAACATAGGCAAAACACTCTCCGACATAAATCACAGCAACATCCTCTATGACCCACCTCCCAGAATATTGGAAATAAAAGCAAAAATAAACAAATGGGACCTAATGAAACTTAAAAGCTTTAGCACAACAAAGGAAACTATAAGCAAGGTGAAAAGACAGCCCTCAGGATGGGAGAAAATAATAGCAAACGAAGCAACAGACAAAGGATTAATCTCAAAAACATACAAGCAGCTCCTGCAGCTCAATTCCAAAAAAATAAATGACCCAATCAAAAAATGGGCCAAAGAACTAAACAGACATTTCTCCAAAGAAGACATACAGATGGCTAACAAACACATGAAAAGATGCTCAACAGCACTCATTATCAGAGAAATGCAAATCAAAACCACAATGAGGTACCATTACACGCCAGTCAGGATGGCTGCTATCCAAAAGTCTACAAGCAATAAATGCTGGAGAGGGTGTGGAGAAAAGGGAACCCTCTTACACTGTTGGTGGGAATGCAAACTCATACAGCCGCTATGGAGAACAGCGGCTTAAAGCCTGGAAATAGAACTGCCACATGACCCAGCAATCCCACTTCTGGGCATACACACTGAGGAAACCAGATCTGAAAGAGAAACGTGCACCCCAATGTTCATCACAGCACTGTTTATAATAGCCAGGACATGGAAGCAACCTAGATATGCCCATCAGCAGACGAATGGATAAGGAAGCTGTGGTACATATACACCATGGAATATTACTCAGCCATTAAAAAGAATTCATTTTAATCAGTTCTAATGAGATGGATGAAACTGGAGCCCATTATACAGAGTGAAGTAAGCCAGAAAGATAAAGACCAGTACAGCATACTAACACATATATATGGAATTTAGAAAGATGGTAATGATAACCCTATATGCAAAACAGAAAAAGAGACACAGATGTACAGAACAGACTTTGGGACTCTATGAGAGAAGGCGAGGGTGGGATGTTTTGAGAGAACAGCACTGAAACATGTATATTATCTAGGGTGAAACAGATCACCAACCCAGGTTGGATGCATGATACAAGTGCTCGGGCCTGGTGCACTGGGAAGACCCAGAGGAATCGGGTAGAGAGGGAGGTGGGAGGGGGGATCGGGATGGGGAATACATGTAACTCCATGGCTGATTCATGTCAATGTATGACAAAACCCACTTCAATACTGTAAAGTAATTAGCCTCCAACTAATAAAAACAAACGAAAAAATAAAAGAAAAAAGAAAATGTTACTGAAAATACTGGTATACTTCATACTATAAACCATTAAAGAGAAGTTTATCAATCACATTCTACATAGCTCTCAAGTACTATGAAAGCTTGCTATGGTTACACAGTATTTTTTGGTGTAACCAACCCCTAAGTATTTTTGTAATTTTTTAAGTTACAGGAAGTTTATGAGAATAAAACAAGAATACTTTGAGAAATAAATTAAGTATTAAAAATTAAGCATTCACTATCAAACATTATTCTTCCCAAAATCAGTTAAAAGAAAGAACATCATGAAACTTAAAAAAAAAAGACTAACATCTAAAGAGAGAAACACCAACAGTACTCATATCTGAATGCTTGCATTTATCAGAGTGAATAAAAATTGAAGATATTAAAGAAAGATACATTTAACTTATATTTCTCTTTAGATGCTAGACTCTAAAAGAATATTACTTTAGAATATCGCAGCTTCACTTATTAAAAAAATTAAAGATGAACAAAAAATGAAACTGAGTTTAGGTAGTTTGCCTGTTTTCTCTTCCTTAAACATTAATAAGACTGAACACACCTATTTTTTTTCCATCCTCTTCACAAGACAACTGATTTTAAAATATTTATAAAATTAATTTAATTCTAGTTTGGCTCATTTTAATTACCATTTATTAAAAGTCAACTATATGCTCTTGGGGTATAAATGCAGATGTGAAAAGCAAAACCAGTCAAGATACAAAAATGATATACAATGACAAGACCAGGCATTTCCAAAGCGAGTTAACTTACCGGTATCTAATTTAAAAAAAAAAAAAAGGGAGTCCCAAGAATACTAGAGCGGGTAGCCTATGCCTTCTCCAGCGGATCTTCCTGACCCAGGAATCAAATCAGGGTCTCTTTACCAACTGAGCTATCAGAGAAGCCCCAATTGAAAATTTTAAAAAAACAAAGAAAATGACCCACTACCAGCTATTCATCTCCCTGAGACAGACAAGTCTTATACAGATTAAATTCTATATTTGTGAGTTTTAACACTAATAATCACAGAGCAAGAAGGAGTCCAAACACCATCCCCACCTTTAAAATTTTCCAAAAATTATGGCAAATGTTTATGGCTATTTAAGGTCAAAGAAGAGGCTAATGACACAAAGGACACTCTTAGAACATCACAGTTAACAGCAGCAATTGTAACAAGGTTGTGAAACTCCTCATCCAACTCTGGAACTGAGTATCACTGGATAATAGTAAGGATAGTCATTTGTAAGTCTGACTGCATCTTTTTCTTTAATTTTCCATTTTCTTTTATACCTAGGTCTTTAAGAAACAAGGAAGATGGCTTTCAAGTCTAAACACTGGAGCAACCTAAATCACATTAATATAACAATCATCCTCTCCTAAAGGAAACTAAATGACTACATTTTACTCAAGCAAAGAAAGCCACACAGAGATGTAGAACAAGAGATAAGTTAGTTGCTAACACATGCTGTGTGTCAAGGATGATCTTCAAAAACATTATGGTAAGTAAAAGAAGCCAGGAATAGGACACCACATTTTGCATGATTCCATTTACACACCAGTGAAGATAAACATATGGAGAGAGAAAGTAGATTAGTGATTGCCTAGGGCTGGAGATCGGGATTAAATGTAAGTGGATATAAGGAATCTTACTGGAGGGATGAAAATGTTCTAAAACTGACTTAAGTTAACAGTTGCACCACTCAGTAAAATTACTAGAAATCACTGAACTGTACACTGAAAAAGGGTGAATTTTATGCTATATGAAGTATACCTCAGTAAAGTTTTATTTTATTTAATTTATAAATTAAATACAAAAAAAAAAATTAAATACAAGCTTGCAAACTTATTTCCGTAAAAGGAGGTTTAAGGACACAATCTTAACACCAACTTGCAATACACTCATCACTGGTGGAAGGACTGCTAATTTGGGGCCTGGATTCAAATAGACCTAAAATTGAATTCTAGCTTCACTATTTATATGTATAAGCATTAAGAAGCTAAGGCAAAGATATGTATAAAACGTGTATAGTAGTATCTATCTCAGAAGGGTACATGAAGATTAAAGAGAGAGTGCATATAAGACTCAACACTGCTCCTAGCACACATATGCTATTGTTAAGTCTGTGTTATTAAAGTTCTCTCACAAATTTCTCAAAGACACATAAGTTGAAAAGTAACTCCATACGTGAGTTTTTCAAATACAACTTAGATGCAAATTAGAAATACAAATACTTCCCAATGAATATAGAAAGTAACTGTTAGCATGAGCTGTGATGATAAAGTAATGATATTCTGAAAGTCCTGCCCAAAAAATTAACCTCAGTAATTTGTAATCAAAGAATGTATCTTCACATGAACATATTCATTTTAATACTTTATAATAAAAAAAATCTTTTAATCAGAAAGACTTTACAGATTGCTGACTTACAGATTTACATTAAATATTATAATGTAGAAAAGTGGATTTAAGAGTATAAAGCAAGAATGTAATTAAGTATCTGTACTTATAAATAGGTCTTAAAGGTCTTAACATAAATTAACCTCCATAAATAAGAGATTGCATACATGTTAAAATAACTGCTGAGAAATCAAATTTTTAGAAAAGCTAACACTAAGTCCATAATTATCAAACATACTCTACAAATCGTTCAATAATAACTGAAGAATGCTTTCAAAAGCTGGAAAATGGAAAAATAGGTTCAATTTATTAATTCAATTAGTCTTCATTTATCTGGAGGAACCTGTATCTCAGTTCCAATCACCATTTGCTTTACTACTAATTAGATGGTTTTCATTTCAAACATAAATCATATATAAAATTAAATAGAAAAATACTGAATAATTTTAAAATATTATGCATCTCCTTCCAAGGCCCAAAACAACAAAAAGGACACTTTTATTACTAGATTTTAGTTATATAAAATATATATATAAAAGACACTATAAACTGCCTCTTAAAGCAGTTTTTCTCTCCTTAAGATTCCTTTAACATACTGTGTATTCTCTGCTGCTGTATTAGGTAAGTATCTTGCCTATTTTATTAGTGCATCTCTAGCCAGGGCCCTGCAGTGCATATGGCACACAGTGGGCATTCATCACTTTATCTGTGGGATAGATCTGAATGAATAAAAAAAAAAACAATCTTTGCAAAAAGGCAGGTAAACATAGTGAAAAACCTCATTGGTGTTTTTAAAAACTTGTTAACAGACTGGGGAATACTGTTCAAAAACTGAGGAAAACATGCATCCTGTCTAATCTGGTCAGCCTTCCCTGCTTTAATCAACTCAATAAAGACAAAAAAGAAAAATTAAGCATTTTTTAAAAGTTAGTAGAAGACAAAAACAGTATGAGCAAGACAAAAAAGATTCTAAGAAATATGCAAAGAAATGCTTGATTTATAATAAAAAGATGACTGCATTAACAAAACAGGGCAAGTCACACAACACAGATTCCCATAAGATGGAAGATTAAGTTACATCATGCACAGAGCATCCAGCCTGAGTCCACTGTTGTATGCCTGACCTGAGACTACAGTTCATATAAAAATACAGCACCTCAGTACACAGTACTAGTAAGACCTAACCATTTGCTACAAAGGAAGTTATTACAAGTAAAAAGAAAAAAATTCAGCAAGTTATCCAAATCAAAAGAAAAAAACTGTAATGAAAACGGTTTGTACTATGAACTTTCCAAATCAAATTTACCATATGATGTAATGGAGCAATTGATCAGATGGACTATTTTCATTGTGATCATGCTTAACCATCTCTAATGTGTAGGCTAATGAGATAAAAAAAAAAGCATGCATATTTTGTTTCCTTCAAACCTATAAAATGTGGACTTACTCCTTGCTTAGGGTCTCACAAAATACAACATTCTTGTGTGTCTAATCTAAAATTTTAAGTAGACAAAAAAAAAAGAGTATTTTCTAAGGAAATTCAAAGTTCACACTCAAAATCAATCTATGAATTGAGCCAAGACAAATGAAGATTGCTGTATGTCTTACTCTCAAACTTCCCTAAGCTTCTTCAAAAGATCCATAATTTTTTAAGAACTGTATAGCTATTTGGAATAAGCTACCACTTTCAGATGCCATTCACACACTTCAATAAATGTGAATCTTACTTTGATGAAGAAAGTACACTTTAAATTAAAAACCTGTTATCAGCAATGTATGTCCATTTCAAGAGGATGCGACAGTTACAAAGCAAACACTGCTGGATCTTTTCAGAGTCTAACATATAAATCCCAGTCTATCCTGATATATTTAGCTATGTGACCACACACATCTCAGTGTTCATATCTGCTTGGATTTGTCAAAACAAATTCTCTAGCATCAGATTGTTAAACTCAGTATTAATCTCTATCACTAAAGAAATAATCTTGTAATCAGAATAAGTGCCTTGGCTGAACTTACCATTTAATAAAACCTCAAAGAGCTATATTTCAATATTCTCTTCAGTTTCAAATTGAATAGCAATGAAAAATAGGCCTGTGATAGTACTTTTTTAATGAATAATACTCCGCAAAAATAATTTAGATTCCTGCACCATTACCTATTTTTAAAAAGTTTCCATAATTAGTTAAGTCCTATTCCTAACAACAAAAAGGTGACAAAACAAATATGTATATGGATTTCAAAATATGACATATGTATATGTTAACCCAGAATGGGAACCATGAGGTGTTTATAAATTCATGTTAAAAACAGGTACTAAGATCCCAAGCTTCTTACTATTTTTAAAAACTTCTATGTCCCCCTAAAGACTATTCTGAATGAAAGAAAGTAATCAGCTTAATGGTCATTTAATTTAATTGACTGTTCATCTGTTTTAATTTTGCTTCTATTTTGCAGTACTGAGCTTGTCTATAATCTAAAGATTTGTAAATTCTATGGCAAGCACTATATCTACCTTTTGAAGGACTTAACAAATATCTCTTTAAAACATGTTTAAAATGAGAAAATTAAACAGAAAACTATCTCCATATACCACAGAAAGTTATAAAATCATTCTGAAGAAAAACAATCTGTTATAAGTAATAATCTCACAAACAGTAAAGCAAAAAATACTGTAAAGATAAACTTGTAAACAATCCAAAAAAACTTGTAAACAACCTAACAAATTCAGCTCTTTCTTCTCTTCCCCAAACTAAGTAGACTTATTCTAAAGAAACACAATTAACACTTCTACTTGTTAAGCTATACCAATTCTTAAGAAAACATGTCAAATCTGAAAGCTAATATTTCAAAGAAAAAGCAAATGATATAAGAGATATAAACTCAGCTTCTGCCTTTGGAGTTAGATTAAGGTAGAGACAACTTAACATTAAAAAGCAAGAGTCCCACAGAACTGGAGAAAAACTTTACAAAAGCACATCTATATAATAGGGGATTAATATACAAAATATACAAGGAACACCTACAACTCAACAATAAAAACTGTCCAATTTAAACATGGGCAAAGGACTTAAACATATATTTCTCCAAAGACAATTATAAATGGCCAGTAAGCACCTGAAAAGATGGAGGGGTGTAAGGGGGTTGCATGAAACAGATAACAGGGATTCAGAGGTACAAGCTTCCAGTTATAAAACAAGTAAGTCATGGAGATGTATTTTCAGTATAGGGTATACAATCAATAATAATGTAAAACCTTTATATGGTAACAGATGGTTACTAGACTTATCAAGATCATTTCATAATTTAAATGTTGAATCACTATGTTTCACACCTGAAAGTAATATAATATTGCATGCAAAATTACTTCAAAAAAATCTCTAATCATTAAAGAAATGCTAATCAAAACCAGAGTAAGATATAATTTCACATTCAATATGATGGCTATTATAAAAAAAGGAAAACAACAAGAGTTGGTAACGATAAAGAAACTGGAACCTTTCTGCATTGCTGATGAGAATGATATGATTGTGCAGTCACTGTGAAAAACAATACAAATTTCTCAAAAAATTAAACATAGAACTATCATATGATTCAACAATTCTACTCCTATGTATATACCCAAAAGAGCTGGAAGAATGGACTGAAACAGATAATTTGCACACTCATGTTCATAGCAGCATTATTCACAATAGCTAAAAGGTAGAAATAATCCAAATATCTATTGATGCATGAGTAGATAAACAAAATGTGACATTTACATACAATGAAATGCACTCTCCCTCTCCCTCTCTCTCTCTAGTCAGTAAGTCGTGTCCGACTCTTGCAACCCCATGGATTGTAGCCTGCCATGCTCCTCTGTCCATGGGATTCTCCAGGCAAGAATACTGAAGTTGGTAGCCATTTCCTTCTCCAGGGGATCTTCCCCACCCAGGAACCGAACCATGGTATCCTGCATTGCAGGCAGATTCTTTACCAACTGAGCTATGAGGGAAAAAACAGAATGAAGGAAGGAAGGAAGGGAAGGAGGGAGAAAGAGGGGAGGGGAAGAAATATAGGCTACAGCATGGATGAACCTTGAAAACTTTATGCTAAATGAAGTACGTCAAATACAAAAGGACAAATATTCAATGATTCCATTTACATACGGTATCTAAAATAGTCAGATTCATAGGAACAGAAAGTAAAATAGTAGTTACCAGGAGCTGAAGGGAGTAATGGGAGTTACTGTTTTAATGGGTACAGAATATAACATTTCTGGAGAGTGATAATACGAATGGTGGTTAACAGCAGCACAATGATCTGAATGCACTTAATGCCCCAGAACTGCACACTTAAAAATGGATAAAATGATAAACTCTATGTTAGGTACATTTCACCATGATAGAAATTAAAATAATAGTGATTTTTTAAGGTGTTGTGATACAGCTGAAAGAACCCTGAATCAAGAAAATGAAAATCAAGTTAAGGTACTGATATTAACTGTGTGCTCTTAACTAAGTAATTTGACCTCGCTGGGATTCAGTTTTTTCATCTTTGAAATAAGAAGATTGTAATAGATAATGTTGGTGTTTCTTTTCAGTTAGAAACATTTCATGAAAGAATATTCCACACCAGAAGAACCAAAGCTGAAAATCAGGCTGGTGCCACTCAAATGGAAATAAGAGACTTAACATCTCAGTTACATCTTACATTCTGTCACAGACAATGTTAATCACAAAAGCAGATAGATTATAATAAATACAGCTTTGGAAACAAAGGAACGAAAAAGATCTATCTTGAGTAACATTAAAAACACCCAACTTTTATGTTTCTGTGGCTTCAAACTGGGCAGTCGCGCAAACACTGTTTTGAGCCCTGTGGGGTGGGTTACTTACTCTGTTTACTAATAAATGTAACAGGCATTTTTGTTATACTTGATGGGCCCAGCTTCCATTAAAGCTAAAAGCACTTATTCATATGGCAGAAAAATGGCTGCTTCAGTTTCCATTTCAGGGAAGCAAATGATCAGTGATCTGCCCCACCTCTCCTCATCAATGCCATGAACCTGCTAGCACCAAATCCTGTATTTCCTATTTAACACTGAACTCAAACACTGAACTCAAACACAGATTCCACAGAAGTATCTTCCTCCCACAAATAAACTGCTCAACAACTTCACTAGCCAAAACCATGATACCTTTGGCATTGGGCTAAGTTAAGAATGGATACTTGGAGGAACCCCTAATCTTGTAAAGAAATATGTGTTTTCGCCCATTACTACGAGTATGAAAATGGCTCATGATATAAATCAGCAAGCAATAATTACGAAGAAAGAAGAAACAAGAAAACAGATTTCAATTCAATATAAGAAAGAGCTTTAGAACTGCCCAAAATGACTTTGGCTGCCTCAGAAAGTAGCTAACTCCCTGTGCATAAAATGTTCAATCATAGATGACCATAAATCAAAGCTATGTCATAAATACGACTCAGAAATTTACCTAATACCTAATATTTCACCTAACCCTAATAACTCCAATTCTCTGAGATTAGCAGCACAATAATATCTATTTACTATTAATTGCTACTAGGAAAATTCATATTAGCTACACTATCATAACCAGCCTCTCTACACATGGAAATCTGTATTAACTATAAAGCAAGAAAGCATATTGAGCTTTTAAAGATAATTAACAAAAGATAATGTAAACCTTCACTCCTTTCAGGTAAGAAAGGGATCAAGGACTTTGGAATTAAATAACCCTCCGTGAGAATCCTTGTCTAGGTACTGTGTGACTTTGGACAAGTTATGTAACCTCTCTGAGCTTTAGTTTTATAAGAGGGAACATCAACCTCACAAGGTTGTTAGGAAAGCGATGTTAAACTAATTACCTAACACTCTATAAAAAAGTATAGTATTCTCTTTCAACTCCTACCCATTCTTTAATAACCTGCTTAAAAGTTACCTTCTCCATGACTTTATAAGCCATTGAAATTTTTCACTGAACTTACAAAACTTATTTTTGAGTAAGATCATTTTTGAACCCACAATTATAGGAGAAAGTGAACTCAAAACTGTATTATGGTTGTAGTTTAATAAGCTGGATCAAAAAGAAATGGGACTAATGAATATTTGATTAACTGCTTAACTATTTTTAAGTGTTCATATGGAAAACGTAGACATCCTCATTTGTGTACAAGCCTAAAGTAACTTTCCAAATTCTTCCCCCACTGTATTCATTTACAAATTTAATGAACTAATAACCCTTACTGTTCGGACAACGTTGTCACCTAGAAGCCTCCACACCCTAACTAGCCTCTCAAGAATTGGATATCTAACTGGTTCAGCCATTAAAGCCCAATTCTAATGTCACTTCTCTGAAGTTATTTCTGAGGTCTTAGACAAATTCTCTAATTTCTTTAAACAAGACATTCTGCTTAAGCCTCAATTTTGTAGTTTAATGACAACTGTTTTCACATGTGTCTAGTGTCCTTCCCTACTAGATTGCAAGTGTTTATGGTGAGGAGATATCTTTCAACTTCATTATAATATACTGTATTGTTTCCTCAATCCCAACACTTAGCACACTACCTATCAAAACACAGAAAAATATTTAATGACATCAAATGTCCCTAATACAACTGAAATGTCTTAAAGGAAAGGAAAAAAACGACAAAGGAATAAAAAAGAAATTGACACAAACTTCAAGTACTTATTTTTAAATTAAAACTGCAGATCAAGAATGTGTAGGTTGTCAATGTTCACGTAATGTAACACTGTATACTGACAAAAGCAAATAGTCTAAAAGCTACATTACACAGGATAGATGAATCTCAGAAATTTAAAGTGACAGAGCCACCAAAAAAGGAATATATGTTGTATGATTCCATTGACATTAAATCCAAGAATATATACTATTAAAAATCAGGATAATGGCTAATATTGGAGGAAGATGGAAGAGAGAAGCTTTCAGGATGCTGATATTTTGTTTCTTGAGCTGGTTACCAAGCACTCACTTCAGTTATGAAATACCGTAATATGTGTACTTTTCTATAAGATATTAATATTTCAGTCAAAACATTTAAAAGAGTTGAAATGTATATCATTTCTCTGTTTTGAGAAAAATGGCAATGCTAAGAATACATCTAAAAGCCTAAAATTATCATCACTGTAGAAATTTTAAAAATAACTATGAACAGTAGACCAATGCTTAATTCTGCTAGCAATAACAATGCTGATACTTTATTGCCCTTTAATCAATCACTTATTGCCGTTTTTTAAACAACTCATAACTGAAAAAAGAGTCAAGTGAAAATTTAAATTAACTGCTCAAAATTTATCCCCTTAAATATTCTTGGGTCACTGTTTTTGTCACTACATCCTACACATTTTAGTCCTGTTCCAAGAAACTAAAAGAACTAAAGTTTACCTGATATGAAATAATAAAAAAGCTTTTCTGAAAAGCTTATTTTTATATGTTTGAAAACTATGTAATATAGAATGAAAGATACAATATAACCAAAATATTTTGGAAAAAAAAAATCTAACAAACTAAAGTTTTGTAATAGCTTGCTCATTGAGATTAAAATATTTTATCATGAATATTTGGAAGATAACCTTTTCTCAATGTTATTTAATTCACATATTTTTAAAATTACCAAACCTAATTAAATATTATTAGTTTCAAGATTCATATAAAATTAACATCTCAATTTAGAAATATTTTAAAAAGTATCAACTATTTTGCTGACTTAAATAAAATCTAGATTTACATTACTAACATACCAAGTAAAAATCTTTCAGTGTACTATAAAATGCCTTTGTTTCAAAAGCTATGGCCTGTAGTGAATATGCTCTTCTCATTACTGCATGAAACACAAACAGAGCATCATAAAGATGCCTTAAGAAATTCTGGAATGTGAATTTTAAAAAAATCAAACAGCTTGCATTATCTGAGGAAGGGAGAGACTGTGAATGGGGACAGACTTGACATAATCCTCACTCCCTGCAACCATTAAACAAAATCCTCAGTTCTCCTATGATTTCTATTTCATAGAAGTATTATATATTTTATCTGGTACTTTATATGCTTCATTTATCTAAAAGATATATCTCAACTTACTGACTTTTGTATTGATTACTTTCCATTTAGAGCTGCTAAAAATTATAGTCTATTTTGTATTTGCTAAGGAAAACAACTTAAAGAAACTATTTCAAAACAACATACTTTTGTAAAACATAGCAAAAAATAGCACTGAAATAATGGAGAAGTGGTCTTAACTGCACGAAAGCAAATCACATCCAAATAAATATTAGCATTCTGTGATCTCATGCTTTTAGTATTTAATTGGAATACTTTCATTCAGATGTCAGCAGATATATTTTAAGCCAAATTTGGCAATATTCAGAGTAAAATCCTTAATATCAGTACATATCCTTAAAATAAGCCTTACCTATTTAAATATTCATCTTTTTTCATATAAAGTCTATAACTCACTTTGGAAATTTTGGCTGCTTTATTTTTAAAAACAAGTGTTTTCTACAGTAAATGCTGCACTGTATCTAATAAAATTTTAGTGTCATGGATAATAAATCAGCAGATACAAGAATCTATTAAAGTTAATATCAACTTATCAACTGGAACATATCCCATGGTATTTTGTAATAGATCAGAATATATATTTCTTGGATCAAATGCAACATATAAACACCAATACAAAGTTGAAAAGTGCAATCTCTCACAATATAATAAGTGCCATATGAGGCATATGGATGAGGCATAATATGCAATATGAGGCCTAAGGACAAAACTAATCAAGAAAAATTAAGAATAAAATCATTTAACTGGTTTTAATTTATAGAAAAACAGGCTCCAAGACTCAGTTAACTTTAAGTTCTATATCTTTTCAATTTTCTGAATCAACAGGCAAATTCCTTTGAAAATGTTATCATTTACTTTACAAATTTCATTTTAAAAGTTATGTATTATTCAAGGAAATATATTTTCTACAAATCAAGTACTTTAAATAAAGAAATCAAATCTATTTTTTGAAAGGTATGTTGCTTTTCATAAATAACTAATGAAAATAAAATCCTACAATAATAAGCTTGCTAATTAGGATAAAAAAACAAAGACAGATTTCAAATAATTGAAGGAATCCAAATTTTAAAATATAGAAATATTTCACTAGAATATAATTTCATATATTTTCATCTTATTTCATACAGTTAAACAATCATTTCTCTAACATTAAAAGCACTGCTTTCGATTAAAGGAAAAAAGGTATGATTTAGTAACTACTGACTCTTTCTATAAATCTCTTTTAATTCAGGAAGAACGACCTCCAAATAAAGGAATCCAGTACTAAATGAAAGTAAGGGCTAAAATCAGTTTCTGCCCAAATGCAGTGACTGTACACAGACACATCAAAAATACTAGATTTATGTCATAAGAATAAATGACATAACCACTTTTCTCAGTGGTTAGGAATATACATGAAATTGCTATTTAGTTGAAATACCTTGGTCTTGTTATTAATTTGCAAATTAAAAAAAAATTTTGTATTCTCTCATTTAAAACAAAAAAAACTTGCCCTTGCAGTTCCTATACAATGTGAAACAGCAACACTTTACTATAGCTGCAACATGGATTGGCACTTATTACCCCAACAACAGTTATCTCTACCACAAGTACTATAAACTAATAGATTTCAGACATTTAAAAGAGATTTCTAACATAACAGTTAAAAAACAATGAAGTATTAACTTCACATATTTTTCTAAAGTTTTGTATAAAACTAATACATTGGCATAAGACAGATATGATTGTTTTCTTCCCCTTCTAACATAAGTGAAAATTATCATAAACCACACTTTAACATAATACTCACCAGCATGTGGGCAGTTTCAGAAGTTTACTATAAAGAGCAGTGCTCAAAGAGGGAACAATTGGTACAGGTAAACAGTAAGATCCCCTACAATCCAAAGATGTCAGTCCTGCCTGGAAACCAAATATCTGCAACAAAAAGAAAAGACCCAAATGTTCACAGAGACAAAGTTTTAATAAGCACAGGATGAAATACGTCAGTTTCAATTTGCTCTACAACAGCTGCACACTAAATGTGTTCCAATGTCTTTTTGCACTCCCCAAACATCAACATTTTCTTTTATTCACTTTGACATTAACTAAATCAGAATTAAGAAATTTAAATATATAGTGTTTCTTTCATACCCCTGAGATTATTGTTCTTTTGATCAATTTTAGGTTTCATATTTTATCTCTATACATAATTCTCACTTAGCATTTTACTGTCTGCTAAAATGTACATATTCTGTTAAGACAACTGAGTACATTGTACACATCACAGATATTAACATTAATAAATTACTGTTGTATCATTTTAGCCTCAAAGAACATTAACTACAACAAAAACAACCTTAAAAGTATCTTGCCTTCAACTTACAGTGTGCACACACAGAAGGGATATCCAAATATATCCTAAAAAATGTTACATCTTTTCCCTTTCTTTTGTGAAAATGATGGGGTGAGGTTTTTCACCTCAGGAAATTTGGTAAATGGCATGAATTACTTTTTATATGTTTATAACATATACATGTTTAAAACAAGTAGATCACACTCAAAAAAATATAAGCATTCCCTGAAATTCCTGAACACTACATTGCCTTAATAGGAAGAATCCATGTAATGTCACATTTTACATGAAACACTGCAGAGAACTGAATATGATATTTCTTCTTCCACTATTTTCAATAAAGTAAACGTTTCAAACTGGAAACACAGAGATACAAAACGAAGTTACTGTTTTGAACAACAACATGCAAAAGCAGTTTAACCCCAGATTTTATCTTTCATTACTATTTTTTATTCCTTCAGTTTATCAAGCATTAACTTTCTTACCTCTTGGATTAATATTAGCTCCTAAAATCTACGGTTAAACATATTCAAAAAACCTCAAAAACCAATTTTCAATAAAATACTTTCATTTAATGAATATAAACTAATAATTTCTTAGAAAGCAGTATTAAACTACTTTCAAACAGTTTCAAAAAGCTATTGTGCTATCATTCATCAAGTTGACAATGTCAAATCTTTTCCTGTAAAGTCAGTTAGCAATAAAGTAATTTTTTGGAAAACAGGCAAGAGAATTTCACATTTTCAAACTGAATTTCAAAAGACCTACTTAATTGCTATCAAGAAAAATGAAAGTGAGATCCCTATTGATTCCTATAAATCCCACTATTAACCAAGATACAAGAAAGTATTGAGAAGAAAAAAGCATGTTTCTAATATTTAACTGATCAACTTTAAAAATTAAGTCATTCCACACTTAAACTCTTTGAAGACTTGCTCTAAGAAACAATATATGCAAAGAACTTTTAGGAACTGTACAGTTTCAGAATTTCACATTTCCTCTGAAAGACCCAGTATTTAAAGATTTCTTTAATTTATAATTATCAATACCACTTGATACAAAGTATGATTATTAAAACAATGCCCAACTTCCAAATATTTCTAAAGTACAAATCATGGTAAAACTTTCTCAAACTAGATTATCTGTGTTCAACTAAGAACTCTCTCAAGCTACTTTCTAATATTCTATAAATGTCCCAACAGTATAAGCACAGATGCTATCATTAATGTATTCAGATGAAAAATGGGTGTTGAGGAGATCCCCTGCTGGTTGTTTTCAGAACTGCAAAGGACTTTGGAGAAAGTCCTGCAGAGTATTCAGTAATTTTTTTAAGCTTTTACTAAATTTACGTACTACCCAGAGAGGACTGCAGGTAATATTCAAGTATAAACTACAGTGAAAAAGGGCCTATCAACCATATCAAAAATAATTATTTCAAAATAACCAATTTTCAACTCTTTTCAATCATAGCAATAAGACGCGAAGATTTGCAATAGCTACATAACCAAATAACCTGGCAACAACACTTGGCCAAGATTACAAATACTTTATCCAGAAAAAGGGAAATCAGCACTGTATGAATTGAGGTTGTTTTCACCAGGACTGTTCATAAACTTGGAAATATAATAAAAGCACTTAACACTGCAAACCAATAGGCTGAGGCAAAAAGAATGTATGAAGCAATTAAGTGCAACTACTAATAGAAGTCTCAACTGAAGGAAGTACCAACTCGAGAAAGATGACTTATATACCATGTTAAATGAAAAGTTAAACATGTACTGCCATCTCTTAAAAAATTCTATTAAAGAACAATTGAACTAAATCACCTCTTCTTAAATGAGGGAAAAAGGAAGTCTAAAAAGCATAAAGGGCTTCTTCAGAATTAGCTATTGCTGGAACACAATTTCACTCTGCCTTACTTCCTCACCCTACCCCTTCCTTCCCCTATCCAAAAATGTATGGTTGATTCTCGACTTACTCTTAAAGGAAAAAAACAATCTTATCACTACCTCTCCCCTCCAACCATTAGTGAAATTCTATTTCTCATTTGGCATCAGCAAAAGTCTTAAAAGAGTAGGCTGTAAAATGCTACATTTTTTTCATTGCCTACTCATTCCTTAAGCCCTCTAAATCTAGTTTCTAGTCATGTATTCATTGAAACAAAAATGAACTTTGGACTGAAACTGATACCTTATGCAAAAAAACTAAGTATTTTCTCCTAATTTTTTTTCCAACAAAATTTAAGTGAGGAAACAATAAATAATAAATTTTTTCATCACCCAGATTTTTTAAATGAATATTGTCATGCTGTCACCTATAGCATTAATGAAATAAAAGCCTTCAGAATACAGAAGGATGCTTATAACTCAACAATAAAAAGACAAAAGAACTTCATTTTAAAATGGGCAAAAGATTTTAATATTTTCCAAAGAATATATACAAATGTCCAAGAACCACAAGAAAAAAAAACTGCTCAACATCATTAGTTACTAGGGAAATGCATCAAAACCACAAGAAGACACCAGTTCACAATCATTAAGATGATTAAAATCAAAAAGACAGTAACAAGTGTCAGTGAGGATGTGGAGAAGGAAGAACTCTGAGCCACTACTACTGGGACAGTAAAACAATGCAAGAATCCCTCTGAACAAAAAGTTTGGCAGTTCCTAAAAATGTTAAAGAATAGACAGCTCCACACCAAGGTATATACCCAAGAGTAATAAAACTTGTGTTTACACACAAACTATACAGAAATGTTCATAGCTATCTTATTCGGAACAGCTAAATATTGGAAGTAACACAATGTCCACCAATCGGATAAATGCATAAACAAAATATAGCACATATCCATACAATGTATTATTCTCTCATAAAAATGGAATAAAGTACTGATACATGTGACAACATGGACGAACTTTGAAAAAACATTATGCTAAGAGAAAAGAAGCCAGTCACAAAAGACTGAACGTTGTACGATTCCATTTATATGAAATATCCAGACTAGGCAAATACATACAGAGAGCAGATCAGTGTTTACAGAAGGTATGAGAAGTAAATGGAGAGTAAATACTAATGCTTTCTTTTTGGGAGGTGACAAAAATGTTCTGGAACTAGATAGTGGTAATGGTTGCTTTAACTCTGTGAAAAGACTAAAATCACAAATTTCTATTCTTTAAAAAAGGTGACTTTATGGTATTCAAATTACCTCAATAAAGGTATTTAGAAATTAACAACCTTATTACATAACTAAAGTTTACATGAACCATGACCCTCACACTAGTCTCACTGCACCTCCCCCCGATCATGCCTTGATTTTTCAGGAGTTCAGAATGCATCCTGCTCTTTTGTTACACATTTATAAGCCATGTTATATCTGAACAATCTTTAGCACTATTTTACCTTTTTAATTTACATAAATGGCATCACATTATACATCCTATTATGCTTCCTAATATTCCCACCAAAAATTATGCTACAGAAAAATATTCATGTGGGTTTTATAGACCTCAAGTTGTACATATCTGTATACACAAAAATTTCTCTAAGACAAGGGTCAACTAACTACAGCACACAAGTCAAATTCCAATCACTGTTTTTGTACTACCTACAAGCTAAGAATAAGTTTTATACATGTACATTTACAACTGATTTGATGATTGGGAACACTAAGTTAGTTGAAACTCCAATTAGGTGAAAAGCTATCCCAAGAAAAAGAATTTCCTTCTCCTCATCAGTAAAACTATATTACAAAAACAGAGTCCTATCCTGCATTTTTAATTCTGTCAACTCAAATGCATGGAAATTTGTTCTCTTATTATTTAAGTACTTATTCAGCATCCTAAATTTTGCCTCATAGCCCACAAAGCCTAAAATAGTATCTTAACCTTCAAAGAAAAGTCTGCTGGCCACTTTGGAATGGATGTGTGTTTTCAAATTTATTACATCCTGCAAAATCCAAATGATACCAATCATACATCTATCAACCATATATGAAAGTACAGTTTCTTGAAATCTCCAGGGAAAGTTTTTTACTTGATGTCAAATATTCCCAAATCCAACAAAATCAAAGGGTTTTGCTCCTACTAGAACTTTCTTGATCTCTCTGAAGCATCTGCCACACCTGATCCTTATGAGTAACAAAGCCTTGTGTGTCTGTGTGTGTTAGTCACTCAGTCGTGCCCAACTCTTTGCCACCCTATGCAAAAAGGCCTTAAATTTATGTATTTTTCTATAATTTACAGAATGCTTTCACTAATTTATTTTTTATATGCTTCAAAACTCAGGTGCCTTGTAGTGTCTTAGCTACTTGATTCCACACATATTCAAAGATGGGTTTAGCATTTCAATAAAGAGGACTTGATAAGACATATGAAAGTTCCACCTGTATGTTTCCTTCCATGCCAACTCTCTCAATTAATAAATGTCATTGCATGAAGGGGGAAGAATATACTATCTTGTCAAACAATCAATACACTCACATTTACATATACAGATTAAAACTTAAGCATGAGTAGTTAATTGAAAATTAGAGTTTAAAATGCCAAACACATGAAATAGACATTTAAATCCTTCACTGTAGTATTTTAAGACTGTAATAGTGAAAATTAACCTTTGAAAACTTCCTCAAAGGTTACAGTAATCATCCCAAAGTAACATGAACTGCTATAAACTTTATAATAAACTGGTATTTTTAGCCAGTTCCAAACAGTCATAAAACTAAAAGTCTCTACCAAATCTTTCAAGTTTTAAAACATACTAAGTCACTGAAGAAGCAGCAGAAATGCAATTAAATTTTTTTAAATGCAATCAAATTGTCAAGATTCAAGGCTTTATTTTTTAGAGTATTCAAAATTCTTAACACCAATGAAAAGTTTTTCTACATATACTATGCCCAATACTAACGTCCTGGGACATTTGACTTATCCATTAGAGCTGGAGTCAAACTTAACTAAAATATAAACGACAACTAGATACAAAGGGAGTGAAGACCTTTTGCCAAAACATAATTTTATCTGGACTACACTTTAACTTTTACAGTTTCCTGGAAGTTCAAGTGAGCATTTAATATATTACCAATGACTTTTATGTCAGCATGAATGACAATCATACTGTTGACCAATAGCTTTGGAGATGATTTTCCTTGAGGATGGGGCATGCCTAACTCATTTTTAATGCTAAGTGTCTGCAATACAGAAAGAACTCAGCATTTACCAAATGAATGAACCCCATGTAAGTTTAATACCTTGGAAAGAACTGCCAAATTACACTTGCTTTGATAAAACAGGCAGATATTCTTAACAAAGTAATCTGATATTCAAGTTGTCCCAATACACCTCAGTGTATTAATTTTGGGAATAAATGAAAAAGTACAAGTGCAATATATTCTCTATGTATATAACTTTCAAAAATATTTTCTACTACTCTACATATGACATAGAACATTTGTAACAGATCATTACAACAATGGGCCCTAAAGAATCATACTATCCTGTGTTTACACCTCTTTGAAACATAATACTGTCAACTCCATCAAGGGAGTAGAATTTCTTTCTCCATCATCTTAAAAATCAGCTTTCCACAGACATCTAAAAAACATGTTTTCCCATTATACATGGTTTGAAAACAGTCAAATTTTAATGTCTTAAATTTAAATATGCCTGTAGGTGATATAAAACTAGTATCTTTAAATTGGTTTCTCTTTATAGAGACACAGATATTTAAGAATTTTAAAACATCAAACTATCAAGTATGAACCAATAAAGTCAAGTCTATTACTGCAATCCTCTAATTTTCATACTTTACAAAAAATTTAGAGCATTTTTAGTACTTATTCTTGAATTAAACTTGGCAAAGTTTCCTTTAGTCCATAAAACAGAAATTAATTAGGTATATGCTATCTCTACTTATATTACACATGTCTGTTTGCTTAGTAAAAACACTTATTACTCAAAATTTGAGTTTACCTATTTGTAAGTACCTATGCTGTGAAAGTGCTACACTCCATCTGTCAGCAAATTTGGAAAACTCAGCAGTGGCCACAAACTGGAAAAAGTCAGCTTTCATTCCAATCCCAAAGAAAGGCAATCCCAAAGAATGCTCAAACTACCACACAGTTGCATTCATCTCACACGCTACTAAAGCAATACTGAAAATTCTCCAAGCCACACTTCAACAATACGTGAACCTTGAACTTCCAGATGTTCAAGCTGGTTTTAGAAAAGGCAGAGGAACCAGAGATCAAATTGCCAACATCCACTGGATCATCAAAAAAGCAAGAGAGTTCTAGAAAAACATCTATTTCTGCTTTATTGACTATGCTAAAGCCTTTGACTGTGTGGATCACAATAAACTGAGGAAAATTCTGAAAGAGATGGGAATACCAGACCACCTGACCTGCCTCTTGAGAAACCTGTATGCAGGTCAGGAAGCAACAGTTAGAACTGGACATGGAACAACAGACTGGTTCCAAATAGGAAAAGGAGTACATCAAGGCTGTATATTGTCACTGTGCTTTTTTAACTAATATGCAGAGTACATCATGAGAAACGCTGGGATGAAGCACAAGCTGAAATCAAGAATGCTGGAAGAAATATCAATAACCTCAGATATTCAGATGATACCTCACTTATGGCAGAAAGTGAAGAAGAACTAAAGAGCCTCTTGATGAAAGTGAAAGAGGAGAGTGAAAAAGTTGGCTTAAAGCTCAACATTCAGAAAACTAAGATCATGGCATCTGGTCCCATCACTTCATGGCAAATAGATGGAGCAACAGTGGAAACAGTGTCAGACTATTTCTTGGGGGCTCCAAAATCACTGCAGATGGTGACGGCAGCCACGAAATTAAAAGACACTTACTCCGGAGAAGGAAAGTTATGACCAACCTAGACAGCATATTAAAAAGCAGAGACATTACTTTGCCAACAAAGGTCCGTATAGTAAAGGTTATGGTTTTTTCAGTGGTCATGTATGGATGTGAGAGTTGGACTATAAAGAAAGCTGAGCATCAAAGAATTGATGCTTTTGAACTGTGGTTTTGGAGAAGATGCTTGAGAGTCCCTTGGACTGCAAGGAGATCCAACCAGTCCATCCTAAAGGAGACCAGTCCTGGGTGTTCATTGGAAGGACTGATGTTGAAGCTGAAACTCCAGTACTTTGGCCACCTGGTGTGGAGAGCTGACTCATTTGAAAAGACCCAGCTGTTGGGAAAGATTGAAGGCGGGAGGAGAAGGGGACGACGGAGGATGAGATGGTTAGATGGCATCATCAACTCAATGGACATGAGTTTGGGTAAACTCGGGGAGTTGGTGATGGACAGGGAGGCCTGGCGTGCTGCGGTTCACGGGGTCACAAAGAGTTGGACACAACTGAGCAACTGAACTGACTGACTGATACTGGCATGTATTACTTATTTATTTAAAAATAAAAGAGTGAGAGAGATGGAAAAGCTGAACAAAGTCTCCAACAATTTACATAACTTGATGTAAGGGGCTTCCATCGTACTTCAGCCGGTAAAGAATCCGCCTGCAATGCAGAAGACCCCAGTTCCATTCCTGGGTCGGGAAGATCCACTGCAGAAGGGATAGGCTATCCACTGCAGTATTCTTAGGCTTCCCTGGTGGCTCACCTGGTAAACAATCCGCCTGCAATGGGGGAGACCTGGGTTCAACCCCTGGTTTGGGAAGATTCCCTGGAGAAGGGAATGGCTACCCACTCCAGTATTCTGGCCTGGAGAATTCCATGGACTATACAGTCCATGGGGTCACAAAGAGTCAGACACGACTGAGCGACTTTCACAATGTGATTTAAAGTAATAAACTTTTTCTTTGCATTAAATTAAGATGGATTGAATAAGAGGAAAATGACTAAAAACAAACCCGTTATACCCACTTTGCAAAACACTGTCTCACATAAATATTCCCTTGAAAGAAATTATGAATTTTTTAAAACATCCTTAGTTTTAAAATCTCTCATTGCTTATAATCAATGATAAATACAATCTTCAAAAGTTTTAATTACCATTATCTTATAAATACCAAGCTATTAACACCAAATAATTGAAGAAATCTTTAATGCAGGGACATCTTTATTTTTATGTTAATTATACTGAATAATGAATATATATGTATACCTTATTTAAATCTCATCTAATACGGTACTAATTCTGTAAAATTACAACTCCAAAGAAAAAGATTTGATTCTCCCAAAGCAAACCACATATTAATACACAAGAAGATTCACTTTTCATACCTTAAGGTAGCAATGTGCATAGCAATAATGAAGCAGATTATCAGAAGGCTGAGTAAGGCTGCTGACCACATGCACCAACTGTTCAGCATACATCGGCACAGAATGTTCCAGATTAATTTTATCCACCAGTATCTGAACAGAAGGCAAAGGCCGAAGAGACTGGAAGTTTGTAGTATTCATGAAGTTACTTGAGTTCTGGAAAATAATAATGATCACTTTATATTTCCAGAGAGGTAACTGCTATGTCATGTCCTCCAGAGACACTTCAGGGTGACACATAATGTAGTGACATCAAACCATCCTAGAAACGATGCCTTCCTGTAGGACTCTCTTACCATAACCAAACACCTTCTATTTTTAAGTACTCAATTTGTGCCAATATTTAAGAAAAAGAACAAAAGATTTCAAAGAAGTCCTACTTACTGCAGAACTATCAATGCCCTTTCAGCTAGAGCTTTTTATTTTTTCAGTCAACTAGAATACTGAAACTAAATGCCTCAGTACATTGAAAGTATTTTCTTGACCAATACAGTATACTAACGCATATATATGGAATTTAAAAATATGGTAACGATAACCCTATATGCAAAACAGAAAAAGAGACACAGATGTACAGAACAGACTTTGGGACTCTGTGGGAGAAGGCGAGGGTGGGATGTTCAGAGAGAACAGCATTGAAACAAGTATACTATCAAGGGTGAAACAGATCACCAGACCAGGTTGGATGCATGAGACAAGTGCTCAGGGCTGGTGCACTGGGAAGACCCAGAGGGATGGGATGGAGAGGGAGGGGGGGTCGGGATGGGGAACACATGTAAATCCATGGCTGATTCATGTTAATGTATGGCAAAAACCACTACAATATTGTAAAGTAATTAGCCTCCAACTAATAAAAATAAATGGGAAAACAAAAAAGTATTTTTTTAACTTGATAATTTCCCCCCAAATCCCAGATATGGCAGTGCCTTTATCTTCTTTCTTTTTATTCACATTTAGATGACTAAAGGACTAAGTGGACTACTCTAGACAATCTGAAAGATGTTGACAATGAGCAAAGTTTGTAGGAAAGAAAAATTTCTGGTCCATATTATATCTACTAATAGTAAACACGCTAAAGGCTCATGAAGCCCTAAGAGTCTCAAGGTAGGCTTGGTATTTTTAGTGTTACACAATCTTTCTAAGCTTCGGAGTAAATACAGATACACTTCCACACATCCAGGGTATGAAATTGATTAGCAAGCCATCAACTCTGGTCCTTGAACTTATTTCCATACCTGTAACTCTCAATGAGGAACAGTATAAACCTCCAGCAAAAAGTATGTGAAAATATCTGGGAAGAGCAATCTGTTTTGTCCATCTTTCATCATCACAAGAATAGGGGAACCAACTGGCATTTAGCAGGCATTGGCTAAAGACAGTAAGTGCTATGTGACACTTCCATAGCCCAAAAGGTCAATAGAGCCATTACTGAGGAACTGTGCCTAAAACTAAGCTGGACATACAATTCTTCTTTTCTGACTCACTAATAATTTGTAAACCATCATTTATTGAGCAATTATTATATTAAAGGACTTTATTTTGGATTACTAAAATATAGGAGCCCCTGGTGGCTCAGACAGTAAAGAGTCTGCCTGCAGTGTGGGACACCAGGGTTTGATCCCTGGGTCAGGAAGATCCCCTGGGGAAGGAAATGGCAACCCACTCCACTATTCTTGCCTGGAGAATCCCATGGATGGAGGAGCCTGACAGGCTACAGTCCATGGGGTCACAGAGAGTCGGACACAACTGAGCCACTTCACCTTCACTGAGATATAATATACAGTAAAGCATAGAAATTTTAAACATACAGCTCAACAAATTTCCATGTGTGTTATCACCACACATTTCAAGCACACTAGTAGGGCCCCACCAGGGGTGGCCAATATTCTCACCTTGATCATCACAGATTAGTTCTGTTTGTCAACTTCACTTGAACAGAATCACACATAAGTATATACTTATGTCTACTTCTTTCATTCAACATATCATCTGATAATTATCTATTGTTCACCCTTTGAGTCAACATTTATCATATGGAATGACTATTTTTATCTCTACTCATAACTCTTGTCTTAAGCTCTACATTTTCTGATTCTAAAATAGTCATTCATTGCTTCTCAGCCTTTTGGCTAAGATCAAGTGTAAAATAGTCATTCTATCCTTCCTTTGATTAGCAATTAAATGGTGTATCTTTTTTCATCCTCTTTTTTCTAGCTTGTGTTACTGGTCTCAGTTCCAGAATTTCACTTTGTTCTTTTTTTAATAGAGTGAAATCTTTTGAACTCTAGAATTCTAGTTTTTTGTTTCTTTCTTCAACTTATTAATCATAGTTACTTTAAAATTCATGTCTATACTAACATATCTTAATTTTTCTCCACTAAAATTTTCCCACATGATCTCTTTACCCAGAAACACAATGAATAAATTACCAGTGGCTGATAGAGACCAAATACACAAAATGAAATTAATGCATCTTAATTCTTTGCCATACCTCCACAAGCTCTTCTTATTTAAAGTTAGGACAATTTTTATTTCTGTAATCAGTATATCACCATGAAAAGAAATACAACCCCCAAAATAATAAATTAAAAATAACAGATAATACTTTATATGTATATAGCAGACTCAGAAAGCAATTCATTGGTTATGTACCTAAAATATTAAGCATCTAATAAGTGTTAACAAACACAGTAATAATCATTAGGATCCTACTATGTGCAAAAATGGTTTAGACACATTATCTCATTGAATATTCTAAATCATTCTAGGAGCTAAGTACTTTGGGGGAACTGTTAAGTGCCAGCACTCTGGCAATCTTAAAATCCATGTAGACCACAAAGTAAGGCTTAAACCACAACAGACCTAATGGCAGAGCATCCTGTGATATTATCAAAACAGAGGAAAATAGAACTGCTAGAAGATCATTTCTCGCTCAATTTCTCATCTTGAAAAATGCTGCTACAGGCAATTTTCTCAGTAGCATCCCTCATTCAGGGGGCTGTCGATCTTTCAGAGTACACCGTAAGGCTCTATAACTGCTTGGCTGCAGCATGGAGCCGAATCCCTGTCAACAGGGCACCCTACCATGTGTGCTGCAGGCCAGGTGGTGCCCTAGATTCAGGGTTGTCCTGAAAGGGACAAGATGAGCTGACACGATTACTGATTTGCTTTTGCTGTCTATGCAAGTAATTAACTATCTTAATCTATCTGGGACTTTTTGCTTCTTTACTGGATGACCAGCAGCCAAAATGAAAACTTAGAATTTTCTTTTGTTTCTCAGAAAAGGAAAACAAGGCTTAGAGATCAGATATAAAGCAAAGTGCTGAAAGGTGTCGTAGCTTATACATGGTCTGATATCTAGGCCCATGTACTTCAACATTTCTTCATAGAGCTTTGGCTTGAGGTTAACCCATTTAATTATTTATATGTTGTTGTTGTTCAGTCTCTAAGTCATGTCCAACTCTTTGTGACCTCATGGACTGCAGCATGCCAGGCTTCCATGTCCTTCCCTGTCCTCCTATCTCCTGGAGTTTGCTAAAATTCATGTCCATTGACTCACTGCTATCTAACCATCTCATCTTACTTTCTAAGAATTAACAGTAATAGTTACATTGCTTAACATCATCATGGATAACTATATAAAAGATACTCTCTTACACAATTTACTCTTATAATATCATAGGACCAATATGCATATATGAGAAAACAAGTAGTGAATATCAAAGTATACCTTTTCCCCCATAATAACAGGTAGCAAATGATCCAGCAAATTGAATTCAGCCATGAAAATTGTGAAGGTACATTTGAGGAGAGTAACACTTGTATGTCGAGTAGGAATATATTCCTCCAAAGATGCCACTTCCTCAGGATTCAGCACTGTTTCACTTTCATCTTTAATATCTAAAGTGAAATAATAAAAATTCAATGAAAAATTATTTTTAAATAATTTTCTTAGTTAACTAAATTATTAATTAGTTCTCCAAATTTGAAGGTCAAATTCTTTTTCAACAAGGAAGCAGCTGTAAAATAGTGCTTCCTTTAACGAGAATAAATTACTTTGCTCTAGAAAATGTATGCCTTTGCTATATAAGAATGTATGTTTTATATTTTTAAATATATGTTAAATATTTTAAAGAAATTCTTAATCTGTCATTAAAAGAACAATAGCTTCCTTTCATAAAAATACCACTGAAGTTAATATCAATTCAAGCCAACAGACTAGGAGAAAATACTTGTCACAGACAGATACATAGACAGACATAGGTATCTCCACAAAGGATTTGTACCTGCAACATATTAAAAAATTTACAACCACCTAAAAATCAAAAGTAAATGAATAATCCAATGGAAAAATGGGCAAAAAAGCCTTCAACAAACAAAAGATAACATATTCAAATGCAAAAGTTACATCAAAAGCTAGTTAACATCATTAAGATACCAGATAACCACAAATAATGTAACAATGTGGTAGCACTACACATCCACTGGAAAAGCTAAAATGAAAAAGATTAAGAATACAAAAGTTGGTAAGTATGCACCAGCAAACTTTTTCCATAAAGAGCCACAAAGAAAATACTTTAGGTTTTGTGTATTAGTTTGTCACAATTATTCACTTCTGCCACTGAAGTAAAAAAGCAGCCACAGACAAAGCATAACTGAATGAGGATGACTATGTTCCAATAAAATTTTACCTATAAAAAATGAAAATTAGATTTCATATAGTTTTCATGTGTCACAAAACATCAACCTTACTTGTATTTTTCCAATATTTGAAATGCAAAATCCATTATAAACTGATGAGCTGTGCAAAAAGAGGCAGTAAGTCATAACTGACCAAACCCCTGATCAATGGCAACTAAACTTCTACAGTGCTGATAGACATACACTTGGGAAATTAGTTTGGAAATATATACTAAAGGTAACATATATAATCACTTTACCTAAGTGATTCTACTCTTAAATCCCCAACAGAAATGAATACATATGTTTACCAAAAGGGATGTACTAGAATGTCGGCAGCATCACTATCATAATAACCAAAAACTAGAAACTAACCAAAACCTCATCATCAGTAAAATGGACAAGTAAGTTATGGTATATTCACAAAATGGGATACTAAATGGAAAGAAGAATGAATACCATGAGCATAATGTAAACTAAAGTCAATGACAAATGAGTATACACTGTGTGCTTACATTTACATGAGTTCTAAAATATGCCAAAAGATATACAGGCTCCAGTGGTTAAGAATCTGCCTGCCAACACAGGGAGCATGGGTTCAGTCTCTGATCTGGGAAGATCCCACACGACATGGAGAAACTAAACCGGTGTGCCGCAACTACTAAAGCCTGTACGTCTAGAGCCTGTGCTCCAAAACCAGAGGCCACTGCAGTCAGATGCCTGCACACCACAATGAAGAGTAGCCCTGCTCGCCGCAAGCAGAGAAAGCCAAGTGCAGCAATATGGACCCACTACAGTAAAAAATAAATAAAATATAAAAAAAAATTTTTAATAAAATATGCCACATTAAATCTAGGATAAGTATGGAGAGTGGTTACCCTTGGGGGTCAGAGTAATAATCAAAAGAGGGCAAGAAGGAATATTCTGGAGTGCTGGTAAGGTTCCATATCCTGAACAGTTAATCATATAGATGTGGTTAGGTTTACAACATTGACAAAATTTTATCCTTAGATTTTTGTGTCCTTTCCAGTACATATATTACACTTCAAGGAAATAACTAATTAAAAAAAAAAAAGAGTGGAGGAGAACTGCTAATTACTCAGAAAAAGAACTGCATGTATAAAGTCATTTAGCAGCAGTTTCTTTACATACGTCATATTTCTGAAATGATAAACTGCTTCAAATAATTCATTTTACATAAACATGTATATGCACGTGTGTGTGTGTGTGTGTGTGTGTGTGTGTGTGTGTGTAGCATAAGCCAACTGTGGAAGAGAATTCAAATGGCTTTTTTTTTTTTACCAAAAAAAAAAAAAAAATCTGAATTTTAACTCAAGTGTATGGACTCCTTCTAGAGAACATATTTTCCAGCCTACCTGGCTGCCGGGTACAAGGACACACTACTAAGTTTGGGTCAATAAAATGACTGTGCCATGTCATTAAATGAAACTACATACCTACCATTTTCTCTTACCTGCTACTGATTAAAATTAGACATTGTAATGCTGAGTCAACATTGAGCATGCAAATGAGGTACCTCAGATGGCAGGAAAACAAGATAGAAGGAATTCTGGGTCTAAGACAACATCATGAAACAGAGTCACCCTAGTCTCCCAAATTACGTACCAGTGTTGGCTTTAACATGATAAAAATTAGTTATATACTGTTTTTTGTGTGGACATTAGTTTTCATTTCTCTGGGATAAATGCCCAGGAATGCAGTTGCTGGCTACATGGCAGCTGTATTGTGTTTTTAAAAAATCTGTCAAACTGTTCTTAGAAGTGGCTGTACCATTTCACATTCTTAGCAGCAACGAATCAGTAACCTAGCCTTCCTCACATCCTCCACAAAATGTGGTGCTGACACCGTTTTCTGTACATACTATCCTCAGTTCAGTTCAGTCATTCAAGTAGTGTCCAACTCTTTGAGACCCCATGGACTGCAGGATGCCAGGCTTCCCTGTCCATAATCAGCACGGGAGCTTGCTCAAACTCAGGTTCATAGAGACAGTGATGCCATCCAACCATCTCATCCTCTGTCATCCCCTTCTCCACCTGCCTTCAATCTTTCCCAGGATCAGGGTCTTTTCTTATAAGTCAGCTCTTCCCATCAGGTGGTCAAAGTATTGGAGCATCGGCATCAATCCTTCCAATGAATATTCAGGACTGATTTCCTTTAGGATGGACTGGTTGGATCTCTTTGAAGTCCAAGGGACTCTCAAGAGTCTTCTTCAGTACCACAGTTCAAAAGCATCAATACTTCCGCTTTCGGCCTTCTTTATGGTCCAGTTCTCACATTCAGGCATCACTAGTGAAAAAACCATAGCTCTGAATACAGGGACCACTGTCAGCAAAGTACTGTCTCTGCTTTGCAATATGCTGTCTAGGTTGATCAGAGCTTTTCTTCCAAAGAGAAAGTGTCTTTTAATTTCATGGCTCCAGTCACCATCTGCAGCTGATTTTGGAGCCCAGAAAAATAAAAGCTGTCACTGTTTCCATGGTTTCCCCACCAACCTGCCACGAAGTGATGGGACCGGATGCCATGATCTTCATTTTTTGAACGCTGACTTTTAAGCCAGCTTTTTACTCTCCTCTCACTTTCTTTAGCTCCTCTTCACTTCCTTCCTTAAGGACGCTGTCACCTGCATATCTGAGGTTATTGATATTACTCCCAGCAATCTTGATTCCATCTTGTGCTTCACCCAGCCTGGAATTTCACATGATGTACTCTGCAAAGAACTTAAATAAACAGGGTGGAAAATATACAGCCTAGACAGTCTCACTTTCCAATTTGGAATCAGTCCATTGTTCCATGTCCCATTCTAACTGTTGCTTCTTCACCTGCATACAGATTTATTAAGGGCAAGTAAGGTGGTCTGGTATTCCCATCTCTTGAAGAATTTTCCACAATTTGTTGTGATCCAATCAGTCAAAGGCTTCAGTGTAGTCAATGAAGCAGATGCTTTCCTGGAGTTCTCTTTTCTATAATCCAACGGATGTTGGCAATTTGATCTTTGGTTCCTCTGCCTTTACTAATTCCAGCTTGAACATCTGGAAGTTCTCTGTGCATGTACTGTTGAAGCCCAGTCTTCAACACAGTTGAGCATTACTGTGAGTGTGAGATGAGTGCAATTGTGCAATAGTTTGAACACTCTTTGGCACTGCCTTTCTCTGGGACTGGAATGAAAATTGACCTTTAACAGTCCTGTGGCCACTACCAAGTTTTCCAAATGTGTTGGCACACGGAGTGCAACACTTTAACAGCATGATATTTTAGCATTTTAAATAGCTCAGCTGCAACTCTATCACCTCCACTAGCTTTGTACGTAGTGATGCTTCCTAAGGTCCACTTGACTTCACACTGAAAGGTGTCTGGATCTAGGTGAGTGATCACACCATCGTGCTTATCTGGGTCATTAAGACCTATTTTCATATAGTTCTTCTATGTATTCCTGCCACCTCCTCTTAATATCTTCTGCTTCTGTTAGGCCCACCTGTTTCTGTCCTTTATTGTGCCCATCTCTGCATGAAATGTTCTCTTGGTGTGTCTGAATTTCTTGAAGAGATCTCTAGTCTTTCCCATTCTATTGTTTTCCTCTATTTCTTTGCATTGAAATGCAAATCTTAGAAAGCTTTTCTTATTACTCCTTGCCATTCTTTGGAACTCTGCATTCAGATGCGTGTATCTTTCCATTTCTCCTTTGCCTTTGGCTTTTCTTCTTTTCTATGTTATTTGTAAGGCCTCCTCAGACAACCAGTTTGCCTTCTTGGATTTATTTTTCTTGGGGATGGTTCTGAGCACCACCTCCTGTACAATGTTATGAACCTCCATCCACAGTTTTTCAGGCACTCTATCAGATCCAATCCCTTTAATCTCCTTGTCACTTCATACGGTACACTGTACTGCACAAATTACAGTACATTCACCATTTGATTTAGGTCATACTTGAATGATCAAGTGGTTTTCCCGACTTTCTTCAATTTAAGTCGGAATTTGGCAATAAGGAGTTCATGATCTGAGCCACAATCAGCTCCAGGTCTTGCATTTGCTGACTGTATAGAGCTTCTCCATCTTCCACTGCAAAGAATATAATCAATCTGATTTCGGTATTGACCATCTGGTGATATCCATGTGCAGAGTCATCTCTTACGTTGTTGGAAGAGGGTGTTTCCTATGATCAGTTCATTCTCTTGGCAAAACTCTTCACTTTGTACTTCAAGCCCAAACTTGCCTTTACTCCCGGTATCTCTTGACTTCCTACTTTTGCATTCCAGTTTCCTATGACGAAAAGGACATATCTTTTTGGTGTTAGTTCTAAAATGTCTTGTAGGTCTTCAAAGAACCGTTCAACTTCAGCTTCCTCAGGACCTGTGGTTGGGCACAGACCTGGATGACTGGGGTACTGAATGGTTTACCATCCGAGCACTCAGCAGAATGCCTGGCAGAGCACACACTGAAACGAGCTGCAAGAAATGAGTTCAGGAACAGACCAGGCATTCATGGCACGGTGTTCCGTGATTTCACAGGCACTAACCTTTGGATGTAGGTCCGATCAGCTCTTGTTTTAAATACATCATTCGTATTTGTGTGTGTGTGTCTGAGTCACTCAGTCGTGTACAACTCTTTGTGACCCCATGGACTATAGCCCACCAGGCTCCTCTGTCCATGGAATTCTTCAGGCAAGAATACTGGAGTGGGTAGCCATTTCCTTCTCCAGGGGATCGTCCAGACCCAGGGATCAAACCCAGGTCTCCTATATTGCAGGTGAGATGCTTTACCGTCTGAGCTACTAGGGAAGCATCATTCAAATCAACTTGCAAGAGGCTCAAAATTAAGCGAAAACAAACCTGGTTTTAGTCTACTGTATGGTTCGTATTCATGTTCCAAGGCACAAACCACCATTTTTAAAATTCTGTGTACTGCACTGCTATCCAAGCGAAAATCAAGAGGACCTATAACAAGGCTTTTGGTAGACTTTTCCTGAACTGTCCCCAAATCTTCACTCTTTCCTGAAGAAAAGTCTTGTTGATTTGCAGAACCTACGAGAAGCCAAAATTCATATTAATATTCTAAGCACCAATCAGATACAACAAGTATGTATTTTAATATTACTCTTATCTTTTCAGCTTAGACCTTAATGCCTTAAGAACAATCCTATATCAGGTAGATACACAGAACCCTGCTGATCTATTTTTCTTTATGCAGATGAGATGCTATTAACAAAAAAACCAGTTACTTTAAAAAACAACTATTCTTGTTATCTATTTAATGTTATAATATCTGCTATAAAACTAAAATGGTCATTCTTGAGAAATTATTCTCTAACATTTAATTGGCCTATACCCACTAATTCTGTACACAATACTATTAGGTGGACTGGGAAGTCAGACTCTGGAAGAAGTTGCATTTTTACTATTTTATCTTAGAAGTTTCACTGAAAAATTGATTACTTAAGACTACAAGTGAAAAGGTGACTTGAGAGTTTTATAATTACCATGGAAATTAACAACAGGTATTAACCACTTTGAACTTTTTCCAGAATAAAATCACTATGGTTATGCTCCAAGGGTGAAAGCCAACTTCCTCAATCCCTTATCTGCCCATATATAAAAGAGGAACCAAGATTTTCTTTAGAAAATCTCTCTACCTATAGGTATTTCTTTTTATCCAGTATGTCCAACACCTACATTAAATATTTGGTTTTAATATATAAATTCACTATTTTAAGTGATAACATAAAGTAAATTTCAATTGACTCATATTTATTCAAACAAAATTAGGTAAGCAAAACTTTCTAGTATTTTACTATTTTTAGTTAAAGACAAAAATTCTTCATCCATGTACACTTTTTAATAACTTTTTCAAAACTATATTTCCTTCATTTCAGAAAAAAGGAGTTCAGTTCAATCTCTAGTTTCAGTACCACAGACAAAAAAAAACTATATTATTCATATATTCTTAACAAGATGACTATATACAAACATAAATGTCACAAATAAAACATACGAAGTTAATCTTAAAATATATTTTATGATACATATAAATAATATTGAATCACATTATATATTAGGTTTAAATAACATTATCATTAACTTAAAAAAAAATCACTTTCCATAGCTAAACTAGGTATTTCTAGAGTTACCTGTCAAGATGAGGCAACTAGAAGATAATCGGAAGGACTCTTGTTGCAAACCCAAACATTCAAAACCAAGGAAAATATCCTGCTTTTGAGTCCTACAGGAGCTACTAGGCGTCTTTTAAAAAATGTCACTTCCTAAGACGACCTTTCTTTTAGACATCAGATTGTCTCTAAAACAATGAAGTCTAGAGGATTCTATTTTTTTTTTCAGTTAATGCAATTTGATTATATTGCAGTTTAAATTTAGATGCCAGTCATTTATCTAAAAGGTAAAACTGTGACTGACTTCTAGCTGCATCTTTTCGGCAAGGTATTTTACCCATGCCCACCCTCGATATGTTTGGTAACTCCAGCCCCCTGAATATTCGGCTATTCTTATTAAGAGTAAAGATAATATCCAGTTAGCCTAAGGATAATGAAGGACTTGCCAGTCTGTCCAGGACAGCCAAAGGCAACAGAACCTGCACTGCCCACGTTGCCCATATATTTATACCTATCAAGAGAAAAATTATTCCTCTTCCCATCAGAAGAGGAACTGGCAAGCTACCAAAGTAGCCACTGCACAAGGAACTCCACTTTCATTCTTAAGAAGTATATACATATATATCCCTTCTTTCTATGTATGACTTCTTTCACTAGAAATTAACCTGCTTTCTTTTCCAACTAGTCCCCTATAAGTTTACGTGTATTTAACTTACAACTTACGAGCTTAAGTCTCTGTATAAAACCATAACTTTAAAGAAAAAAGTAGCTCTTAACACAGGAACTAGGAAAATTAAGGAACTAGAAAATTAAGCCTTAAATAGAATAATTTAGGAAACAAGAACCCTTCTACTCCAACATTCCCCCAAATTAACATTAACACTCTCCCAAGGCACCCAGATTCTAAAGGGCAATGCAGCACGATCCCTCTCTTTCATCATTTTCCATAATCCAATAACTAGAATCAATTTTATCCGTATGTCTCTAAAACATTCCTGTTGTAATCTACATTTTCATCTACTTTAGGTCCATAAAAAGATTTGGAATAACTTCTTAAATAAAAAAAGACTAAAACTATTTAAAAAAGCATTTAAAGTAAATTAACAAGAAATAGTTTCTAAAACACTGAGTACTTCCACGTAGCATAAAAAATAATTATCAGAATACTTATTAATATCAAACAGTAGCACAAGGAAAATTTATTACCTGAATTTTTCTTTTATGTCATTTTATACTGTGGGTAAACTACTACTACATCATTCATCACAAAAATAAATAATACGAGCTCCTTTTCTTACTCTGCATTTACTAATGCTTACAGTAAGTAACTACTATGATGAACTTAGAGTACACCAATCAAATCTGCTTTCCAAGTTTCAGAATCCACTACAAACTTTGTAAAATTATTAGTTTAATAGGCATTTAGATACCTAAGATAAAATTCAGGGCATTTTTTGATAATTTGGACTATTAGTTCAGTCACTCCATTGTATCCAAGGCATTGCGACTCCATGGACTGCAGCACACCAGGCTTCCCTGTCCTTCACCAACTTGCAGAGCATACTCAAACCCATGTCTATCGAGTTGGTGATGCCATCCAACCATCTCGTCCTCTGTCATCCCCTTCTACTCCCACCTTCAATCTTCCCAAGCATTTTTTTATAATTTGGACTATCAGTTCAATCACTCCATCATGTTCAATGATTTGTGACCCCATGGAATACAGCACACCAGGCTTCCCCGTCCTTCACCAACTCCCAGAGCTTACTCAAACTCATGTCCATCGACTTGGTGATGCCATACAACCATCTCATCTTTTGTCGTCCCCTTCTACTCCCACCTTCAATTTTCCAAGCATCAAGGTTTTCTCTGATAAGTCAGATATTCGCACAGGTTGTCAAAGTATTGGGAGTTTCAGCATCACAATCAGTCCTTCCAACGAATATTCAGGACCGATTTCCTTTAGGATGGACTGCTTGGATCTCCTTGTAGTCCAAGGGACTCTCAAGAGCTTTCTCCAGCACCACAGTTCAAAAGCATCAATTCTTCGGCACTCAGCTTTCTTTGTATTCCATCTCTAACATCCACACATGACTACTGAAAAAAACCGCAGCATTAACTGGACAGATGTTTGTTGGCAAAGTAATATCTCTGCTTTTTAATAGGCTGTCTAGGTTGGTTATAGCTTTTCATCTAAGTAGCAAACACCTTTTAATTTCATGGCTGCAGTCACCATCTGCAGTAATTTTGGAGCCCCCCAAAAAATAAAGTCTCCCTTCGTTTCCACTGTTTCTCCATCTACTTGCCATGAAGTGTAAAGTCTCCCTTCGTTTCCACTGTTTCTCCATCTATTTGCCATGAAGTGAAGGGACCGGATGCCAGTGTCTTAGTTTTTTGAATGCTGAGTTTTAAGCCAGCTTTTTCACTCTCCTCTTTCACTTTCATCAAGAGGCTCTTTAGTTCTTCTTCGCTTTCTCCCATAATAGTGGTGTCATCTGCATATCTGAGGTTATTTCTCAGAAATATCTGAGGATATTTCTCCTGGAAACCTTGATTCCAGCTTGTGCTTCATCCAGCCCGGCATTTCGCATGATGTACTCTGCATAAAAGTTAAACAAGCAGGGTAAAAATATACAGCCTTGACTTCCTCCTTTCCTGATTCGGAACCAGTCTGTTGTTCCATGTCCAGGTCTAACTGTTGCTTCTTGACCTGCATAGAGATTTCTCAGGAGGCAGGTCAGATGGTCTGGTATTCCCATCTCTTTCAGAATTTTCAGTTTGTTGTGATCCACACAGTCAAAGGTGTTAGTGTACTCAATAAAGCAGAAGTAGATGTTTCTGGGAACTCTCTTGCTTTTTCAATGATCCAACGAATGTTGGCAATTTTGTCTCTGGTTCCTCTCCCTTTTCTAAAACCAGCTTGAACATCTGGAAGTTCTCGGTTCACATCTGTTGAAGGCTAGTTTGGAGAATTTTGAGCATTACTTTATTAGCGTGTGAGATGAATGCAATTGTGAGATAGTTTGAACATTCTTTGGCATTGCCTTTCTTTGGGACTGGAATGAAAACTGACCTTTTCCAGTGCTGTATCCACTGCTGAGTTTTCCAAATTGGCTGGAATATTGAGTGCACTACTTTAACAGCATGATTTTTTTTTTTTTAACAGCATGATTTTTTATGGTTTGAAAGAGCTCAACTAAATTTCATCTCCTCCACTAGCTTTGTATGTAGTGATGATTCCTAAGGCCCACTTGACTTCGCATCCCAGGAGGTTTGGCTCTAGGTGAGTTATCACACAATCGTGGTTATCTGGGTCATGAAGATCTTTTTTGCATAGTTGTTCTGTGTATTCTTGCCACTTTTCCTTAATATCTTCTGCTTCTGTTACGTCCATACCACTTCTGTCCTTTATCAAACCCATCTTTGCATGAAATGTTCACTTGGTATCTCTAATTTTCTTGAAGAGATCTCCAGTCTTTCCCATTCTGTTGTTTTCCTCTATTCCTTTGCACTGATCACTGAGGAAGGCTTTCTTATCTCTCCTTGACATTCTTTGGAACTTTGCATTCAGATGTGTGTGTCTTTCCATTTCTCGTTCTCTTGGCAAAACTCTGTTAGGCTTTGCCCTGTGGTCCATTCTGTACTCCAAGTCTTCTATACTTGAAGACCTACAAGACCTTTTAGTACTAACACCCAAAAAAGATGTCATTTTCATGATAGGGGACTAGAATGCAAAAGTAGGAAGTCAAGAAACACCTGGAGTAACAGGAAAATTTGGCCTTGCAGAACAGAATGAAGCAGGGCAAAGGCTAATAAGAGTTTCGCCCAGAGAACACACTGGTCATAGCAAACACCCTCTTCCAACAACACAAGAGAAGACTCTGCACATGGACATCACCAGATGGTCAACACCAAAATCAGATTGATTATACTTTGCATCGGAAGATGGAGAAGCTCTATACAGTCAGCAAAAACAAGAACAGAAGCTGACTGTGGCTCAGATCACAACCTCCTTATTGCCAAATTCAGACATAAATTGAAGAAAGTAGGGAAAACCACTAGACCATTCAGGTATGACCTAAATCAAATTCCTTATAACTATACAGTGGAACTGAGAAATAGATTTAAGGGACTAGATCTGATAGACCGAGAGCCTGATGAACTATGGACGGAAGTTCGTGACATTGTACAGGAGACAGGGATCAAGACCATTACCATGGAAAAGAAATGCAAAAAGGTAAAATGGTTGTCTGAGGAGGCCTTACAAATAGCTGTGAAATGAAGAGAACCGAAAAGCAAAGGAGAAAAGGAAAGATATATCCATTTGAATGCAGAGTTCCAAAGAACAGCAAGGAGAGATAAGAAAGCCTTCCTCAGCAATCAATGCTAAGAAACAGAGGAAAACAACAGAATGGGAAACACTAGAGATCCCTTCAAGAAAATTAGAGATATCAAGGGAAGATTTCATGCAAAGATGGGTTCAATAAAGGACAGAAATGGTATAGACCTAACAGAAGCAGAAGATATTAAGAAGAGGTGGCAAGAATACACGGAAGACTGTACAAAAAATATCTTCACGATCCAGCTAATAACGATGGTGTGATCACTCACCGACAGCCAGACATGCTGGAATGTGAAGTCAAGTGGGTCTTAGGAAGCATCACTACGAGCAGAGCTAGTGAAGGTGATGCAATTCCAGTTGAGCTCTTTCAAATCCTGAAAGATGATGCTGTGAAGGTGCTGCACTGAATATGCCAGCAAATTTGGGAAACTCAGCCGTGGCCACAGGACTGGAAAAGGTGAGTTTTCATTCCAATCCCAAAGAAAGGCAATGCCAAAGAATGTTCAAACTATTTCACAATTGCACTCATCTCACACAGTAGTAAAGTAATGCTCAAAATTCTCCAAGCAAGGCTTCAGCAATACCTTAATCATGAACTTCCAGATGTTCAAGCTGGTTTTAGAAAAGGCAGAGGAACCAGAGATCAAATTGCCAACATCTGCTGGATCATAGAAAAAGCAAGGGAGTTCCAGAAAAACATCTATTTCTGCTTTATTGACTATGCTAAAGCCCTTGACTGTGTGGAGCACAATAAACTGTGGAAAATTCTGAAAGAGATGGGAATACCAGACCACCTGACCCACCTCTTGAGAAACCTGTATGCAGGTCAGGAAGCAAGAGTTAGAACTGGACATGGAACAACAGACTGGTTCCAAATAGGAAAAGGAGTACGTCAAGGCTGTATATTGTCGCCCTGTTTATTTAACTTATATGCAGAGTACATCATGAGAAACACTGAGCTGGAAGAAGAACAAGCTGGAATCAAGATTGCCAGGAGAAATATCAATAACCTCAGATATGCAGATGACACCACCCTTATGGCAGAAAGTTAAGAGGAACTAAAAAGCCTCTTGATGAAAGTGAAAGAGGAGAGTGAAAAAGTTGGCTTAAAGCTTAACATTCACAAAACAAAGATCATGGCATCTGGTCCTATCACCTCATGGGAATTAGATGGGGAAACAGTGGAAACAGTGTCAGACTCCAAAATCACTGCAGATGGTGACTGCAGCCATGAAATTAAAAGATGCTTACTCCTTGGAAGGAGAGTTATGACCAACCTAGATAGCATATTAAAAAGCAGAGACATTACTTTGCTAACAAAGGTCTGTCTAGTCAAGGCTATGGTTTTTCCAGTGGTCATGTATGGATGTGAGAGTTGGACTGTGAAGAAAGCTGAGAGCCAAAGAATTGATGCTTTTCAACTGTGGTGGTAGGCAAGACTCTTGAGAGTCCCTTGGACTGCAAGGAGATCCAACCAGTCCATCCTAAAGGAGATCAGTCCTGAGTGTTCACTGGAAGGACTGATGCTGAAGCTGAAACTCCAATACTTTGGCCACCTCATGTGAAGAATTGACTCATTGGAAAAGACCTTGATGCTGGGATGGATTGCGGGCAGGAGGAGAAGGGGACAACAGAGGATGAGATGGCTGGATGGCATCACCAACTCGATGGACATGAGTTTGAGTAAACTCCGGGAGCTGATGATGGACAGGGAGGCCTGGCGTGCTGCGATTCACGGGGTGACAAAGAGTCACACACGACTGAGCAACTGAACTGAACTGATTCTGTACTCCAAGGCCAAATTTGCCTGTTACTCCAGCTATCTCTTGACTTCCTACTTTTGCATTCCAGTCTCCTATAATGAAAAGGACACCTTTTTTGGGTGTTAGTTCTAGGAGGTCTTGTAGGTCTTCATAGAAACATTCACCTTCAGCTTCTTCAGCATTACTGGATGGGGCACACTCCTGGATTACTGGGATATTGAGTAGTTTGCCTTGGAAGTGAACAGAAATCATTCTGTTGTTTTTGAGACTGCACCCAAGTACTGTATTTCAGACTCTTGTTGACTCTGAGGGCTACTCCAATTCTTCTAAGGGATTCTTGCTCACAGTAGTTAAATTCACCCTTTCCAGCCCATTTTAGTTCACTGATTCTGAAAATGTCGATGGTTCACTCTTGCCACCTGCTGTTTGACCACTCCCAATTTGCATTGAGTCACAGACCTAATATTCCAGGTTCCTATGCAATATTGTTCTTTACAGCATCAGACTTTACTTCCATCACTGGTCACATCCACAGCTGGGTGTTGTTTTTGCTTTGACTCCATCTCTTCTCTGGAGTTATTTCTCCACCAATCTCCCGTAGCATTTAGGGCACCTACCGACCTGGGGAGTTCACTTTCAGTGTCGTATCATTTTGCCTTTTCATACTGTTCATGGGGTTCTCAAGGCAAGAATACTGAAGTGCTTGCCATTCCCTTCTCCATGGGACCACGTTTTATCAGAACTCTTCCAGGACCCAGCCACCTTGGGTGGCCGTACACAGCATGGCTCATGGCTTCATTGAATTAGCCAAGGCTGTGGCCCATGTGATCAATTTCATTAGTTTTCTGTGATTGTGGTTTTCATTCTGTTAAGAATAAGAGGCTTATGGAAGCTTCCTGATGGAACAGACTGACTAAGGGGGAAATTGGGTCTTGTTCTGATGGGCAGGGCCATGCTCAGTAAATCTTTAATCCAATTTTCTGTTGATGGGCAGAGGCTATGTTCCCTCCCAGTTGTTTGACCTGAGGCCAAACTACGGTAGAGATAAGGAAGATAATGGCGACCTCCTTCAAAAGGTCCCATGCATGCACTGCCACACTCAGTGCCCCCGAATCTGCACCAGGCCATGGCCAACCCACGGCTCTGCTGGAGACTCCTGGACACTCATGAGCAAGTCTGGGTCAGTCTCTTTTGGGGTCACTTCTCCTCTCTCCTGGGTCCTGGTGTGCACAAGGTTTTGTTTGTGTCCTCCAAGAGACTGTTTCCCCAGTCCTGTGTAAGTTCTGGCGGCTCTATGGTGGAGTTAATGGCGACCTCCTCCAAGAGGGCTTATGCCATACCCAGGTCTGCTGCACCCAGAGCTCCTGCCCCTGGGGCAGGCCACTGCTGACCCATTCCTCCACAGGGGACAGTCAAACACTCAAAGGCAGGTCTGGCTCAGTCTCTGTGGAGTCTCCTAGTGCACACAAGGTTTTGTTTGAGCACTCCAAGCATCTCGGGTGGGTATGGGGTTTGATTCTAAATGTGAGTTCACCTCTCCTACCATCTTGCTGGGCTTCCCTAGTGGCTCAGAGGTTAAAGCGTCTGCCTGCAATGTGGGAGACCTGACTTCGATCCCTGGGTTGGGAAGATCCCCTGGAGAAGGAAATGGCAACCCACTCCAGTATTCTTGCCTGGAGAATCCCACGGACAGAGGAGCCTGGTGGGCTACAGCCCACGGGGTCACAAAGAGTCAGACACAACTGAGTGACTTAACTTAACCATCTTGCTGAGGCTTCTTTGCCCTTGAACATGGGGTGTATTTCTTTGGTGGGATCCAACATTCTCCCTTGATGGTTGTTCAGCAGCGAGTTGTAATTTTGGAGTTCTTGCAAGAGAAGATGAACACACGTCCTTCCATTCAATCTTCTCATTTCAGAGATGAAAGTGAAAGTCACTTAGTCGTGTCCAGCTCTGAGACCCCGTGGACTATACAGTCCATGGAATTCTCCAGGCCAGAATACTGGAGTGGGTAACCATTCCCTTCTCCAGGGGATCTTCTCAATCCAGGAATTGAACCCAGGTCTCCTGCATTGCAGGCAGATTCTTTACCATCTGAGCCACAAGGGAAGCCAAATTTGAACTATAGAAACAAATAAATGTCAAATCACAACAAACCAAGAATCTTAGATAAAATATTTCTTTGAAGAATTCAAAATTAACCTCTTGATAATTCAAAATATTTTCCTTAGGTTTATAAATACTAAAAATTCCACAAATTTCCTGTTTCAAGTAATCCAAGAAAGAAGAAAATCTGATCAGAGCAGTGACAAATGCAAGCTGTAGAGTTAAACTAACTGGGTTCAAATCCCACATATACACTGTGTGATCTTGGCCAAGTTATGAAATCTGCATAGGACTGGCCGTTTCCTCATCTGGAAAATGGGAATATTATTATCTACCTAACAGGATTAATAAAAAGATTAAATAAGCTAATATATGTAAAACTCCTAGAAGAGTGCCTTCCATTTAAAACCGTTCAACAAATACTAGCTATTATTATCACCATCACTATATTATAAATGAATATAGATTCACAATGAGAAAAAAAACATAGGAAAGCAGCTACCAAAAAGCAGGCAATGAGAAAATGAACAGATTGTTGGGTGAATGAAAGAACGTATTTTTAATGTACATGTGACATTCACAAGTTAAATCAGCAGTGGATTTTTATTATTTTTCTGAAAAAAATTATCTGGTCACACACCTGAGAAAGTATCTGTGTAAGGAGTAAACCAAAACGGTGCCCACCAATCTCAAAACAGCAGTTTCCTACAGTGAGGGAAGGAGACTTGATGGAAATGGAACACACAGGGGGCTAGCAATATTGACATCATCCTGTTATTCAACTTATGTGGGAAATACAAAGGTGCTTATATTTCTTTGCTATTCTGTACACAAATGTACAGAACCTGTTTGTATGTTATGATGTAACATTTTGTTTAAAAAGTTAAAGATTAAGATATACAACAATGCATATTATTCACAGCAATGAAGTATATGAAAAATTCAAAAGTTAACAAACTACCAGCACGTCAGTCAGAAAATAAATATGCACCCTATGTAAATATAAAATCATGTGTCAATCTTGTAAAAATTTTAAAAACAAATATATACAAAAAACAAAATTTTCAGTGTGAGGTTTCTTTTACTTCAAAGGCAGACTACTTCAAACTTCGCCTCCTCAGAAAATACCAAACAGACAGCACCTGCAGAAGACACCATACTAAACATGAAGAAACCTACCAGCTTACTTTTGGCAGCTACAACACAATAAAAATTTGCAAAGCTCTCAGAACAGAGACTTTGGAATTGCACTTTCATATACAATTATCCCTTGCTTTTCAAAAGTTAGCTTTAGGCCACTTTTCTTTTACGGAAAATCTACATTAATACCTGTTCCCCTAATCAAAAGAAATGTGAAGAGAATTTTTACTTTTACATAAAAAGGTGAAAACAGCATTCACCATTTGTCTCGCAGTGAAGCATTTCACATGCGACCCCGGCATAGAGAGGGGGCTCCAGCAAGCTCCTTCCCCAGGAACTACATTCAGGATCTCAGTGTCAAGCTGTCCTAGCTGTGAACAGTGTCTGTGAACATCCGAGCTTTATCTTCATTTATTTCATGCATTTATTAACAAGGTCTGCACTAAGGTAACTGCTTCCTCATTTTATACCATTTCAGATTACCAGCAGTTCCATACCAGTGTTTCAGGAGAAACCTGAAACATCTCTACCAGTGTCCACGGGTACCTCAAAACACATCTTTTCCTCCAAAAATCTTCCTTTTTTGTCTCTATCTTCTGTAATGATTATCACTACCTATCAAGTAACTCAAGACCAAAACTGGGTCAACTATTTGAATTTTATTTTTAAATAAAGCAATGCAAAGGCAGTGAGGATTTTAAGCACAGAATTAAACCAGTCTGATTGCAGTATGGATCATAGGAGGGCAAGAGTAGAAAGAGAAAGCCAGTGAAAAAACTACTAGAATCTAGAGATGATAAAAGACTGGATGAGAGCATCAATGGTGGACCTTAAGAAAAGATAGATTCAAGAGAGAGTCTATAGATAAGATGTGATGAAATGTTCTGAAGGGTTGGCTGCTAGGAGAGAAAGTGTGATGGATGATTCTCAAATTTCTGGCTTGCACAACTAGAAGAGAGCAGGTAAATATTCCAACAAGAAAACCATGAAAATGGGTTTCCCAGGTGGCACACTGGTAAAGAATCTGCCTACCAATGCAGGGGACACAAGAGATATGGGTTGAATCCCTGGGTTGGAATGATCTCCTAGAGTAGGAAATGGCAACCCACTCCACTATTATTGACTGGAAAGTTCCACGGACAGAGCCTGGAGGGCTACAATCCATAGGGTCACAAAGAGTCAGACACGACTAAGTATACAAGAGCAACAGAATCATGAAAATAGGAGAAAAGTAGAAGGTGGATATGTGTGTGTATGTTAGTCACTCAGTCATGTCCAACTCAAGATCCCATTGACTGTGGACATGAGGGTATCAACGATTCAATTTTCACATTCGATTCTGAGATACGTATGAGACACAGAAGTGAAAGGGTCAATTGTGCATGGCATATATTTAATTCTACATCTTAAAAAGTATGGACCAAAAATACAAATATGGGCTTCAACAACATATAGAAGGTACCCAACCCATGAAAAAGAATAAGATTACTTCAAGAAGAGTTTAGGGAAAGAAGTGAATCCAAGATTTGCCCAATGAAAACACCGACATTTAGAAATCCATTTTGAAATGAAGAAGCAGAAAATTACCGCTCTTGCCTTCTGTTTTCATCTAACAAACCTTAACAATCCTTCAAGATCAACTCCTCTGTGAAGTCTTCAACACCACAGACAAGGTAATCCCTTTCTCACCTGGACCTCTTTTAGCTGTCTGTTTATATTACTATCTCTAACATGCTATATTCAAATCACTTATTTAAGTGTATAAATACTATTTATTGCTTTCTTGAGAAATGCCTTGCTCTTCTTTACATTCACAATATCTAATTCATCATCTAACACAAACAGATCATGTATTAAAATATGAAAAATTAACAAAACATGGTGACCCTATTTTGACTAAGTTTTCAATATGAAAAAGAATCAGGATAAGCACAACACAGTGTAGTTAAATTCCTGAAATCATTTGATTGTTAATATAATGAATGAAACATAATAAGACTGTGTCCATAATTTCTAGAAAAATATATTTCTACTTTTTTGTTTGAAACAACAAGCTCTTTTTTTTTTCCCATTTATTTTTATTAGTTGGAGGCTAATTACTTTACAATATTGTAGTGGTTTTTGCTATACATTAACATGAATCAGCCATGGATTTACATGTGTTCCCCATCCCGATCCCCCCTCATGCCTCCCTCTCCATCCCATCCCTCTGGGTCTTCCCAGTGCACCAGACCTGAGCACTTGTCTCATGCATCCAACCCGGGCTGGTGATCTGTTTCACCCTTGATAGTATACTTGTTTCAATGCTGTTCTCTCAGAACATCCCACCCTCACCTTCTCCCATAGAGTCCCAAAGTCTGTTCTGTACATCTGTGTCTCTTTTTCTGTTTTGCATATAGGGTTATCATTACCATCTTTTTAAATTCCATATCTATGTGTTAGTATACTGTATTGGTCTTTATCTTTCTGGCTTACTTCATTCTGCATAATGGGCTCCAGTTTAATCTATCTCATTAGAACTGATTCAAATGAATTCTTTTTAATGGCTGAGTAATATTCCATTGTGTATATATGTACCATAGCTTCCTTATCCATTCGTCTGCTGATGGGCATCTAGGTTGCTTCCATGCCCTGGCTATTATAAACAGTGACAAGCTCTTTTTGTAATAAAAGGATCTAAATAACCTCCAAAATGTATTTAAATACAGAAAAGGAAATGTTCATGCTCTTTGACAACATGAAATTTGATCTATCAAAATTTTTAATATGTGGTACATATTACAAACTAATTCTAGTTTGGATGGCATCACCGACTCAATGGACATGAGTTTGGATAAACTCCAGGAGTTGGTGATGGTCAGGGAGGCCTGGCGTGCTGCAATTCATGGGATTGCAAAGAGTCGGACACAACTGAGTGACTGAACTGAATATAAAATATAGTATTTTCAATCAGCTACACAAAGAAAGGACTAAAAATGTTAAGAATCTAAGACAATTCTAACATGACATTAAATTATTCCCCAGACTAACAAAAGATAACTCTGATGTTACAGAATGCAATCAATCCAGGACCAATTGATGCTAAAGAAGTCCTATTTCTGTTGTTCAAGCAAAACCAAACATAAAGGAAAGAAACCAGTACCTTTGCCAGTGGTGTTCTCCATTGTATACAGGTAATCCATATAAAATGCCCCAAACCTTTGCATTCCAGCTATCTCAGTATATGTCTCCTGCCAACAAAGCAAAGTGAACAGAACACACATTGTATAGAACAGACTCCTGGGTTAAAAACCTGACAGGTCAAGAATCAGACATATATCCTTATGGAGAATATGTACCAACTCAAAAGATTACCAAAACAGAAGGAAGAACAGAGGTTACCCAAAGAATTTACTTCTAAAAAAGGCAATATTACCTCTACTATAGACCACACAAAAGGACATCTATAATTCTACTAGACAATTTCACCACTTTGTCAAAAATATCAGTTAATGAATACCTACAATGGAATAGGGCAGTATGGTCTTAACCTTTATCACCGTCACAAAACTGTCTAATATAAACTCTCAAATACAGTCAATCATTAATATTTCAGTACACTTATATGAAACAGTTCAAACACTAAAAAATACTAAAATATCTTTAAATGTATATTAATTATGCAGGTCAAAATTAAATTCTTTATTTCAACTATAAAATTAACTCTGTAGGAGCAGTGTAAATCACTAAGCCTATTACACTAATTTTCAGTACATTTTTTGAATTTTAAATTTATTCCATAAAAAGTACATTAATATAATCTTATATGAAAAATTCAAATAAGACTAAGACAAACATAAAGTAAAATGTGAAATTATTCACTTCTTTTCATTAATCCCATACTTCAAAAGTAACTGAAATGAAAACAAATAATTCTACATCTTTTCGCCATGACTATTTTAACAGTAGGGAATGGATAAATAAACTAATAGATACAGAAGCTGTATAAAAATATTCTAGATGTTTTGAATAAACAACTAGCATTCAGAGTAGATTACTGGGAAAGAAACATGGCAAGCTCAAGTATTCCACCCCAGCACAACCTAGAATTCAGCTCAAAAATACATGCTCTGACCTTATGAGTAGCTGCATCCAAGATAAATTCTGCACGAGTACCATTATTTTCTGGGCTTCGGTAATCAAACAATGAATTTGTAAGGTATGTCAAACCTTTTATATTCAAATTTTCACCACAAACAAAGAAACAGGCTTCCTGAAAATAAATGCAACATTTTTGGACAGGAGGAAAATTGTTAAAGAAAATAAAACATTGGTTTTGTAACACCAATTCAGTAGTCAACAGAAACGATTACAACTAGAAGTTCTGTAAAAAGACAAGGAATGCTGTCTCCGTTTTCACTGCCTATTTTGGCAAAGAACATTTTAACAAACCAAAGAGGAACTCCAAGTAGCTGCCATAAACAAGAAAGAAGAAACATTTATGAATTGGAAAGAATTTGGAACTACTGTCCAGGTGTTAAGTACTACCAACTTTCTCAATCCCCCTGAGCTCTATAATTTCTTACAGGGGAAAACAGTAAAGTTCCCCTCTGAAGCCAAAGATATAAGCAGTCTAACAGATTTTTTTGGTATAGTTAAACACTTCAATAAGCACCTCATTATCCCTGCATTCTATCCAAAAAAAAAAAAAGAGAAACGGAGAGATTTTGACTTACGGTCTCACTTCTATTCATATTCTCTTCAAAATCTTTAACACCCATAATTCCTTTAAGGCACACTGCTCTGCAACCTACAAAACCAATCTGGCAATCAAAGAAAGGCTCTCCCATCATAAGGGCCTATAGAAGGAAAAGAAGGATTATGAACTTAAATTTCAACAAAAATGTTACAGGCTTTCCTTGCAGAATTTCTAAATCAGCTGAGACATGTTTAGGGTTACGACCTTTCCAAATTTATTCTCCTCAGATTACAAACCCTATAAAAAAAGAAGCATCTAATTTGTCTGTATCCTGACAATTTTGTATCCTCAATGACTGGCACTTGAAGAAGAACATTAATCCACAAATACATATGAGCACACACAAGTCAAATGAAAGAATAAACTAATGTTGCATATATCAGTAAAATCTTCATTAAAGAATATTTTTTTCAGTCACTACTACTGATCACCAAAATAGAAATACAAAGCTATAAATATAATTTTAAATATACTATTTATAATTTTAAAAACCTGTATTTATTAAATATTAACCTTAAAGACCATTTTAAAGATTTCTGAAAGTACATCCAATGTTGATGGATTACCTCAACTGTAGTTCCTTCTTGTTCCCAACACAATACTTCCTTAGATTTTACTTTTTGAGGGCTGTAATAACTACTCTCGGCTTGCATTTCAGTAAGCTATGAAACAATATAAAAATATTAAGTCAAATTAGTATTAAATGGCAATAACCTGTCATTATTATGATGAATTGATGGAAACAAGGCCAATTTTAAGATTCAGGAAATTTAATTACTAAGCAGGAAAACAGGTGCTACAAAAACAGCTGTAACAGATTATCCATGGTATAAAGGTTGAATATGTTAGTCTAGTAAGATCATACACAGAATATAAATACTTTACTTTTATTTAACTCCTTTTTGTTAATAATACTGTTTAAAAAGGCAAAAGCTATGTAGCTATAATAGTTCCATACTCATAAAATGGTTCATATATTCTGTAAAAAATATATCCATATTTTAACCTCATTCTATCTTTACTAATTTATTCAATCAGCTTTAGTTCAATCATTTCTAAGATTTCTACCAATCTATACTTTTAAAGAAAGCTGTGAAGAAACACGGATTCAACAGAACTTGTTTAGTTCTAGGAGGGAAACAGACCCAAGGGCTTTACTTTCAAAGTATATAATCTCATGGTATGTTCCACACACTCATTCAAGCATGCAAATACTTACTCAGTGCCTGCTCCATAACAAGGATTAACCTAGATGCTAACGAAACTATATGTATATGTATATGTATGTATGTGTATGCGTTCACTTCCCTGAAACTCACAGCATATTATTTCTACATACTCAAAAATTATACTTTTCTAAATGCCATGTGGTACTCTGCTTTGGATCCTGTTACAAAAAAATGTCATGAAATTAATCTGTAACTTAACCATAATGCACCAACATCGGCTTCCCAGTTTTGACAAATGTACTGTGATAGTGTAAGATATTAATAATACGGAAAACTGGGTAAGAAATGTATGTGAACTCTCCGTACTAAGCATCTTTGAATTTTCCTGTAAATCTAAAACTATTCCAAAATAAAGGTGTTACTTTAAAAAAAAGGTATTCTGCTCATGTTTACTAATAATTCATGCTTACTAATGACTAATAAAGTCACCTTTATTCTTATGAAATGGATATATTCTTCCAACTTAAATGTGAAATCAAAGATAACATTTAAAAAAATTACCTTTATGTCATATCGAACTTATTCAACTGAAAAGCTACAATTCTAAGCATGATAACCTCTTGATAATCTTAGGAATCAATAAATTATTCTCAAATTTTATAACAGTAAGTTTTTATATAAGGCTTTATTTCTTGGATGCTCCTAAAACTGGTATACACAATGCTGCTGTTTCAAAGTACAGTTCTATAATCTAAAATGCTTAAGTAAAATGGAGTATTTTAGTTGATTGCCCTTCAGCTGTCTACAATTATTGTAGCAAAAAAGCAATTAATTGATTAAAAGGACTCAAACATTACAAGAACAATTTTCAACATTATTTTTTAAATGCTACATTTAATTTGGCATGATTTTTGTTGGATTGATATCAACTGTTCAGAATGCTAATGCAGGAACATGACCTTATTTTCTGACCAAACTATGAACCACAAATTAATTCCATACATTCTTCAAACCCAAGCTGAACAATGAATTCTAATGTTTTCCTCCTAAATATCAATATATTTCCCTTAGAGAAACAAAAATGCTTTAAATTTAAGATATATTGACTAATGACAAATAATACCCAAAATGTCTATAAAAGTTTTGTATATAAAATGCCTATTCTGATTGACTCAATAATACAATTCTTCTTATCAGTGAAGTTAACAGAAACATTACCAGAATAATTTCAAATTTAAAAGTAAACATGTAAAAGTCACCAGAAAAGATAGTACTTTACTAGCAATCCTTGGCTTCACTCATAAAATAAAAATAACTGCACTTGGATCAGCTGAAACTGGCAAGACATCTAGCAGCAATTTGCGACAGTTGGTTTTTTGTTATATTTTTAAAGAGTTTGTTCTATCATTTTTATTTTTTTCAGATTGGCCCATATCCCTTTACTTTAAACAGAGCTAAATCAGTGAATTTCAGATGCAAAATTTGTTTCATAAAATTCAGAAATAATAAACAATGGTGTTAAAATAGTAGAGGTAACGTTTACATTATTTATCATTTCTTCCCCAAACTATCCCCCTTCCAAACAAACATCGTTTAAATTAATCAAGCCATGACTAAACTTCTGTTGAAATTTATTCTCTACATTTTTGAGCTTTGTCAAATGAGAAAATATGGAATAGTTTTCACTAGAAAAATCTTCAAAGACTACTTATTTTAAAATATTTTTAATCTACCATCTACTAGAGTTACAAATTTATACAGCTTTACTACTAATTGAAAAAGCTTACTTCAAGCAGTTAAACAATCTAAGGTAAATTAAAAACACCAGAGCAGAAACTTGATTTTTCATTGCTACATTTCCAGTATCTAACAATTGCCTGGAACAGTACATGTAATACTACTTCTACAGGCTGGACACACGAGTTTATCTTTTTCAGAAAACTGCGTCCATAGAAAAAATAAATCCACAAGGACAAATAAAATCAAAGGAAAATAATCTAAAAGAGGGTCCAAAAATTTAGAAAAATGCTAAGTTAGATGGATAGATGCTGCTGCTGCTGCTGCTAAGATGACTATGTACCAGCTGCTGACTATGAACTAGACAATTTTCAAGAGCTGGAGATACAACTAGTTTTTTTATAAGTTACTACTTACTAAGTTTGATGTACTATCAAAAAAGAATAGCCACTATTTTCTGAAAAGACTAGTATTCCTTCATCTGTCTAATGGACATTTAAGTTGTTTCAACTTTCTTGCCATTGTAAACAATGCTTTTGAAGACTGATGTACATCTACTTGAGTTCAAAGATTTTTTTTATTAAAACTATTCCATATTTTCTAAATTGACAAAAGTTTAAAAGAACTCAATTCTTTTTACTATATAGCTAGGAGTATAATTATTTGGTCATTGATAATTCTTCATTTAACCTTTTGAGGAACTATCTGTTTTCCACGGTGACTGCACCATGTTACATTCCCACCTGTCTTCCCATTTGCTTTAAAATAACTCCAACTATGACTCCACCAGTGTCAAATCACTGTTCTGGTCAAAATCACCAATAATTTCCACATTGACAATTCTAATGAATTCATTCTCACAGATGACTTATTCCATTATAAAACATTTATGTCACTTAGCTTCCAGACATGCACTCTATTCGTTTTCCATCTACATCACTAGTCACTAATTTTCCGTATCCCTCACTGACTTGTCAAAAACCAAACTCTTGAAATTCATCACAAGCCTAATCCTCTCATGTGCACAGGCTCAGTGGTTTGCAACTGTGTGGGACCCTCTGGACTGGAACCCACCAAGCACCTCTGTCCATGGGATTTTAAAGGCAAGAATACTGGAGTGGGTTGCCATTTCTTTCTCCAGGGGATCTTCCCAACCCAGGGATCAAATTCATGTCTCCTGTGTCTCCTGCATTTGGGAGGTGGATTCTTTACCACTGAGCCACCTGGGAAGCCAATCCTCTCATAGTACTCTTCATGTCAGAAAATCAGAATTCAACTCTTCCAGTTGCTCAGGAGTCATCCTTGGATACTCTATTTCCTTTACATCAGCCAATAAAATCTAACAGGAAGTCCTGTACTCTTGCCCTTCCAAACACATCCAAAATTCAACTACTTTTCACACTTCCACCTGCTACCACCCTAGTCCAAGGCATCATCAACATCATCTCTTGTTTGAAAATTGCAATCTTCTCTGATCTCCTTACTGCTGCTTTTGCCCCCTTATAACGCATTCTCAACACAGGGATGTAATTCAGATCAGCCTAGAACTACTATGCTAAAAATTGTCCAAAACCTTCTTATTTCATCCAAGGTTAATGACAAAGTCCCTAAAGTGATCTACATAGCTGGACAATTTATGGGCCTCCCCCAACGCCATAACTTCTTTGACACAATTTTATACTATTTACACGTTAACTCACTGTGCTTTGGGCCCACTGGCCTCCTTGCCGTTCCTTGAAATTTGGGGGCCTCTGTATTTGCTATTCCTAGAATATTCATTCTCATGTGTCTGCAAAACTTCCTCTTTCGCAAGTCTATACTGAAAGACCCACATCCCATTAAAGCTTTCTCTGATCATTCTATTTATCTATTTACTTACTGAAGTATAGTTGATTTACAATGTTGTATTAGTTTCTCCTGTAGAGCAAAGTGAGTCAGTTACACATATACATGCATGTATTCTTTTTAGACGTTATTCCCATATAGGTCATTAAGAGTCCTGAAAAGTTTCTAGTGCTACACAGTAGGATCTCGTTAGTTTATCTATTTTATAAATAATAGTGCATGGGCTTCCCTGGTGACTCAGACGGTGAAAAATCCACCTGCAATGCAGAAGACCTGGGTTCAACCCCTGGGTTGGGAAGATGCCCCGGGGGAGGGCATGGCTACCCACTCCAAAACTCTTGCCTGGAGAATCCCCATGGACCAAGGAGCCTGGTGGACTACAGTCCACGGAGTCACAAGAAGTCAGACATGACTGACTAAGCACACAGTGTTTATGTCAGTCCCAACTTCCCAATTTATCCCTTCCCTACTCTTCCCCTCTTGGTAACCGTAAGTTTGTTTTGTACATTTTGAGTCAATCTCTGTTTTGTACATATGTTCATTTGTACCATTTTTTAAGAGTTCACATATAAGCAATATCATGATATTGTTCTTTCTGACTTACATCATTCAGTATGAAACCTGATCACCTGCTTTTAAACTACACAATTAGTGGAAGCATTCACTATATTACTCTTTACTTCTATTTTTTCCTACATAACTCTTATCATCAAGAGGTATATTATATATATTTTATTTGTTTTTACTAACAATTTACATTTTAAGGCAGAGGGATTTACATCTGATCTCTCCACTGTGAATCTCCAGAGACAAAACAATGCATGGTATACAGATGGCATTAATGTAAGTTTGTTGAATGAATTAGATACTCTTCAGGAACATATACGTGTGATACTACTACTAAAAAGGTCCATCTAGTCAAGGCTGTGGTTCTTCCAGTAGTCATGTATGGATGTGAGAGTTGGACTATAAAAAAGCTAGGTCCCAAAGAATTGATGCTTTTGAACTGTGGTGTTGGAGAAGACTCTTGAGAGTCCCTTGGACTGCAAGGAGATCCAACCAGTCCATCCTAAAGGACATCAGTCCTGGGTGTTCACTGCAAGGACTGAAGCTGAAGCACCCAATACTCTGGCCACCTGATGCGAAGAGCTGACTCATTTGAAAAGACCCTGATGCTGGGAAAGATTGAGGGCAGGAGGAGAAGGGGAAGACAGAGGATGAGATTGTTGGATGGCATCACCGACTCAATGGACATGAGTTTGGGTGAACTCCAGGAGTTGGTGATGGACAGAGAGGCCTGGCATACTGCAGATCATGGGGTCGCAAAGAGTCGGACACAACTGAGCAACTAAACTGAACTGAACTACTAAAAAGGTCAAGAAATAACCCAAAATCAAGAGTGGGTTATAGCTAAGAGGCAGAGAAGATAATATATGATCAAAGAACACATAAGCAGTATCAAAGTACTAGTAGTATTATATTTCTTAAAATAAAAGGATGTTCACCTTATTGTTTAACTTGAAAATACCTATTATGTGATCTTTTGAGATCTTGCATGCATTTGTTAATGGAGGAAGTACTCAAAAGTATTTTAAATACTGCTTTAAAAAAAAGAGCAAGATCTAGAGAATTAAAAAAACAAAGGACTCTCTTAAAGGGAAAAAGAGAGGTAAGCAAAGAGAGAAACTATATAAACAACTCTTTATATACATTTCTAGAAAAACGGTACAAATGAATCTATCTGCAGAGCAGAAATAGAGATGCAGACAAGGAGAACAGATGTGGACATGGTGGGACAAGGAATGTAAGGGTAGGACAAATTCAGAGTAGCACTGACATATAAACATACATAGGGACTTCCCTAAGCTCAGACGATAAAGAATCTGCAGCAATGCAGGAGACCTGGGTTCGATCCCTAGGTCGGAAAGATTCCCTAGAGAAGGAAATGGCAACCCACTTCAATATTCTTGCCTGCAGAATCCCATGAACAGAGGAGGCTGGTGGGCTCAAGTCTATGGGGTAGCAAAGAGTCGAACACAACTAAGCGACTAACACACACACGTGCATAAAACAGGCAGCTAGTGGGAAGCTGCAATATAGCACAGTGAGTTCAGCTCAATGCTTTGGGCTAACGTAGAGGGGTGGAACTAAAAGGAGGGGAGGGAGGCTTAAGAGGGAGGGCATATATATATATATATATATACATATCTCTCTGATTTCACCTTTTTGTAGAGTAGAAACATAACATTGTAAAGCAATTATACTCCAACAACTCAAATAATGTAAAAAAAAGAAAAAAAATTGTAATGAAAGACAACACAGAGATGAAATAGTAGCTGGAGGGATACATAAAATATTGGGAGATTTTCTCATGTGCATCTGTTTTTTAATGGAAACACTATGACATCTTTGTGTGCCAAATGAAAGATTCAGTAGGGAAAGAAAAACTTTCTATAAAGCTATTAAAAAAGGAAAGTGGAGAAGGCCTTAAGACAAAAAGAGACCAAAGTTCAGAGATTTCAGATGAGGGGACGTGTAACTTTATGAAGTAAGGATAGTTAGACTCCATCTCACATCTACTAAATGTAAAATAAGCTAGATTCTTACTAGAAGTGAAAGTTTAAGCATGAAAGTTGAGAGATAAACATTAAAAAAAAAGGAAACCTACTTTGAAAGTCACAGTTGCCTTTGTACAATAAAACCCTATAGAAACAATAGGATCCTTCAAAGTCTGGGCTTTTTGTTGATGTGTAGTTGATGTAGGATCATTCCCAAGGTAGTCTTCCTCAGCATCATCATAATTCACAATGGCAGGGACAAGTGACCAGGCCCATGACACCCATCCCTGTGGCTGGTCGTCCTCTTGCTGTGAATACAGCTCTTGGCCTTTGTACTGAGCAGGATACTGCATATCTATTCGTGTTTCATCTTCAGCACCTATCAAAGTAATGTTGTATTAAATAAATCAAGAGAATTAAAACAAAAGAATAATTAGGAATTTAAATTATATACAAATGTTTCTCACACGTGATTCTTTCTACATATAAAGCATGAACAAATCATATACTGGTTATTATTGTTTGAAACCAATAATTTAGCATTACCACTTTCAAGTTTCTATACATTATACTGGATCAGTCTCCTTTAGTACTACACAGTATTATATGGTGAGTAGTTTATTATATACTTTTGATAAATTTTGATAAATACAAAGAATAAATTCACTCTTTAGGGCTTTATTCACTAATTTAAACAAAAACAACAACATAAAACTTACCTCCCAAAAATAAAGCTAAGCTGCTGAAAAAATGACACTTTTCAGAAACATCACAAAAATCCAAGAAGAGTTCTTGATTTCCTGATACATCCAAAAGAGAAAGAGAATGCCAAGTGTTCCTAGGCAAAATGTACTCCTCTCCCAAAAAAAGGATTATCCCAAGGATGAAAGTAAATTTTATGATGATTATTCTTAATATTATATTATTCTTATATTATTAAAATAACATAATATTATATTATATTCTTAATTTATTCTTAATATTATATTGAGAAAAATAATAGTTAATGATTTTCTTATTAGTGAATAACAGACACCTAGAGCCAGTCATCCTGGAAGGTGAAGTCAAGGGGGCCTTAGGAAACATCATTACAAACAAAGCTAGTGGATATGATGGAATTCCAGTTGAGCTATTTCAAATCCTAAAAGATGATGCTGTGAAACTGCTGCACTCAATATGCCAGCAAATGTGGAAAACTCAGCAGTGGCCACAGGACTGGAAAACATCAGTTTTCATTCCAACCCCAAAGAAAGACAAGGCCAACGAATGTTCAAACTACTGCACGATTGCACTCATCTCACATGCCAGCAAATTAATGCTCAAAATTCTTAAAACCAGGCGTGAACAGACGTGAACCGTTAACTTCCAGATGTTCAACCTGGATTCAGAAAAGGCAGTGGAACCAGAGACAAAACTGCTAACATCCACTGGATCATCGAAAAAGAGAGTTCAGAAAAACATCCACTTCTGCTTTATTGACTATGCCAAAGCCTTTGTGTGGATCACAACAAACTGTGGAAAATTCTTCAAGAGATGGGAACACCAGACCATCTGACCTGCCTCCTGAGAAACCTGATTGCAGGTCAAGAAGCTGCAGTTAGAACTGGACATGGAACAACAGACTGGTTCCAAATCGGGAAAGGAGGACGTCAAGGCTGTATATTGTCACCCTGCTTATTCTATATGCAGACTACATCATGTGAAATGCCGGGCTGGATGAAGCACAAGCTGGAATCAAGACTGTCGGGAAAAATATCAATAACCTTAGATACGCAGATGACACCACCATTACGGCAGAAAGTGAACAGGAACTAAAGAGGCCCTTGATGAAAGTGAAAGAGGAGAGTGGAAAAGTTGGTTTAAAACACAACATTCAAAAAACTAAGATCACGGCATCTGGTCCCATCACTTCATGGCAAATAGATTGGGAAACAGTGAGAGATTTTATTTGGGGGGGGGGGGGGGGGGGCTCCTAAATCACTGCAGATGGTGACTGCAGCCATGAAATTAAAAGATGCTTGCTCCTTGGAAGAAAAGCTATGACCAACCCACACAGGATATTAAAAAGCAGAGACATTACTTTGCTGACAGTGGTCCCTGTATTCAGAGCTACGGTTTTTCCACTAGTGATGCCTGAATGTGAGAACTGGACCATAAAGAAGGCTGAATGCCAAAGTATTGATGCTTTTGAACTGTGCTACTGAAGAAGCCTCTTGAGAGTCCCTTGGACTGCAAAGAGGTCCAACCAGTTCATCCTAAAGGAAATCAGTCCCGAATATTCATTGGAAGGACTGATACTGAAGCTCCAATACTTTGGCCACCTGATGTGAAGAACCCACTCGTTGGAAGACTCTGATGTTAGGTGCTGTTGGCATCATTGTAAACAAACAAGTTAAGGGCAAGATTCTTGCCAAGAGAATTAATGTGCATATCAAGCATATTAAGCACTCTAAGAGCCGAGATAGCTTCCTAAAACGTGTGAAGGAAAATGATCAGAAAAAGAAGGAAGCCAAAGAGAAAGGGACTTGGGTTCAGCTGAAGCACCAGTCTGCTCCACCCAGAGAAGCACACTCTGTGAGGACCAATGGAAAGGAACCTGAACTGTTGGAACCCATTCCCTATGAATTCATGGCCTGAAGGGTGTAAAAATAAAGACCTGGATTGTACAAATGTTTCTCTTAATTGAGTAGAGTTGTTGTGTCCAAATTCAGTGGGTGATGTCTTTTCAAATTTAGTGTTTTTTCTTCCTTAAAGATGTAAGATAGTTTGTTGTTCAGTTTGCTCCATTTTTTAATAAATTGACAGATATTAAAAAAAAAAAAAGACTCTGATGCTGGGAAAAATTGAGGGCAGGAGAAGGGGGTGACAGAGGATAAGATGGTTGGATGGCATCACTGACTCGATGGATAGGAGTTTGAGCAAGCTCTGACAGTTGGTGATGAACAGGGAAACCTGGTGCTTCGCTGCAGTCTATAGGGTCACAAAGAGTTGGGCACAACTGAGCAACTGAACTGAATTAGTGAATAACATCTTTCTTATTCTACAGATGAAAAAATCATAGCAAAGAAGATTTGGTTATAAATTGGCAAACTAAAGTTTTAAATTCCAACTACTGTAACTTATTCCACCTTTTTAAAGAGAAAATCCATCAAGGTCCTTTAACATTATTCTAACAATACAAACAAATGAGGCAGATCATCATGGAATTTAGGGGAGAAATTATTTTTAAACAAATTCATGGTATAAGCAGCTGCCAGCAGATTCACTCATATCTACTCTTCACTTATAAATCTATAAATACACATACTCAATTAAACATCATCCTCATTCAGATTCACTTCTAGGTTTTCTGGCGAGAAAAACAACTTTTTTAATCCTCATGACAGGAGATTTTTGGAACATCATAGACTTTTAAGTCGTAACACATGGCTACTGACCTCTTTCATCTGGGACAAAACTTGATAAATAATAACTAGAGTACCTAAATACAGTACCAAGAGACCTTAGTCATTTTACTTCAATATAAATTAGAAAACTTAAAAATCCAGAAAATGTTTTACATCATCTTCATATCTTGCTGTTTAACCATAAATACCATATAAATTTCTGATACTGAGGAATAAATAAAGCTTATTATTAACTGTCCCTAATAAGATCTCAAATAGGGCATCATCACTGAATATCATCTTGGTAATAAAACAAAAAGTCAGGTCAGCTCAACCCAAGACCAGACTGGGTCCACAGAGCTGAACTCTGGACCTCTCTTATCAAAACCGTTCAATAGAAGGAGTATCCCACTGCTTGATCTTTTGAAGCAAAAGAAACATCACTCAGAGAAGTCTAAGAAATCAGTCATTATAATTTACACTTATTATTAATTAATAATGAAGAGAGGTTTTTTATGAAAGATGCTTTTGAAGTTCCAAATCCTTGCTTACTCCTTTGTCAAAAGAATGAATTAGGACCTGAAGAAGAAAAAAGCATCTCTTTCAACTCTGGTCAGAATTTCTTAAAATATTCTTTGCCTTTGAAATGGTGCATCTTAACATGGGACCCTTTGGCAGAATTCAGGAATTTCATAACTTTCATTGAAAAAAATATATATTCAGTACTTAACTAAAATGAAGCATTCTTCTAATTACGAATGCAGGTAACAAATCACAGTTACACCACTAGTACCTTCAACTCTAAAACCTAAAGAAATCATAAATATATCAAATAACAGTGGTGAAGCTATCTCAAAATATCTTACACACGTCAGTACTTTGAAACTATAACAGGTATTAGACTTTCTGCTATACTTCACTGTTTCAACATGTTAATACTGAAGCACGTATTAAAAAACAACAAAAAGACAAAATACAGGAAATAAGAGTTTTCAGACACTGAACTTCAGGCAATGAAGGACAGTAAGTTCTGAGAGAAGAGAAACAAGGGAAATGAGTTTGACTGGCCCAGTTTTACTGTCTAGAATGAGTTTCTAAGCTACAACAAGAAAGAGGGAATCCAAGTAGAGCTCAGAGGACTCACAGATTAGAAAACAGAGTATTGAGTGTAGGTAGACTAAGGTACCTAGAGTTTGCAGAACAGAGTACCAAACAAGAAGGACCTGCAGAGGGCCCCACTCCAGTCTTCACCTGAGTATTCATCAGTTTCATACGAGGAAACTAAGGTCTTTAGAAGAACCACCAGAAAGGGGCAAAGAAAATACCCCCCAAGACTTACAACTGGGAATAGTCTGTGTTCCTACCACCAAGAAAGAGAAAAGCTCTAATTCACAGAAGACCAAGTACAGTACGCAAAGGGGTAATTATCTCAATAGTGGAATAAAACTGGGCTTAAACTAATGGCTGCTAAAGGTTTTAAACCCCATCTAAAAACCTTTAAGGCAAGACAATTGAATTAAATTGCTTCCAAGTAACTTAAATGTTTTCTAGAATACAATAATATCCAGCACCCAACAAATAAAATTCACAGTGTCTAGCATCCAATTATCAGATGTGCAAAGAAGCAGGAGGATATAACAATGAGGAAAAATAAAAGTTAGTCCACAAAAAAAGACCTAGTAATAACATATTTTATAGCATTAGTAAACAAAAACATTAAAACAGCTATCTAAATAAAATGATATTCAAAAAAAGCCCAAAGTTATTTTTAATAATCCCAACTGAACCTCTAGAGATGAAAAATACAGTATCTGAGATGAAACATAAAGTAGATGTGATTAACAGCAGATTAGCTACAGAAGACGAGTGATCTTGAACAGAAATACAAACTATCAAAAGTGAAACCAGAAAATGAAAGGAAAAAGAAAAACATGATGAACAGAACATCAGAGAGCTCTGTGGAACTTCAAGCAGCCCAATATACATGTTATTGGAGTCCCCAAAGGAGAAAGGGGAATTGAAAAAGGTATTTGAAATAATGCCCCCAATTTTTCTAAGTATATCTGAAAACTATAAACTCACAGATACAAAAACCTTAATGTACTCTAAGCACAAATAACATGAAGAAAGGACATCAAGACATTAAAATCAAGGCACTTAAAACTTTCCAAGAAAAGGTTCATTGGCTTTACCAGTGTGTCAAAAGAATCCATAACATGCACAATAGAAGGTTAAGAATTTCTGCTTTAGACAGCTGGGGACAAAAAAAAAATTCAAATGTGTTTGGAAGCAAGCAACCTTTTTTTTTTTAAACAACAACAAAAAAAAGGAGGAAACCTAATCATCTTCTTAGAACACATAAAGTAATAGTCATAAAATAAAATTTTAAAAATTGCATTCAATCAAAATTTAAAACTGCTCAAGAAACACCTATTAAAAAATGAATTGGATATTATCTATGGTGAAACAGGTCACCAGCCCAGGTGGGATGCATGAGACAAGTGCTCGAGCCTGGTGCACTGGGAAGACCCAGAGGAATCGGGTGGAGAGGGAGGTGGGAGGGGGGATCGGGATGGGGAATACATGTAAATCTATTGCTGATTCATGTCAATGTATGACAAAACCCACTGAAAAAATAAATAAACAAATAAATTTAAAATTTAAAAAAAAAAAAAAAATGAATTGGGCAAGTCAGACACCAGCAAAAAAACATTCCCTAAGGGTATTTGACATGTATTATCACTCTTGAATTCAAAATATATAAAGAACCACCTTTATACATAGCTGACTCACTTCTCTGGACAGCAAAAACTAACATAACACTGTAAATCAACTATACTTCAATAAAAAAGATTAAGGGAAAAAGTCACCATTCTGTAAGGAAACCCAAAGAAGTTTTTAAAATAGGCAAATATTTATCAAATGGCACAAAGTCAGATATATTAATTGTCAAAAATTACACCAAAAAAGTTCAAAATAATTGATCAGGGAAGTGCAAATTAAAACCACAATGAGCAACCACAACATATACATCAGAATGGCAAAAAGTGAAAAAGGACTGACAACAACAAATGCTGCCAAGGATGTGAAGCAATTGGCATACATTGTTCATGGGAATGTAAAATGGCACAATTACTTTGGGGAAAAAAAGCCTGGTAATTTCTTTTTTAAAAAAGTATGTAGTAATTCTTCTGTTAGGTATTAAACCAAGAAAAAGAATAGCTACATGTCTTCAAGAGACTTGCAGAAGAATGTCCAGGTCATTTTCACTTTTGATAACCAAAAGTGGAAATACCTCAAGCATTCATCAACAGGGTAATGTCTAAATAAACTGTGTTACACTCATATGGCATAGTCATTCAATGTACTTAGCAATAAAAAGGAAACAAACACTGATATATATATAACAACACAGATGAACCCCCAAAATACAATGCTTTCAGAGCAGTGAAAATACTATGAAGGATACCAAAATGATGGATACATTTGTCCAACCCACAGAATATACATCAGCAACAGTGAACTTTAACTAAACTACTGACTCTGGGCAATAATGATATAGGTTCATCAGTTGTGATAAGTAGAGGGATGCTGATAATGGGGGAGGTTATGCATGTATGAGAGCAGGGATATATGGGAAATCTCTGTACCTACCCTTCAATTTTGTTGCAAATCTAAAATTGCTCAAAAAATTAAGTCTTAAAAAGTTCTTAAAAATGAAAAGTAAAAAAACAATACTATGCTTAAGGAAAGAATCCTTTCACAGGAGAATTTCTACTATATGTTTCTATTTACATGAAATTCCAGAATCAGCAAAAACTAATGCATGCTTCTTTCTTTTTTAGAGATTCAGAACAGGGTTTTCTTGAGTGGAAGGGGGCTGGGCAGGCAGTTGGAGGAAGGGAAGTGACTGAATAGTGGCATGAGATAACTTTTTGAGATATTAATGACACATATTTTGATGAGTGTCCAGTATCACACAGGCATATACATTTCTCAAAACTTCTTAAATAGCATACTTAATTTAACACTTATGCATTTCACCTTATGAATTTAACCTTTAAAAAAAAAAGAAAAAGAACCATCAATAAACATAAACTCTAGCTAGGGATATGCTGCTGAAATCTAGCAGTGAAGTAAGTCCATAACTTAACTGTGAAATGCAGCAAAAACTGGTTGAATCAATGGAGGGAAAGTGGTGTTAGATGAACACATACATGATAAGCAAATATGATAAATATTCACTGTAGAATCTAGATGATGAGTAGATTCTACACATCTACTCAACCACATAGTGGCTGTTGATTGTATAATACTTTCAATTTTCCATATATTAATATCTGAAATTTACCATAATAGCAGGGTGGAAAAAAATGAACTGACCAGCTTCTACACGCTAGGTTTTGTTCAACTAGTTTTTGTTCTACCAGTTCTGTCATATAACCCTAGGAACAGAACTGCTGGATTATATGTTAACTCTATGTACAACTTTTTGACAAACCAGATTGTGTACCATTCCCACCATCTACGCTTAACGGTTCCAATTTTCCCACATCCTTGCCAACACTTACTATGAGTCGTTTTTAACTACATTGGTTACTAGCTATAAAGCACTATCTCATTGTGGTTTTGACTTGTATTACCCTTCATGACTAATGATACTGAGCATATTTTCACATGCTTGTTGGCCACCTGGATATTCTTTCTGGAAACAGGTCTATAAAGGCCGTTTGCCCACTTTTTAATAGGGTTATTTATTCCCAAGTTTTAAATGCCCTTTAGCTAAAGGCTCTAACTATGGAAGTCAATCATCACCCTCTCCAAATTTTTCCTGAGACTCAGACCAACACAAGTCAAACCCTATCACTCCTTTCACCATTTTTCTACTTCTAATTGTTAATACCTCTAATGTTAATAAGTCAAACATCTGCCATCATACTTAATTAACTGTTTAAGTGCTTAACTAACTGTTCACATGTCTGTCCACTCCAATGTATAATAACCTCTGCATTCTCCTACATTCCCACCAATAATGTCTTACACACAAATAGGTTTTAGTAAAAGTATCATGAATTGAATAAGGGAAATTAACCCACTAAGTATCTTTCAATGAAGTATATATTTCAAAGAGTAATACTCCAATTAATTAACTAGGTATCCTCCAAAACATACAGTTAATTAGATACAATTATAGTTTATTATAGGCTATCCTGGTAGCTCAGTCGGTAAAGAATCCACCTGCATTGCAGGAGACCTGGGTTCGATCCCTGGGTTAGGAAGATCCCTGGGAGGGCATGGCAACCCACTCCAGTACTGTGGCCCGGAGAATCCCCATGGACAGAGGAGCATAGCGGGCTGCAGTCCATGGGGTCACAAAGAGTCAGACATGACTGAGCGACTAAGCACAGCACACATAGTTAATTATAATTACATATGATAATTAAGTATAAATAACTTAGTTAAAATAACTCAGTGAGACTTTATAGAAAAGTTATCAATATAGCTGCTCCCTGAACAACAAGGTGGTTAGGAGTACAAGATGAAAATCCAGGTATAACTTTATAGTCAACTCACTATCATATTCACAGTTCTGTATCTGAGGATTCAACCAACCATGGATCATGCAGTTTTACTGAAAAATATTTGTGTGTAAGTGGATCTTGCACAGTTCAAACCCATGTGTTCAAGGGTCAACTGTACTATAACTTACTAAGAAATCTTGAGATTGGAATATCCTTTTATATAATGTATATTCTGAACACTTACACCTACTAGAAATAGTCAAGTTATTTTTAGCATGTAGAAAAAAGAAAGTGAGAATAGTATGTAAAAATGTAGAAAAGAAAAAAATCAATGTTAAGCAAATCATCCCATCATATTAGAATACTGTAAAACATAATCTAATGTAGCTTTTCAAGTTTCACAATGGTGAAAACATTTTTGTAAGAACAATAGTTACAAAAATTTTGTTGTATTTACCTGTAACATTTCCCAACATATCTTTATTGTGACAAGTACAATCTTCTGTTTCTCCATCTTTAAAATTTCCTATTTCTCCATAGTAAAGAGCAATCCCAAGTTGCATTATACGGATAAACATAGGCAACTGTTGATCAGTGATAGAAAGTTTCAAACTCTCTACTAAGGTATGAATCTGTATTTTGGAGAAAAACAAAAGCATCAACAGAAGTATATTCAAAGAGAATACTATTTAAACATAAGTACAGAAATGTTAAGCCTTAAAATGGAGTACCGTAGGAAAAACAGTAATGTCTCAATGTTTCTAATATTTAAGCCAAAATGACAGTTCTAAAATATTAAAAATTTAAACAAATTTTCCTATGATGATCAGTAACTTTAGACAGAAGCAATGTTAATCCCAACTATCTAAGTGGAAATAGAAATGATCATGAGAAGATACAGTCACAATGGATTTCAAGATAACTTTTCCCAAAATTTTTTGTTAACAAAATACCCATCCTATAATATTAAGAGTATAACAGTACTCCAACAAAAACCATAAAGATCTCTGTCACACATAAAAGTTTCATGACATCATTTTATAAGTCATTAATCCACCCTTTCCAGCTTTATTAACCAAAAAGAATGCATACATATTCTAAAAACATGTTAAGTGAGTAAACTACTAACATTATAACTATGGAAGTATGCACATGGTAAAATAACTGTCAGATATAGAAAACAAAGTGAAAATATGACCAGGAAAATTTCTCAAACAAACTTTAAATAAGAGAATTAAACATGGTATAAAATTTACAACATGAATCTATTATAAGAAATAAGACTAATTACTATCAATAGGGCACAAAGTCAACGATCGAAGTTCCCCTTAAAGAACAATACATCAATAAAATATAAAGACAAGCTCAATATAATAATTTCCTGTTGTTACATAAACATGGAATAAAACCAGTTAAGCCATAAAGTAAGTCTTTTGGAAGGTTTATTTTAACCAACTGGTATTTGAGTGTCTATTAAACTTGAAAAAGTAATGGCATCCGCATATCTTTAGGGATAAAAGCACAAAAAAACTGTACTTGAAGGGAAGCAAGTTATACAGGGAGGTATAAAATACCATATTCAAATATGAGTACAGGTTTTAAAAACTGACAAAAATCATACACCAAACAGACTATGAAGAGGTAAGAAAATCAAGGAAGGGTCGTGCAGGTGTGCAACGCAGGCCTGCGAAGCTCTTCTTAAATCTGACATTTCTCTGCCACATCCTTTTAAACACCGTAGGGCACCAACAGCACCAGTGAAAGCTGTCTTAGCAAAACCAGCGTCAGCCTGCACACACATGTGTGTGCACTTATAATCTTACACACACAAACATGTATACCTTTAAAATATGATGTTTTATACAGTATACATATAGATATCTTTAAAATCAATAAAGCTAACCAACAACAGGAAAACTGACAAAGAACCTGAATGAATTTTTCAAAAAAATAATGGCCAGTGAACATATTTTAAAATATCTAAGTTCACTAATAATCAAATTAATATTAAATTGCATTATTTTTGCTAAACAAGTTGGCTTTTTTAAGTATGATCATATTTAAGGATAGCAGAGTATAATACAGGCACTCCCCTTAATGTTCATGAGCATATACACTGGTTAAACATTTCTGGAAGCAATTTTGTAGTTCAAATGACAGGCCTTAAAAGTTTAAATCCATTAATAAGATATTTGCAATTACAGAAATCATTCCTAAGGAATCAATCAGAGATGTGGTCAAAGATTTATGTGTAGACTTTCATTCCTCTGAAAAACTGTTATGGAAAAGTAAATTTTTACTAACAGGGGAAATGTTAAATAACACATCTGTATGCTCTGTATCTCATAGATGATACAATCTCTAAGACATTTATTACTCACAAAAGATAGAAAATTACAAAAAGTCTACCCAAATACAAATAAATTCAAAAGTCACTTAATGAAACATACATGAAAATCTTAGACAAGTAATTAAGAGTGTCTCAAACAGTTTCGGAAATTCCCTGTCTTTGAGATGATCAATGAGCTTAACCATGTCCATTTAATACTTATTTCCTAGGGAAAAAAATCATGGCTCTAACTCAAAACACCAAATCTTATATCACAATACTATGAATAAAAAACTGAAAATTTAATTTTCAGTACCACTCTCCTCTAATTTACCCACATCCTAAAATGTACAATTAAATTTGTATTAAAGAACAATAAAAAAATTTTTATATGGTAAGGTTTCCCTATATCCATTACTTGTTTTCAAAATGTATCTTGAATTTACTCTTAACATTCCCCAACTTCACTGGTAGAGTCAAGATCAAAGAAGGGATGTTTAAGTCCATTGTCCTGGGATAGGGACACAGTTACTATTGAATCAACACTATTCCATGCTTACATTTGCCTAAGAAACTAATTCAAAAACAGAAGGAAAGAGTAACAGAATTTAAAGAAAACAATGTGTCCTGTACAAAGGGTAAGGAAAAAAAGATACTCAAGACTGAGCACTACCAAAGAAAATGGGTGGAATTCATGTATAAATACAAAGTTACATAAAATGACATGTCTTATGTTTTAAAAGCACAATGTAAAAATAATAAATAATTTATATAGCCACGCCAAAACAAGCAGTGATCAATATCAGTGTTCAGACTTAGGACTGGCTTTCTCATTACAGTACAAAAGCTTATAATTCAATAATAAAAATTTATTCCATGTGAAAACTTAGTTAACAAGATCACAAGTCACTGTGTGAATTCTTTTTCAAATATAGACAAATAGATAAGAGGTATAGAAAATTTTTATGCAATAAAACAACACAAAATTTATACTTAGAGAATAACTATACACACTAAAAATATCTGCCAATACCTGGAGAACAAATTTTCACATGGATCAAAGACATTACTGAAACATTCACTATTCTTAAGATTTTAATCACATTATGAAACCATAGACAACTAAAATTTCTTAACCAATAAACTAATAGATAAGCAAATTAAGTCTTATAAAGTTATCTAAGAAAAACAAGGGTCAGAAACTATTATCAGATGAAAAATTTGTAAGGACTGAAATACAGACTAATATTCAGTCCACCGTGGGTATATACATACTATTTTGATATGATCTCCTCTATCTAATTGAAGAGAAAAACACTAACAATCAGCTGGACAAACTAAAACAGAATCTACAGTCACAGGAAAAAAAAAGTTGTCCCCAAAATATCTCTATTAGAACACAAAATGAAAAAAAGTTATAACACATAATAACATAAAAGTTATAATATAAACAAAACTTTTTTACATTATATGTTTGAGGTTAATTTCCTCATTGCTTTTTAACAATGATTAGTATGTATAACAATCAACAAATAAAATAGAAACATGCAACTTTTCTACTAGGAAAAGAAACACCTACTTTTATAACAGATGGCATCTTGGAATTTAGGTTATCATATGTAAAATGCAGACGAGTTCTGAAGGAACACTTGTACAATAAAGGATCCTGGTAGAATTCTATTTTACCACTGGCATTTCGTTTATCAAGACAAACTGTACAGTCAGAAAAATTGATAACCTTTCTCAACACCAGATCAGTTGCTAAAAGAAAAAAGAAAAACCTTTTAAGTAAAAAGTAAAGTTAGAAGGAAAAGAAAGGCAATTATTTATTAGTGTTAACAGTAATAAAAAAATAATAATAGCAGAAATGAGATTAATAAAGCATTTAATATAGGACTGTCAGCACCTATGAACAGAACTTCACATTTAATGTATCACTGAAAGCTTCCAATAATATTATGAAATAGGCACAATAATCCCCATTTAATGTATGAAGAATCAAATAGAAGCCAAAGAAATGAAGCAGCTTGTCCCCAATTTGCTTGACTCCCAACTACAAATTTAAGACAAAGTTTATAAAAATTTTTCTACATTTCACTATCTGCAATGGAATATTAAATAACAATAAAATTCTTGAAAAACCACATTATAAAAACATTTGAGTAATAGTCACTTATTTAACATTTATTTCTCCACTGAAAAACTTACTGCTGTTCTCAAAGCTTGCACTCTTCAATATGGTAGCCACCATCAATACAGTGTTATTTAAACTTACCTATGAATTAATTAAAATTATACGAAAATAAAATTTCAGGTCCTTGGCTGCATTAGCCACATTGCATGTACTCAAAAGCCACATACAGCTAGTGGCTAGGGTACTGGACAGTAAAAAGTAAAACATTTCCATCATCACAGAAAATTCTAGTGGCCAACATGTTTTTAAATAATGACTAATGAAGAAATTACCAAATTACCAGTAATGTTATAAAGTTCCTTTTCAAGGAATAAAAATGGAAACAATTGCTGGTAAAGTATCAAACTAGAGAACAAAACCTTTAGAAAATTTATTTCTAACAATAATTCCTCGATAAATATCAGGCCCAAATCTACCTAGTCAGTGATTTTAAGTTAACAACTATCCATACACTATGGCCATTGCAATCTTCAAAACAATAAACTATGTTTTAGTCCGTTCTATTTCTGAGTACATCCTGGCAACCTCTAATTAATTCAGCATTTAATTTTGTTTTCTTCTTTTGGATTTAAGTTTTTAAGACATGTAATAAGTATGTATATGTATGAAAATAGTAAGGTTTTATTAAGGAAATAAATTTTAAATTTTTTAACTGAAAAAAATACAAACCACATTATTTCATGTTATACAGTACATAAATGATTTAGTTACTATTATATACATGTACACAAATTAAAGAAATTATCAAAATAGGAAAGAAATTATCATAAGAAGAAATGAAAGAAACCCTCTAGATGCTTTTCCCTCTCTTTATAGTAATTAAAATTCACTGAGTATTTGCTATTAGACAGTACACTAAATCTTTTGCAGTCATTCTCTCTTATAATATCTATACGGCTCTGTTTAAAAGCTGTGGAATGAAGGCACAATAAGGATAAATAATTTGTCTTTTCAGACAGTGTATAAAGAGCAGAGCTATAATTCAAACTCTGAAAACCTTACTCCAGAGCACATGTTCTTCTCCATTAAGCTATAAGAATCACTTTATGCTAAAGTGATCATATTTCACAGATATTCTAGAAAATGTTTCTGTGAAAGTGAAAAGGATTAAGTTTTGAAAAATACTTTCCTAAACACTAATAGGAACTATCTTAAAAACATACAAAATGAATTCTTCTTCTGGTATTTTCAGATAATGTGCTACAATCCAATCTATAAAATGAGGGTAATAATTATGCTCACCTAACAAGCACTGTAGAAAAAGACACTGCATTATTTTGAAAATGTGAACATTTGCATATCCTCCTAACAAACCCACTCCTAAGTACTATGTATGTCTTAAAGAAATGCTTACGTGCATGTATAATGTTTTCAAGATTCATCCATGTTTTACCATATATGAAGACTTCATTCTTTCTTAACTATTTTGTTTTAATCCTTTAACTTCTGAAGTAGATTAGATACTGCTTCCCCTTTTAGAGGCACTGACAATATCTCAGAAACAAGCTTGGGTTTTTGCATGCTCTTATTTATACCTTACAACAGAGCTGCAATACCAGGATTATTTTTCATTTTTAAAATGTGAAGGCCAAACCATAAAGAACAAAATACAAAACAACTGTATTTCAGTTCTTCTAGTTCTTATTTGTATGCCTTAACAAGGTGAGTTAGGAAACCCTGAGATTCAATTTCACTTTGCTTTCTTGTAACTAGGACTTAAAAAAATGAATACAAAACTAAACCAATGAGAAAGGATATCACTTTATGGAATTGTAAAGAGAATCTGAGAAAATTAATTTAAATAATAATAATAGCAGCTCACTTTCTGAGCACTTACTATGTACCAAATACTTTTATGCTATGGTATGTATTTGAGGAAAATAAGAAACCGCAAAGTAACTCACACAAGATCATACATCTCTATGAAGTTGGGAGAGTCAAGATTCAAACTCAGGTAATCTAACTTTAGTGCCAGCAACTTTACAAATTATGTACAATGGCAAATCACAGATAAAAGGCATTCACAACAGTCTCCTTACTATATTTTCCAAAAATATCCACTCCCTATCCTATCAGAAAGTGTATCAAAAAGTGTTGACTTTTTTAACTATTACATACTTTAGCAGAGCAGCAGCACTATTTTTTTCACAGCTGTATTTTCAAGGCTTTCACAACATGCCTACCTTCCATGTTGAACATAATATATAAAATAATAAGTATTTGGTAGTTATTAAAAATATATTATTATTTAATAGTTCTTTTAATATAAGCATAAGGAAAATGCAGCACATAATAAAGGAGGCTTTGTGATTAGCCAAAAATCCCAAATATGCTCTGCAGCATACAAATCTAAAACATAGAGTCAGATACACAATTTTGCCATTACTGAACTATATAAAAGCAACACATTCCCTTTCCTCTTTCAAAAACTTTCAAAATTTTAACTATTATTTAATTTGTATTCCTTCAACCCACAGTACTGTAAAATATGATATTAACATTTGAAACAAGCATGAGATAAGAATAAAAATTAACAGTATTAGAAAATAAGTCAGATTTCTTCATCTGACAGTCTAATAATCTCCTATAATTGTATGCTAAATTTAATATATGTGCATTTTTTTCAGGATGAAGATATAAAGCTTTCAGTAGACTAGCCAAGAGCCTGGTGGCTCAAAAAAGGTTTAGAATCCAAGATAAATGTTTCAACAGAAGAAAAAGCTATACTAATCTTGATGTTTACTCACCAGAAATATCCATGAATGCACGATCCCACAATTCACCTACTGTATAGCATTCTGCAGATGTGATGTTGACTGAAAGGACAATATCATCTTCAACATATTTTAGTATCAGATTATTTATAACAATATTTACATTATTTACAACTCGTCTGATCAGACTCTGTACATAGCCTATAAAATAGGGGAAAAAATATTCCAATCAGATGCTAAATCAATAATTATTCTTAAAATGTTACTGAACTTAATGTACATGAACAATGAGTATCATTTAGCATCTTTTGCAATGACAAAACCAACATTCAGATAGGGAAATAAGCTGACCAAAGAGTTAATAAGTACCAAATCCTTCTCAACAAACATCGCTGCAAAGAAGTTCTGCATCATGAAGCTTCACGTACTAGAGAAATCATAGAAGCCACACCTTTTTAACATAATACTAGATCTCATTCAAAGGCCATCCTAATCTACAAGTACTTTGATTTCTGCCCATTTTATAAACATTTTCTCAAATGAAACAATGTTACTGTATACTGATTATACAATATATAAGAAGAAAAACTTCTTTAAGGTTATTTTTTCAGCTACCATCTTCTCTTCCTACTTTTAAATAGCCATTAAAATACTCAAAAACTAGGCCTCGAGAAAGGAAGATAAAAGAAACATGACCATGACAATGAATGTGACTACTTCTACTTAATAATGTATAATAGTGACACGGGAAAGGGAGAATATGACTGAGGAAGAAAATACAGAAAGTACTAAAAGAAAGAGGGAAAAGAGCACAAAGATGAAGACAAAAGAGAAAAGTAGGGAAAGAAAGAGAACAGATAAAAGCATAACAGGAACTCATAATATCAGAAGGTTTTCACACAATAAGTATATACAGATATATTACTGAGGAATTTAATAGGAAATATAAATAAAACTAAGCATAAATAGCATTTAAAAAGACAGAAAAAGATTAAAAACTATTCAAATGTATTTTTCACTATAAAATCTATATAAAAATAGCTATTTAATTAAATAACTATCTGCTTATATTCTTTAAACCACAAGTTTACTGGACAAAACAGAATCAACTTCTGTCAGCAGCTAACATTGTTAACACCTACACTGAAGCCTGCTCCAAGAAAATTTATTTAAAGTTATTCAACCATAACATGCTTGCAAAAACCAATTCCTTCACTCATTCTGAATGGATACAAATAGGAAAGAAATGTACAATGACTAAATTCAAGTTTTTCTCATATTAGCAGCTTTTAAAGTGTCAATTATCATATGCTATAAAATTAACACAAGAAGTATCAGTAAGATTAAGGTTTCAGACTTTATTGTACCAGGGAAGATAGATGCTAAAATGATACATAAATTAAGCTTCAAAAATAAACTTTAAGTATCAAAATGCTCACCCTTAAAATGTATACTTCCCTCATGCTATCACTATTCAACACAGATGTTAAAAATAAACAGCTTCTGAGAAGTCAAGAAGCATGACTAATACTGATTTTCCTATTTCTGAAAACCTGTCATGAATAAAGAATTCATAAAAACCACTTAAGAGTTCATGAGTTTTTATTGTGGGGGGAGGAAGAAAAAGGAGCGGGAGAAGGGCAGTGACTCTCAGAAAACATATAATGCAAAATAGTGATAGAAACATAATACTATAAATGTATTGTAACTGATAGAAAAACTGATGGATTTTTCACCTACGTATCAATACCTTCTCTCAGTTGCCCATTATACAAGCTGAGATGAATAAGCCAATTCACCACAGTAAAATAATCAAGTATTTAAAAAGAGAGCTTCCCTGATGGCTTAGACAGTAAAAAACCCTCCTGCAATGGTGGAGACCCAGGTTCGATCTCTGGATCAGGAAGATCCCCTGAAGAAGGGAATGGCTGCTACCCACTCCAGTATTCTTGCCTGGAAAATTCCATGAACAGAGGAGCCTGGTGGGCTACAGTCCATAGGGTTGCAATACAGTCAGACACAACTTAGTGACTAAAAACAAAAAAGCTTGTTTTACAAACCTGCTTTACAAACAGACAGTATTTGCCCTAACATGGTCACTAGGAAACCAAGTTGCTCAAAAACAGAAATTCCATGGTTGATGACTTGGTTACAGTACCTAAAAACTTCCTGATCAAGTTTTTGGTGAAAAATTTAGCTGGGGTTACTGAAGCATGATATAAGCAACTTATGCTCAAATAATTAAAGGAAAAGTACGTTCTCTATAATGTTCTTGCCTTTTTTGGAAGGCTGAAATTATTTCAAAATAAAACATTTTAGAGAAATGCAAATCAAAACCACAACAAGGAACCACTACACACCAGTCAGGATGGCTGCTATCCAAAAGTCTACAAGCAATAAATGCTGGAGAGGGTGTGGAGAAAAGGGAACCCTCTTACACTGTTGGTGGGAATGCAAACTCGTACAGCCGCTATGGAGAACAGTGTGGAGATTTCTTAAAAACTGGAAATAGAACTGCCATATGACCCAGCAATCCCACTTCTGGGCATACACACCGAGGAAACCAGATCTGAAAGAGACACGTGCACCCCAATGTTCATCGCAGCACTGTTTATAATAGCCAGGACATGGAAGCAACCTAGATGCCCATCAGCAGACGAATGGATAAGGAAGCTGTGGTACATATACACCATGGAATATTACTCCGCCATTAAAAAGAATTCATTTGAATCAGTTCTAATGAGATGGATGAAACTGGAGCCCATTATACAGAGTGAAGTAAGCCAGAAAGATAAAGACCATTACAGCATACTAACACATATATATGGAATTTAGCAAGATGGTAATGATAACCCTATATGCAAAACAGAAAAAGAGACACAGATGTACAGAACAGACTTTTGGACTCTGTGGGAGAAGGCGAGGGTGGGCTGTTTCGAGAGAACAGCATTGAAACATGTATATTATCTAGGGTGAAACAGATCACCAGCCCAGGTTGGATGCATGAGACAAGTGCTCGGGCCTGGTGCACTGGGAAGACCCAGAGGGGTCAGGTGGAGAGGGAGGTGGGAGGGGGGATCAGGATGGGGAATACATGAAAATCCATGGCTGATTTATGTCAATGTATGACAAAAACCACTACAATATTGTAAAGTAATAAGCCTCCAACTAATAAAAATAAATGGAAAAAAAAAAAAAAACATTTTTAGAAGGTTAAGATTAAGAATTCCTATTGGTAATGCAGTAGAGAAGTTCAATAATAATTTTTTAAAATCTATCAGTTTTGGTAACTAAAAGATAACTCAGGGCAGCTACTGTAGGAGCTAAGGAAAATAGGAATGAGTTGAAGATACTTATCAGTATTATTATTTAAGATAGTTACAGAAGTTATAAACAACTAAATTAGGGTACAAAAGAGAAATCAGTGTAAGTACTGACAAGAAGAACACAAAATTATCATTACATGAAGATGACTGTTTTTTATATAGAAAATCGAAAAGATATAACTGAAAAATACTGAATATCGATCAGCTAACAAAATGCAAAAGTTAGCTTTTCTACATCACAAAACGACAGGAGAATAACACGGTAAAAAAATTAATAATTCCACTTAGTAATAAAAAATAAAATAGCATTTTCCACCTATAAAAGATTCAAAGAAATACAATAGTGAAAAACAGCATTGGGCTAAAAATGTGCTTGTAAGAAAAAACTGTTAAATTTTTCACAGGGAATAATTTGGTCATACATGTCAAAACTTTAAAATCACTCACAAATTTTGATGCTATAGACTAAACAGAGGTATGTGCAAAGATTTACATGCCAGTATGTTGTCAGAGAATTTTACAAAACTGAAAATGAAAAATAACCCAAAAAACTAACAAAAAGGAATTGATTAAACAAACTGTGGAACACAATATAATACATGCTAATGATTAAAATAACAATGTGAAAAAGGGAACTTCCCTGCTGATCCAGTGGCTAGAACTCTATGCTCCCAGTGCAGGAGACCAGGGTTCAGTCCCTGGTCTGGGAACTAGATTCTGCATGCCACAACTGAAAGAGATCCTCTGTGCCACAACTAAGACCTGGTGCAGCTAAATTTTTTTGTTTAATATGAAAAAAATTAATGTCCTTGAAACATGTTCCTAACATTAAAAAATGCAAATTACAAAAGAAAATGTACAAGTGTATGTGTATATGCATGCGCACACACACACACACACACACACAAAATGTCTCCAAAAGGTTGTATATCAAAATGTTAACAGGTTCCAGTCCTAAGTAACATAAAAGTAAGCATATTCCATTCTTTCTCACTGAAAATAGTCACAAAACCTAGAAAGAAAGTATGGAGCAGTTATTTCAGGACACTGAAAAGTAAACAATTAGCATGAGAGGGGAAATAGAAAAATGAAAATCAGAGCTTACAAAGAAAAAACAAATAATAAAACTGTAGCAATCGACTCAAACATATGAGTAGTTATTCTAATTTATGTATTGTGGCCAGAGAGGATGGTCTTTATGATAATGAATCTCTGAAATTTTTCAAGACCTTTTTAACCAAGTCTTTTTCAGTGTCTATAGATACCAAATGTGTACATCAAAAAAATATACACTGTCTTATCTGCTGGGAACAGAGTTTTATGTTTCTATAAAATAATCCTGTCAATTTTTAAAGATCCAGTTTGGGGATTTTTTTGGGGGGGAGGGGTGGGGGGGTCCTGCTTGATCTACCACATTTCAAAGGTAGGTTGTTAAGTACATAAAAATTCATCATATATTGTTTCGTGAACTGTACCTTTTAATATAACTCAGCATCTGGCCATCAATGTTCTTGCATAAAGTTTTATTTTGGCTGATTTTATTTTTGGATAGTACTTGTCTACTATGCCATTTCCCATCCTTTCACTTTCAATCTTTCTTACCTCTCCATTTTACCTTTGTGTGTCAGAGGACACACAAACCTGGACATAATTGCTCTTTCCTTTTAATATCCCAAAAGCATTAATTGCGCTTCCTTGGAGCTCTTTGCTCTGGTTTTGCACTGTAATTAGTAGTTTACAATATCTCCTATACAAAGCCATTAATTCTGAGGGCAAAGATAGCCTTCAACTAGCTGCTTCAGCATCAGATTTAGGGAACTTAACAGCCTGCCTCCATTAAGCACTATTTTGAAATTCAATCTAGTCAGAATGAAGTTAAAAACTCTCTAGTTATCACTTTTTTCTGTTATGAACAAAACATAAATGTTAGATATCTTAAAGGCTATTGACAAAATCATACTGTACTTTGTCAATATGTTGCAGGAAGGGGGACCCCCCCCTTCCAGGGCCCGAAACTGGGCTTTTGTCTAACACTCGGAAATGAATTGTCCGAGGAGACACATGTGCTGACAAAGCAAGAGATTTTATTGGGAAAGGGCACCGGGGTAGAGAGTAGGAGGGTAGGGAACCCAGGAGAACAGCTCTGCCACGTGGCTGGCAGTCTCGGGTTTTATGCTGATGGGATAAGTTTCCAGGTTGTCTGCAACAAGTATATTAAAGAGAAAGAACACCTGTATGGCAGAAATGGCTAGCTACCCATCAATATTTGTGCTTCCCCTTTCAGAATACAGAACTGTTACTGCGATATGACTCTAAAACATACATAACATCAATAAAAATAATTTTCCTCAATGAAATTTCAGAAGAATATACATCACTTTCAACCTGGGGGTAGCAAGAAGTGGACAAGTCTCCTTCAGAGCATCCTCTTGAAAAAGCTGAAAACTACAATTCAAAACCTGAGTAGGGAACAGCAGAGCCTCTGGATAAAGGGAGTGTGGGCTTCTGATACAACACTGACTTTAACTGGTACATAAAGAAAACATAACATTTTTGTCGTGCTAATTCCCTGAAATTTATGTTAATGTGTCCTCCAGTTAACACTAACTTAACTTACACAATTGGTCACTTCTTTAAGTTTTCCCTGAAAATGCTAATTAAAAATGTTATAATAATAAAAGCATAAAAATAGAAAATGTAAAATAAGCTATGCATTTCTTTTTCATTTACAACAAGGTACTCTATTCTTAAATGTTCCAGAAAGGCACAGTGATGAGAGTTTAAATTGCTCAGCTTATCCAAGTGGATAAGAAATGATTGTGCTATCTTCTAGAATAATACATCACCATTTTTGGTTCAGGCTCTTGAACAGTTGATACATTACAAATATTCTTAAATTATTTGATATATTCTCCAGCTATTATTAAACTCCCTACAAGAGATTGTTTTCAAAAAACCAAGCCCTAACCAGCCTAAGGTGACAAGCATTAGGCAAGCAAACACACAGACACGCAACACAGCTTCCATTTCATATTCGGTATTTTCTGCAGAAGACAAAACCTTGATTAAATGACTACTAATTTAACAAGGTACACCTCACGTATACCACAGGTGTGTGCAAGTTCAGTCACTAAATCATGTCCGACTCTGCAACCCCATGGACTGCAACCCTCCAGGCTCCTCTGTCCATGGGATCTTCCAGGCAAGAATACTACAGTGAGTTGCCATTTCCTCCTCCAAGAGATCTTCCTGATCCGGGGATCAAACCCGCTTCTCCTATATTAGCAGACAGATTCTTTACCACTGAGCCACCTGGGAAGCCGTATACCACAGGTATTACAAATTATAATAAGGTATTCATCATCTACATCAAGATATCTAAGTTGCCATTTTCTCATCCGTAAAACAAAAGCTAGATCAGAGGCTCAGCTGGGGCCTATAGATAGACTTCAGTAGTATGTGAATATCCTAAAGTAACATGCAAATTTTAAATGTGCATACATGGGTCTATAACTATTTCAAAAGATTTTCAAGGGTCCACATCCCAAAAAAGATAGCCAGCTAAACCAGAAACGTCTGAAGTAGCTTCTCCTTCTACATTTCAAGGACACTATGACCCTGATTATCAGAGTCTGAAAACTCTGTGTGATTTTGTGCAGTTGAGTTTTTGTGCAATGCAATAAATACATAAATGGCTATTAAGAACCAGACATTGTATTAGATCAGGGGCTGACCAAATGAGGCTGTGCCATCTGTTTTTATAGTTTTATTGGAACACAATCACAAACATTAATTTATTTACAGTTTATGACTGATTTCACCAGTACATCAGAAAAGTGGAACAGCTGTAACAGAAAATACATGGCTTGCAAAGCTTAAAATATTTAATAACTGGGTCTTCACAGAAAATATTTGCTAACCTCCATGATAGATGATGAATATCAAAGACATCTAGGTCACTTCAGACCCAGTGGGCATGATTTTTAGTTTCTCTATACCCTAAATATTTCTATCAAACGCTGCACGTGTATACATTCATATACATATATATTCTGAGTAAAAAGGTAAGGAGAAAACAATGCAAGAGACAATTATATGACAAAAGAAAAAGGAACTATGCACTGGAACACAAAATTTATCTGAGCTTCTTGACCAAATAAGTAGAAAAAATATTTAATGAAAAAATATTTAATCAGAAAAAACACATCAGTTAATTAAGAAGCCCTGAATAAATTAAAGCCATTTTAGAGAAAATGTAGAGGCAGTGCATAGAAGACTGGCTTCTTACAATGACCTTCAAAAAATCCAAAGGCTGTACACTTTAGAAAGCAGAGGACTACAGAATCAATTAAAAGTGATCCTATTTCTAAGCTAGATAAAGTGCAGAGACTACTGAGGAAAGCATGAAGGAAGAAAGAAAGATATGAAACATCCTTAAACTTTTCTCTAAATAGGAACTGTCAATATATCTTACTGAATATCTTAGGCCCACAACTCAACCTGTTATTATTAACAGTTATTGAAGGTTCCAGCCTATATATCAACTGAAAGTAAATGTGAATGGTTCAACTCAGTCAGATTCAAACTCTTTTGACCTCTCTCCCAGCAAGAAATATTACATCATAACCCAGAATAAGCACACGTGTGTAAGTCTCTTGAAATATGATTAACCTTTACTACATGTCACACACACTGAGGTTTTCTAGTCTATGCTATATATATTTTAAATGCTTTCCATGACCCACTAAACTGCTTTCACAATACACTCACTGGTCAGGATGCATAATCTGAAAAAGACTGTTCCAGATAACAAGATCAGAAATTGCAAAGAAAATGAGATATCGACTTGCTGTTCCTTTCCTATTGGAGTGGTGCCCATCCTTCACGATACAAAACAATTATTAGCAACACCAAAACTTTTCTCAAAAAAGCAATTCTGAATCTACGTAAATGTTTGAATTCCAAAATTATAACTACAGATGCTGGAAGAATAACTTTGCCCAAGAAATTCTGAGAACAGGAATTCATTTCTACCATGAAAGAACTTTAATATAATTTCCAGGCAGGATAATATTACAGAAATGAGTCCACAAATAACCATATGAGTTAATCTTTAAATAAAATGATTTACCATTATCCAACCGGATTCTCAAATTATCCCTTTTCTTTCCTTTGGCAATATTAAGTTTAGCTGCTCTGCCTCCCAGTAACTACCCAACAAGTTCAGTTACTTCCTAAAGCAACTTCTTTAACTGTGATTTATGTCAGCATGAAAAAGGACCAAGTCCTCCTATTAGGTAAGGCAGAAAAGCAGATTAACCCAAAAGCTACCCCAAGTAGTTCAGTAGAAAACAGCTCTGTTTTCTGACACTAAAAATAGGACATTTTATGCTACATTTGTTTTTATTTATACTTCTAAAAATAGGTCAGTTCTCATCCTGAGTATCAGTGTAAATTCCAACAGACTCTAAAGAATCATTAAAAGTAAGGGACCTGTTTCGAGTACATGTACGTAAGCCCGTAAAAGATTTTTATTGGTGAAATCAACAACTGACAAAAGCTTTAAATTTTTCTTAAACAAGTTCTTTCCTAAAAGAAAAAAAATGTCATGAGACTCAACAGTTAAACCTAAAACTGATTCTTTGCCAGGATACTGATGGAGAGTTCTATACAATGAGTTGGCTTCAGAAGCTTTACAGGGATATGTAGTCAGAAATTTGGAGGGACATAGGGGTTGCCCATTTAACAAATAAGAATAAGCTATAGCTTAATTTAATTTACAGTTTAATTAAATTCACCAGGGATTTCTCCCAAGGAGTTAATAATTAAGTAAAAAATTTATCAAGTGCTGTAAACATCACACTACTCTAAGAAGAATTAGAAACATTCAGAAGTAAAATAACTTCTTTTAGCACTTTCTCCAGCCATAGCAATTAATCTATTTATTCTAAAGCCAGAGGGAATAGTGAGACCTGTTAGGTAAAGTTCCTAAGAACACAAAGCATCAGTAATAACATCACAATAACACTAGTTAAATACGCTCAATTGAAATGTAATTTAGAACCTACATTTGAGACAGGAGGGCTATGAAATGATGCAACTAATGCCAACCTCTTACAAGTAAAGTAGATGGTGCCAGAAGATGGTCAAAAAGTAACTGGTTTGAATTCAGCAGAAAGCTTACAAAGCTTTGGGCAGAGAACAAATGTATACCAACGTCAGCTATACCTCAAATTAAAAAAAGTAACTCATAAATGAAACTGAAAGAGATGTGACTGGTAGCTGCTAACTGTAAAAAGGCAGCAATGCACTTTGGCCATAGAGCCATCATGTAACAATCACTGTTTTTTGGGTTATTTTCCTTCATTAAATATTTATCAAGAAACTGTTAATTTGAAAGCCACTACTCTTCCCGATAAATAATAATTTCAGGAACTGAAAAGAGACATGGTCTCCCAGTTACAAAACTCTGTAATTCTGTTAGTGAATTTTACAGTTTCCAGAAAATGAGAACAACTTAGTGTCATTCCTTTGTTTAACAAGAAGCAAGAGGAATGAAGAGACTATATAAGTATTACTCAGAGGCAAATCACTGCTTGGAGAGGATGTAAGAAAGAAACTTAAGAAAAATCTCAAGCAAACGAGCACCAAACCTTGAATGAATCCAGGGCTCTCACAAATGTCTTTCAATCTGTTCTGACATCATGCAGCAAATGTACATAATACTTTAAATACTTTATGTCAATAAAAAATATGGAAAATATATATTCTACAAAGGGTTACAACAATGATTAATAACAATCAAAATTTTGGTTTTATCAATCCCCTTAGAAGTTACCTGGTGGCAAATCAGGATCTGTGGGAGCAGCCTGTTGAATTCTTCGGGGTTTTGCTGATGTTTTTGTGTTCTCAGTAGTACTACGGTTGGTAGAATTAGAACCACAGCTTTCATGGTCATCCTATTTTTATTTGGAAGAAAGAAAAGCAAAGTTATCAATCACCACTCAAAAATTTTAAAAAGTTTTGTTGAATGTATGTAGGTTACTAAAATTGATGTTAGACTCTTCCAGCTTTATTTTTTTAGCTATAAAAACCTATGTAACCAAAATTTTTGTACTTTGCACTCTTAAACAGCATTTTTAAAACAAGTAGTAGTTTAAAATTAGAAACTGTTTCTTTAGTTGATATCAAAACAAACCACTTGATAATGTCAAATATGGCTTTAGCAAAAGAATACAATTCAATTGAAGCTTTTAAACATTTTCCATTTTAAAATCTGAAATAAATGGAAAGGATTTTAATTTTTACGTATTTGTTTATATACTAAAACCCTCACTATTTTGTGAGTTGAGAATCCAAGCTATCTTCTTAATCACTTTTTTTTTAATTAGTAATTTAATTTGTTTTACTTTCTAAGTCGTATCCAACTCCCAGGACCCCATCAACTGTAGCCTGCCGGGCTCCACTGTGGATTTCTCAGGCAAGAATACCTGAGCAGGTTGCTCTTCTCCAAGAGATCTTCTGGACCCAGGGATAGAATCCAGTCTCTTGCATTGCAGGCAGATTCTTTTCCACTGAGCCACAGAGGAAGCCCATCTTTTTTTCTTGGTAATAATTTTTGTTTTTTTGAAGTCTATTTTTTTAAGCTTTTTGTTTTAATTGAAGGATAATTCCTTTACAGTATTGCATTGGTTTTTACCAACATCAATATGAATGAGCCAGCCCACCTTTAAGGATTAATCTCAATCATCTTAAGAATTCTTGGCACCCATTTAACAATGTCCACTGAATTATTATTATTCAGATTAGATACGAGGTTTAACTAGTTTCTAATGTGGATAACATAAAAACTTTAAAATATACATATCTTTGAAATTTACACAATGCGAATGAGTACTCTTTTCCTGACTTGATTCAACAAACATTTATAAAATGTTTTTATGTGTTAATTGCTGGATTTACAAAAGCAACTGTCCTCAAAGATTTCAGAGTCTATTTAAAACACATATAAGTCTACAAGAGTAGTTTTTTGTTTATTTTCAAGTAATAGGAACACAAAGAGTCATTCTATTTGGAAGAACCAGAGAGATCAGATCATTAAAACTGACTGAATGTTTTAGGTTAATATCAGAGGCTAAATGGGGGAAACTAAAAATAGCATATACAAAGAATAATGATCAGTCAAAAGAAAAAAAGAAGCCACAATATAAACATTTAAGATGGGAGAACAATACCAAAAGCTAAAGGCAGGGTCTAGTTCAATAAAAATGCAGTCATGTAAAGAACTATAGAGATGTTCTCAACCTTCATTCTATTTGACACTCAAGACTTGGTAATTAGGAGGAGGGTGCCAATGACCAAAAAAAAAAAAAAAAAAAAAGAGGAGGTTTGGTAATCCAGTAGAGGGACAGGAGTGGGAGAAGTAAAAGACAGATCAAAGGGTGAATAACAAGTTAAGATGGAAAAAATAAGCACAGATTGCTCTTTCAAAAGAACAGCTATTACAAGGAGGAAATAGATGGGGTAGTAATACGAAATAAAAGCATCTGACATCACCTTATTCCTTTTGGGAGGTTAAACTAGCACATTCTGCTTGAGAGATGCATATGAGGAAACAGAGATCAAACACCTCTCCAACACAAATGGAAACTGATGGTGTACTGTGCATCATTAACTCATTAATCAACAATAAAACTATTTTATAATGCTTAAAAGAATGATGATAAATTTAGTTTTTCTCTTTTATATATCTGAAGAGAAAATTTCAAGAACTAAAAGAAGGTTAACTACTAAATTTACCATTCTAATAGGATACTAGAGGCAAATAAGAACAATGATAGGCCCTCCTTTAGGATACAAAAAATATTTTTCACTACAACCACTAACAGGATTATATAATAATAAAAATGAATCTTTTACAATATGGCATGACTTCAGATGCTAGTCATACATTAAGTAAAAGGAAAAATTTCTGTCTGAAACTTTGTTACAAGCAAAAAGTTGAAAGATTTGCTATAATAAACAATGAAAGAAATTTCTGCATGAACTTATATTCACTTTAAGTTAATGCAAAACAAACTTCACAGCATTTCATTCCACGAAACAACTTCACTATTCAATCTTTATAATGACATCTTCTGTTATTTTGGGGAATGTTATAGTCTCTAAATACTAAAAGACTACTACTGTGAATAAAACCTCACTGTAATTACTTTTAGTTCAACTTAGATCCTTAAAAATGTCTGTAGTCATACACTTCTGCACAATGTTAACATTAAAAGCACACTATTAATTTTTGAAACATATGGTTGTCTCAAAAGCCCAGAAGTAAAACATATTCATTAAAGAGATGTGAAAAAGTTCCAAGCGAACTGCCAAAACTAGCATAATTATGAAAATATTTAACACTGAAACCATCTGAAATCACATACTGTATATAGATTACAGTGATGTCATAATAAACATTCCAGCCAAAATGCACTAAAACTACTGCAGTCCAATAAATCTGGCATACACTAGATGACAAATATCTTAAAGCAAAAGAAAGAACAAGTTATTTTATTTTATTTTTTAAAAGTTATTAGCAGCAAAAAAGGGTAAACTGCATAGATTAAATATAAGTTTTCAATCAGTCTTTTAAAAAGTGAATAAAGCTTCCCTACAAACTACACGTTTTTATCATTTAAAAGAAAAACAAACTAACTTTATTTACTTAAACAAAAATTTTATTAACTTGAAATTTCAGTGTGCCTTAAAAAAGGGCATTAATCATGGTACCCATAGGAATACACACTATGAAACAAACATTACCAAATATGTAAACACTTCTTTCTTAATTATGCTTAAGAAATTATGGGTGCATATATATTATAATTAGAAAATAATCCTTTTGATAATTTCAACTTGTTTTCATTTCAATTACATTTTAATTGCATCAATTATAAGTGAACTTCCATTCAAATCCTGTCCCAACTAACTTAAATAAAAATAAAGCAAAACAATTATAATATTTACTATTAACACTGGAATTATTTCCATCATTAGTTTGAATTCATCATCTGCTTTTAACCAATATGTATCACTTTGGACTATTACATATTTTAATTCATTGAAAGACTCTAACTTCTAATAAAAGAAACTCTGTTCTCAAAAATACTAGCTAACATGTTTTGAGATAATTTTTAACCCCAAACACATTACAGTTATATCTTTCTTATTTAGGTTGCAATTTTTCCAAAATGTCAAGTTAAGTATATTTCATGGCAAAAGAATGTTGTCTCTTGGGGACCACATAGCTATTTCTGAAAATACTGCCCTTTGCTCCTCATGAAACAAGCAAGAATGTCATTTCCTTACAAAAGTTCCTAACAGAGGGAAAATGTGGCAAAACCCTGTATTTAAATAGATCCGTTACTTTCATACTGACAGCTCATGGGATCATGTTGCATACTTTTCACCTTAGACCTCGAAGGGCTAGTCAATTAAAACTGGAAAGCCATCAACTCCCGGATTCACAACAGTAGAGTAAGATTGGGGATAAAACTTAAAACTGGTGACTGAATCATTCTAAGCCCTTGTTTTAGAAAAAGGTTAAAAGTAAGAAAGAGTTGAAGAAGGAGAGACCAAAAGACAGAACTAGGAAGTGATGTGTATTGCATTCTTCAGCCTTGCGACCCCAAACTTGACAAGCAGAGGACTAAGGCTCACCCGGCAGCTCTGGTCACTCCTGAAGAGAGTGTGAGGGCCTTAGAAGTGAACTGCTACAAAGCCCGTAGGCAAGTTCACCTCTAACCCCTCCAGAAGCAGGTACAAAGACAACAGACGCAAAAGAAGAATCTCTAAAGGTAAGCCTGTACTTTGGAGAGTCAGAGAGCCAAGGCAAGTCAGCAATGCAGAGGGACACTTGTAGAACATGAGAGCTAGCCAGGAAAAAATATATATATATTTCCTTCTGGGGTAAAATTGGGAATGTCTGGATCCCTTCTACCCTAACAGGAGTATTAATAAACTTTAGCCATTAAAAAAAAAAAAAGCCAAGTCACCTCAGTAAAGGAGGTATGTATACCCCCAACCTCTTCACACATCAGCTTAAGCCCACACAAGAGGCTGCTTCCTCTTCCTTCTTCTCTGCAATCAAGGGTGTGACAGGCTGGGAAAGAAAAGAGAGCTGGTGCTCCCCTGCATTCTTTTACTGAAACCTCCCAAAAGGAGGGATAACTAACCTAACAGGCCAAAGCTGAACATACACTAAGATATATTAGGCTACATTTTAACAAAGAAAGACATCACTGTCCTAACTGTGAACACCTGTGTGATGGAGCCACTCGTCTATCTGAGAGCCATGTTCCCCACATGACGTGATAACTAGCCATCGCTCCTCTGGCCTTCCTTTCACATTCTTAGCCATGTAACCCAGGATACTGCCCCTGCCAAAGAACAATCAAACTATACTGGTTAACAGCATCATGTTAGAAAAAAATCTGTCCTTTATTATTGCCTATGACATCCTTTTTCCTTCGAATCAGTCAGTATATATCATATTGGCAACTCCTCCTCCCCTCTTTTTAAAAATCACGGAATTGAAGTGCTTAGACGCATCTTTAGATTTGGAAGGTGAAATAGGCAGAAATTAAGGGAGGAGAGAACAAAAGTACATACAGAGGCATCCCAGCCTAAGCCACATTCCACCATCTAATATTTACCAAAATTCAGTAAAGATTGGGTGAGTGAGCCGATTAGTAAAACTGCACTTTGTCTTCTTACATGTATAACTTCCCTCAAAAAGAACCACTTGACTTTTTTTTAACTATCTGTTAGGCATTTTGAGAGAAAACAGGTAGTACAAATAGATGGTATCCTGATAGCTTTACTTATATGCATAAAAAGGTTAAGAGCAATTCAAGTTAATCAGCTATTTATTACATAGGTCTCACACACACAAACGCAAAAATAACAGTAAAATTTACTGAGCATTTATATGTGCCAGACCTCCAGTATTTTAAGGATGAGGAAATTGGGGCTTAAGAGGTTCTAAGGTCAAAAAGACACGAAGGAAAACAGCTAGGACGAACGTCCAGATACGTCTGATAGAAAGCCCCTTCCATTACTACTGATAAAAGACAGGAAAGCAGAGAGAAAGGGAACAAAAAAGAATGGCAGAGAGGGAGGAGAAAAGACACAGGAAAAAACTTTCTATTTATGGCGTTTTCAATGGGTTACTGGAGAAGGAAATGGCAACCCACTCCAGTACTCTTGCCTAGAGAAGCCCATGGACAGAGTAGCCTGGTGGGCTGCCGTCTATGGGGCCGCACAGTCGGACACGACTGAAGCGACTTAGCAACAGCAGCAGCAGTGGGTTATATGAGTATCAGTTCAAGAAATATAAGCTTTATTCAACATACTGAGGAGCCAATGAAACTTATGAGTAGGAGACTAACAAGAAGAAGTACTTCATTCAGAAGAAGAATCTTCAGGTAACGTGACAAAACACAAAAGAAGAGATACTAACAATTAATAAAAATTAATAGGCTATTATTAATCAGACGGGGAGTTGACTGTGGTTTAGATCATGAACTGCTTATTGCAAAATTAAGACTTAAAGAAAGTAGGGAAAACCACTTGGCCATTCAAGTATGTCCTAAATTAAATGCCTTAAAATTATATGGGGAAGTGACAAATAGATTAAAGGGATTAGATAGATCTGATAGAGTGCCTGAAGAGCTATGGATGGAGGTTTGTAACACTATGCACGAAGTGGTAATCAAAACCATCCCCAAGAAAAAGAAACGCAAAAATGCAAAATGGTTGTCTGAGGAGGCCTTACAAATAGCTGAGAAAAGAAGAGAAGCAAAAGGCAAAGGAGAAAAGGAAAGATATACCCCTGTGAATGCAGAGTTCCAAAGAAGAGCAAGGAGATATAAGAAAGCCTTCCTCAGTGATCAATGCAAAGAAATAGAGGAAAACAATAAATGGGAAAGACTAGAGAACTCTTCAAGAAAATTAGAGATACCAATGGAACATTTCAAGCAAAGATGAGCACAATAAAGGACAAAAACACCAAGGACCTAACTAAAGCAAAAGATATTAAGAAGAGGTGGCAAGAATACACAAAGGAACTATACAAAAAAGATCTTCATGACCCAGATAACCATGATGGTGTGATCACTCACCTAGAGCCAGACATCTGGAATGCGAAGTCAAGTGGGCTTAGGAAGCATCACTACGAACAAAGCTCATGGAGATCATGGAGTTTCAGCTGAGTTACTTCAAATCCTAAAAGATGATGCTGTGAAAGTGTTGCACTAAATATGCCAGAAAATTTGGAAAACTCAGCAATGGCCACAGGACTGGAAAAGGTCAGTTTTCATTCCAACCCCAAAGAAAGGCAATGCCAAAGAATATTCAAACTACAGCACAACTGCACTCATTTCACATGCTAGCAACCTAATGCTCAAAATTCTCCAAGCAAGGCTTCAATACTACATGACCTGAGAATTTCCAGATTTCAAGCTGTATTTAGAAAATGAAGAGGAATTGCCAACATCTGTTGAATCACAGAAAAAGCAAGAGAATTCCAGAAAAACATCTACTTCTGCTTTATTGACTACACCAAAGCCTCTGACTCTTGTGTATCACAGCAAACTATCGAAAATTCTTCAAGAGATGAGAATACCAGACCACCTGACCTGCCTCTTGAGAAACTTGTTTGCAGGTCAAGAAGCAACAGTTAGAACCGGATATAGAACAACAAACTGGTTTCAAATTGGGAAAGGAGTACTTAAAGGCTGTATACTGTCACCCTGCTTATTTAACTTCTATGCAGAGTACATCATGCGAACTGCCGGGCTGGATAAGCACAAGCTGGAATCAAGATTGCCAGGAGAAATATCAATAACCTCAAATGACACAATATGCAGATGACACCACCCTTATGGCAGAAAGAGAGGAACTAAAGAGTCTCTTGATGAAAGTGAAAAAGGAGACTGAAAAAGCTGGCTTAAAACTCAACATTCAAAAAACAAAGATCATGGCATCCATTCCCATCACTTCATGGCAAATAGATGGGAAACAATGGAAATAGTGACAGACCTTATTTTCTTCGGCTCCAAAAGTACTGCAGATGGTGACTGCAGCCATGAAATTAAAAGACGCTTATTCCTTGGAAGAAAAGCAGAAAAGCTACGACAATCCTAGACAGCATATTAAAAAGCAGACATTACTTTGCCAACAAAGGTCCATTTAGTCAAAGCTATGGTTTTTCAGTACTCATGTATGGATGTGAGAGTTGGACTATAAAAGCTGAGTGCTGAAGAACTGATGCTTTTGAACTGTGGTGTTGGAGAAGACTCTTGAGAGTCCCTTGGACAGCAAGGAGATCCCACCAGTCCATCCTAAAGGAAGGCAACACTGAATATTCACTGGAAGGACTGATGCTGAAGCTGAAGCTCCAACACTTTGGTCACCTGATGCGAAGAGTAGACTCATTAAAAAAGAGCCTGATGCTGGGAAAGAATGAAGGCAGGAGGAGAAGGGGACGACAGGATGAGGTAGTTGGATGGCATCACTGACTCAATGGACATGTTTCTGAACAAGCTCCAGGAAATGGTGATGCACAGGGAAGCCTGGCATGCTGCAGTCCATGGGGTCGCAGAGAGTCGGACATGACTGAACAACTGAACAACAGGAACAGTAGGTCATTATAATAGTTTAGAAATTAAATGATGCAGAAAATTAGCAATGAGAATTCTTTTAAAGGCTAGCACCTCAAACTCAATGGTAAAACAAAATTTGTGGAGCTTCCCTGGTGGCTCAGTGGTGAAGAATCCACCTGCCAATGCTGGAGACATGGATTCAATCCCTGGTCCTGAAAGACCCCAGGTGCCTTGGAGCAAATAAGCCCCTGCACCACAACTTTTGTGCCTATGCTCCAGAGCCCTGTAGCCACAATTACTGGGCCCACAAACCCTAGAGTTCACGCTCTGCCGTAAGAGAAGCCACTGCAATGAGAAGCCCGCATACCATAGCTAGAGAATAGCCCCCGCACTTGCCACAACTAGAGAAAAGCTCATGCAGCAACAAGATCTAGCACAGCCAAAAATAAACAAAAATTATTTTTTAAAATGTCAGGCATTCTAATAACATTTTAAAAACTCATGGACTCTGCAACAGACTTTATTTCCCCTAACCTCTATTCCTCAAAAAAAAAAAAAAAACCACAGTCCTTTACATTCTAATTCAATAAGTCAACGTAGCTACTATTTTCTCAGTCTCCTAAGACTCCTTCTGTGTGCAGTCACTCAGTAGTGTCCAGCTGTTTGACACCCTATGGACTGTAGCCTGCCTGGCTCCTCTGTCCATGGAATTTTCCAGGTAAGAGTAGTGGAGTGGGTTGCCATTTCCTACTCCAGGGCATCTTCCAAATTCAGGGATCAAAGCTGTGTCTGTTTTTCCTGCACTGGCAGGCAGACTCTATACCACTGCACCACCTGGGAAGATGTTATATCTGTTATAATTCTGCAAAATGACTACAATGAGCTTTTAAAATTTCAAGTAGAGAGATCCCTGGTAAGATTTACTCCTAGGTATTTTATTCCTTTTGATGTGACTGTAAATGGGTTTTCTTCATGTCTATGAAAGTTCATCATTAGTCTATAGAAGCAAATCAGGTTTTTGTATATCAATTTTGTAACCAGCAACATTACTGAATTTATTTACTAGTTCTAGTGATTCTCTGGTGGCATCTTTAATTCTTTATCTATAATATCATGCCATCTGCAGACAGTGACAGGTTTCTTTCTTCCTTTCCAGTTTGGATTCCTTTTCTTTTTCTTGTCTGATTGCTGTAACTAGAACTTCCAAAACTAGACTGAATCTTTGTCTTCTCCTGATCTTAAAGGAAAAGCTTTCAACTTTTTACCACTGGGTATGGGTTTTCACCACTGGTGTTGGCTGTGGGTATGCCACATATGGCCTCTATTATACTGAGGTATGCACTTTCCATAACCACTTTGTTGAGTGCTTTTATCACTAACAAATGTTGCATTTTGTCAAAAGTTTTTTTCTGCTTTTATTGACATGATCATATGGTCTTTATTCTCCAATTTGTTAACGTGATGTGTCACACTGATGGAACTTCTGGATATCAAACCATCCCTGAGATAAATCCCGAGATAAATCCCACTTGGTCATGGTGTATGTGAAGTATTGTTGAATCTGGCTGCCTGATATTTGTTGGGGATTTTGCAGCCACGTTATTCAGTGACACTGGGACAAAAGTTTTTTTGTGTGTGCTGTCTTTCAGTGCAATCCCTCTCAAAATACCAACTGCATTTCTCACAGAACTAGAACAACTAACTCTAAAATTAGTATGGAAACACAAAAAAAGCATACAAAAAAACCAAATAGCCAAAAAGGCCTTGAGACAGAACAAAGCTGGAGGTATCACACTCGCTGGTTTCAAGCTACACTGCAAAGCTTCAGTAATCAACACAGTATGGTGCTGGGCCCAAGATAGACACATACATCAATCGAACAGAGAACACAAAATAAACCAATGCTTCTTATGTGGTCAACTAATCTATGACCCAGGAGGCAAGAATATAAAATTGGGAAAAATAGTCTCTTTAATAAATAGTATTGGGAAAACTGGACAGCTCCATGCAAAAGAGTCAAACAGGACTGCTTTCTCACACCAGATATAAAAATAAACTCAAAATGAGTTAAAGACTTAAATGCATGATCTGAAACCATAAAATTCCTAGAAGAAGACATAGGCAATATTTTTTTTTTCAATTTGTCTCTTCAGAAAAGAGAAACAAAAGCAAAAAAAAACAAATGGGATGACATCAAACCAAAAAGCATTTACACAGCAAAGGAAACCATCAACAAAATGAAAAGTCAACCTACTGCATGGGAGAAAATGCTTGCAAAAGATACATGTAATAAAGAAAGGGTTAATTTCCAAAATATACAAAGAATTCACAAAACTCAATATTGAAGAAACAAATAATCAGATTAAAAATTAGATAAAGGACCTGGGCAGATACTTTTCTAAAGAAGACATACAAATGGCCAACAGATACATGAAAAGATGCTCAACATCACTAATCAACAGGGAAATACCAATCAAACCTACAGTGAGATAGCATCTCACACCTGTCAAAATGACTATCATCAAAAAGACAACAAATAACAAGTGTTGGTGAGGATGGGGTAAAAAGGGAGTCCTCGTGCTTTGTCCATGGCATTGTAAACTGGTCCACTCACAACGGAAAACACTATGGAGGTTGCTCAAAAAATTAAAAACAAAACTATCATATAATCTAGCAATTTCAATATGGGATATTTGCCTAAAGGAAACAAAAGCACTAACTTGAAAAGATATATGCACCCCAATATTCACTACATCACTATTAATAACAGCCAAGATACAGAAGCAACCTAAGTGTCTACTGAAAGATGAATGGATAAAGATGTGGGACACACACACACACACACAGAGTGGATTATTACTCAACCATAAAAAATTAAATCTTGTCATCTGCAATAACATGGGTGGATCTAGACAGTATAATGCTAAGTGAAATAAGTCAGATAAAGAAAAACAAATACCATATGATCTCACTTACATGTGGAATCTAAAAACAAAAAAAACCAAACCAGACTAGTAGATACCGAGAACAAATCACTGGTTGCCAAAGAGGAGGAAGGTGAGGGGTTGGGCAAAATAAGTGAAGGAGATTAAGAGGTACCAACCCCTAGTCATAAAATAAATAAGGCTTGGGAATGTAACATACAGCATAAAGAATATGGTCAATAGTCATGTAATAACTTTATATGGATACAGTTCATTACTAAATTTATACTGATGATCATTTTGTAATGTAAGCGACTGTAAATCACTGTGACACTAACATAATGTTGTATGTCAACTATATTTCAATTTAAAAAATGAATAAAAGAAAATAAAGCAGTCATAGACAATACTTAGCTGTGTTTCAAAAAATCCTTATTTATGAAAACAGGCAGTAGGCCTATGAGCCATAAAGTTTAATTACTCTTGCTTTAAAATACTTGCCTTAATAAAAAATACAGGATAAACAAAAATTCAATCTGAAATTGTTTTGGAATCCAGTGTTTTCATTATATAAGACAAAAAAAAAAAAAAAAGACTACAAATATATCTAACTAATGAGGGACTCTTTAAAATATCCTGGGGGAAAAGTACAAAATTTTTGCCTGGCTATAGTACTGCTAAGAAGACAAGACATTTCTACCATTATCCCTTTTATAACTAATTTCTATTAAAACAACAAATGTTGACTAAGAAAAAGAAAAGCAATTTTCAGTAAGAAGACAGCATGAAGAAAATTCTACAGACCCAAAGGAAAAGAAAAATAATACATTCCTAAAGAAAATAATACATCAAAAAAGCACATTCTAAACATATGCAAAAGTAAAAGTTAAAATTTGGCTAACATCACAAAGAAAGTAAAATGTCAAACTAACTTGGAGAAAAAGAGATAAAAGAGTGGGAAAACAAAACTGGATACATCTTCCAACCCAGGGAGTACTTAAGAAGAATACATTTTTAGACAAATTTTCAGTAAAACACAGAATTTTCTCAATAGTATAATAACATAAATATATCTCAATAATACTAATAAAGACAATTAAGATTTTATATAATTGCAGTAAAGGTTAAAAGATTTAAATTATACACTATAATAATAAGAATTTTAAAATTTTATACTAGCTAAGTACTCAGATGATAATGCTTCATTTCATTTTTGCTATGAAGGGGATTCTGGTAGAGCTATAGTATGAGTGTACTGCCGCTTTAAAAAAAAAAAAAAGGAAAAAAACCTCAAGAGCCATAATGTTTCCTATATCTCTGTTTAACGAGACAATTGTTTATTTTGTATTTGAAATCCCATAAGATTATTCTATACATGAGTGTCCATTCATACTCACAGATACCTTCAACAATGGTTAAGACCAGATCTTAATACTTTAACTGTTATAGGACAACAATATATTATCTATTAAGAATTTAAAATTAATGTATAAAATAATCTTATTTTTCAGATAACATAATCTTTAACAGGTTAGAAAAATAAGAATCACAATATTTTGCTTCTTAAACATGTATCCAATCTCTTATTGACTTTCCTTTGATGGACAGGAAAATCCTGCTAATCAGACTGTTGTTGTTAGTCGCTCAGTTGTGTCTGACTCTGTGACCCCATCAACTGAAGCACTCCAGGCCTTCCTGTCCTTCACTACCTCCTGGAGTTTGCTCAAACTCATGCCCATTGAGTAGATGATGCCATTCAATCATCTCATCCTCTGCCACCTTTTTCTTTTGCCTTCAGTGTTTCTGAAGCATGAGCTGGCTTTTACCTTCAGGTGGCCAAAGTATTGGAACTTCAGCATAAGTCCTTCAATGAATATTCAGGTTTGATTTGCTTTAGGATTGACTTGTTAGATCTCCTTACACTCCAAGAGACTCCCAAGAGTCTTCTGCAGCACCACAATTCAAAAGCATCAATTCTTTGGCACTCTAACATCCATACATGACTACTGGAAAAACCACAGCTTTGACTATATGGACTTTTGTTGGGAAAGTGATATCTCTGTTTTTTAATATGCTGCATAGGTGTGCCAGAGTTTTACTTCCAAGGAGCAAGCATCTTTTAATATCATGGCTGTAGTCTCCACCAGCAGTGATTTTGGAGCCAAGAAAATAAAATCTGTCACTGCTTCTATTTCTTCCCCTTCTGTTTGCCAGGAAGTAATGGGACCAGATGCCATGATCTTGGTTTTCTGAATGCTGAGTTTCAAGTCAGCATTTTCACTCTCCTCTTTCACCCTATCAAGAGGTTCTTTAGTTCCTCTTCACTTTCTGTCATTAGAATGGTATCATCTGCATGTCTGCGGTTGTTGATATTTCTCCCAGCAATATTGATTCCAACTTGGGATCCATCCAGCCCAGCATTTCACATGATGTACTCTGCATAAAAGTTAAATAAGCAGAGTGACATTTTATGTCATACTCTTTTCCAATTTTGAACCACTGTTCCATGTTCAATACTAACTGTTGCTTCTTGACCTGCATACAGGTTTCTCAAAAGACAGGTAAGGTGGTCCAGTACTCCCAATTCATTGAGAATTTTCTACAGTTTTTTGTGATCCACACAGTCAAAGGCTTTCAAGTAGTCAATGAAGCAGAAACGGATGTTTTTCTGAACTCCTTTGCTTTCTCCATGATCCAATGAATGTGGGCAATTTGATCTCTAGTCCCTCTGCTTCTTTGAAACCCAGCTTGTACATCTGTAAATTCTCGGTTCACGTACTGCTGAACCCTAGCTTAAAGAATTTTGAGCATAACTTTGCTAGCCTGTGATAGGATCCTAAATAACATTTTTCCCCTTTTTTCTTGGCATTGCATTTACACTGTAAATATTAGAAACATTTTGCTTACAGTTAAAATGATACTTTCTATATTCCTATAATACAAATGCAAATCAGAGATAAACAATGGTTCTACTAAAAAAGATAACTAAACTTGAGAATGAGATCTAAGTCGAGGAGACATATAATCAGCCAAGCTGAGGCAAACAGTAAAGCATGCCTGAGCTAAACAGTGCAACAATGTTGGAGGTGTGAGTCAAACCTTCAGGAAAAGTTCAACAACTAGGGAGTGCAGATCAGGACCTCTGTGTAGGCTAATGTACAAAATAACCATCAACACAAAATAACCATCAAGAGGAAACGAAATTCATTCCCTAAAATTATTCCATTTCTGGACAATGTTGCAAATTTAATTCTTCACCAATAAGATAGCAAATCTGAATACTACAGTATTAACAATCATCTCAAACTAGACAGTCTTTGGGTTTCCCAGGTGGCACAGTGGTAAAGAATCTGCCTACCAATCAAAGAGACATGGTTCAAACCCTGGGAAGATCCCCTGGAGTAAGAAATGGCAACCCACTCCAGTATTCTTGCCTGGAAAATTCCGCGGACAGAGAAGCTTGGTGGGCTACAGTCCATGGGGTTGCAAAGAGTCAGACACAACTGGGAGCACACACACACAAACTAGAAAATGAAAACTTAAGATTTACTATGACTGCTAATAGATGACCACAGAACTTTGAAAGAATAATTCCTTTATAGTGGTGAGGGAAGAAGCCATACTACGTGAGTTAATGAATGAATGGATGCTGAGTAACTTGAGACAGGGAAAGACTATTAGGTCTAGAGCCTGAAAATAATAAAGTAGAATGAAGATGGTAAAAGATTTAAAAAAAAAAAAAAAAAAAAAGCACCTGCTATATTCAAGATACTCTGCACAGTGCAAAGCCAGAGGCAAAAGTTGTTAACAGTGGGAAAAATAAGAGTCCTTATCTTCAGAATATTATTTATAAAGGAGTATTTTTAAAATCAAATAATCCTTAAACTGCAAAATAATACTATGAGTAACTAATTATTTACTGGTATAAACAATGCAAGTGCTTTACTTTCATTGTTCATAATCATCACAAACATCCTATATTATTTCCATTTAACAAAGGAGAAAAACAAAGTTCAAAATTTTCAACAAATAATATTAGAGTTTGTTAATGAAGTGTTTAAAGAGTTCATTAAAAAAAGCAATTACTTGAAGCTATTTATATTGCTCCTACTAACATCCTTTCAACTTCTGTTGACCACCTTTCTCTCATTTCAACTCTTGCTATTATCCTCTTCTGAAAACAAAACAGACACAGCTGCTATCAGACAAGCTCAACCACAGGCAGATAAGACAGAAATGATCCCAAAAGTTAAATCCAGAAATAAGAATTTTTAAGCAGAGAAAGTAGACTTCTTCAAACAAACAAAGGGTGAAAGAATTTGTAGCAAGATGAAATGCACTATAAAAAATATTTTTAAAAGTTCTTTAAGCTGAACTAAAACGATGCTAGATTAAAAACTTCAATCTACATAAAGGAATGAAGAGTGTCAGAAGTAACTATGTGGGTAAAAACAACAGACACGTTTTGGTTTTTAATTTCTTAAAAATTAATTAACTGCTCAAAGCAATCATAACTTTGATGATAAAGATGACGATGACGATGTAGTCCTGGGGTCTGTAACATATACATAAGAGTTATAACTAGACTAGCATAAATGATGACAGGGAATAAAGAGAATCATACTGTTGTAAATAATACTAAAAAAAAATGCTTACATTATCCATTAGGCAGTATATTAGCATTCAAAAGCAGACAATGAGAAGTTAAGCGTGCATATTTGTCAACCCTTGAACAACCACTAAGTAAGAAAATGAAGAGCATAGTGAATAAAACAATAATGAAGATAAAATGGAATGCTAATATACATACTCAATTCAAAAAGAGGCAGGAGAAAAGGAAGAAAAATTAGATGGGACAAATTATAATAAAAAGACAAACCTAAACATACAGAAAATTACATAAAATGTAAATAATCTAACACACTACAATTAACAGGCAGAAATTGTTATTCAGATTAGTAAAACTCAATTATAATCTAACTATAGAAAACTAAATTCAGATATATAGACTCAGTACAGTTTCTAAGGATATGATAACACAAGTTTCCAAAAGACAATCAAAACAAAAATGAACCAATCCAAAAAAAAAGAAAATTAGCAGCATCTAATTAATAAAACAAAAATCAGGGAACTGATGCATTTTATGAATAAAAAGGGGATCTAGAGACGACCTTGTGAACTAAACCAAAATAAAAAACTAGATGCTGCAGTCTGTGTTCTTCATTATCTTTAATGCCAGCTAACACATTGGGACGGCTTAATGCCAAGAGGGGAAGAAAGAACTTGCAACCACCAGCAAGCTGCAATGTTTCATACCAGCTTCTTTTTTCCCCCAGCATTCAGACATAGAAATTATAGAGTCCACAGCACTGAACACTATAATTAGGGTTGTACTGGAACTTCTATTACAACCCCATATATTCATTCATAACATTCTTAGAAAGTCCTTCACAAAACTAAAGCCTTCCTTTCTTATCTCAATCCCAATTTTTCTTCTTCTTAACACAGAAGAGCTATAAGAGATCAGCTCCTACAGCTGAAAAAATTAAATAAAAGTCTTCCCAAGGATAAAACAAATATAACAGAACCCCCCAAAAAAAACACCTAAAGTGGCAAACAAGAATTGAAACTTTCTTACTGTTAAAAAAAATCATCAAATCAAAAATCCACCTTATACCAAGTCTGGTTTTCATGCGGCACAAATTTCAATCTTATAAATGACATAACAAAAAATTCTACTATATGTATATAAAATATGGCCTTCCCTCGTGGCTCAGGCAGTAAAGGATCTGCCTGCAATGCAGGAGACCCAGCTTCGATCCCTGGATTGGGAAGATCCCTTGGAGAAGGAAATGGCTACCCACTCCAATATTTCTGCCTGGAGAACCCCATGGACAGTGGAGCCTGGGATACAGTCCCTGGTTTTGCAAAAAGTCGGACACAACTGAACAACTAAAACTTTCACTTTTATTATTTTTATATATACACACACATATATACACAAATACATATGTGTATATATATATATATAAAGAACTAGATCTTTATAACACATAGCTATTTTCTTTTTTCAAACAGCTAACTAAAAAGAGTCCTCTTTCTACTACTTCTGATTAGGAAGCTTCAGACACAGGTAGAAGTTTAAGAAACCATAATTTCTCCTATTTCTGAATTTTTAAGGCACAGAATACAGTTTAAGACATATTTATCTTCAATTTCATTGACCACAAGTTATTTGTGGATTTTTGTGGCTTTTGGTTTTTCATTTCCTTTTCAATGTTTTTAAATCATTCAAGTTATTTCACCTCAAAAACAAATCTAAATTTAAAACAAAGTATTTTACCACCTGGTTGTTCTAAGACTGCAGACAGTATTTCCATGCTAACATTAAAACCATAAGCTACACATGATATAACATTTTTTCCTTAAAACTTTCAAGAGGGCTTCCCTGGTGGCTCAGTGGTAAAGAATCCACCTGCCATGGGAAATATGGGTTCAATCCATGATCCAGGAAGATCCCACATGCCTCAGAGCAGTTGAGTCCAAGCACCAAAACTATTGAGTCTGTGCTCTAGAACACAGGTTGGATCCCTGGATTAGGAGGATCCCTTGGAGGTACTTTTTGAACTGGGAAAAAAAAATAATCCTCTGAAATAAATAATATGTAAAAATATGTAATAATATGTAATCTATTGAGAGTAACACTGACTTTGTAATTTATTCTGCTTTTTCTTTACTATAGCTCTACAAATCCAATTACTGGTCTTCTTTCCACTCCTAAGTAAAAATGAAAACAATTCAAATTTCAGTATTTATTCAAGGTCCAATATGTGTAAATAAAGTAAAAATTTTCCTTAAAGTTTTGCAGTTTGGGCAGAGAGATTATTGAGAAAAAAACAATTAGAGGAAAATTTAACTGTCATCAGAAAGAAAGAAGTAGCAAATTAAATGTAGAATTTGCCTTTTTATAATCCTATGACGTACCTGGCATCATAGGAATTATGTATGCTAAAAGGCAGTACAAAAAGGTATGGTGATGTCAAGCTAGATAATTTATACAGATGTCAAGAGTTTCAGTGGCATTTAATGACACAAATCTTTTTAACTAAGCAGGATAAACATTTAGAAATAGCTATTGCTTTACAAATGAAATGTCCTTTTATTATATTAGCTATAGCTACGCAAAAATGTCAGTTTACTTCACTTAGGCAAAAATGTCAACTCTACACATAAATTAAATATGTTAAATATACTATTCACTTTTTATCTTTGCACACATAATACAAGGAAAATCCAATACCATGGAAAAAATTATGTCAATCTATTGTACACAATTCTTGATTATGTACCAATGCAGGAGAACAGCAGTGTTGAAATGCAATAGAAAACTAAGAGTATTTACATTTAATTTCTGATTACCTTAACTGTAATTTTTTGTAGATGTGTCTCTACCAACAAATTTGTTTATACAAATATTAAGCTTATTCAAAGTTCTCTAGAGAATATGAGAAAGTCAGAGATAAGACATAAAATTTTGTGCAATTCATCCACCAGTGGATAACTATATAAATATCAAAACTGAATTCTTCTATGGATTTTCATAAGGACAAAAGACATTTTAAAATACTGCTTGGGGTGGGGTGGGGTGGGAGGGAGGTTCAGGGGGGATGTGTGTGCACCTATGGCTAATTCATGTTGATGTATGGCAGAAACCAAGAGAACATTGTAAAGCAATAATCCTCCAATTAAAACATTAATTTAAAATATAAATAAAACATTGCTTACACTAAGTTTGAAAAAGGATATTCCGGTTAACCAATATATTAATGAAAATTGAGCATCAAGACTTTATTGGTAAGATAATGAAAACAGTGCTTAGAAAAACCATTCTCATCTATTACTCATGTCCATGAATGAACTGCTTACCATATTTATACAGATGCTATGGTAATCAAGATATTACGAATGTGGCAACCCACTCCAGTGTTCTTGCCTGGAGAATCCCAGGGACAGAGGAGCCTGGTGGGCTGCCGTCTATGGGGTCGCACAGAGTCGGACACGACTGAAGCGACTTAGCAGCAGCAGCAGCAGCAGAGGAACTACAAATGACTCAGGGAAGCTGAGATATGAGAGAAAACAAAGTGATCCCTGAAGCTGGAAGACTGAAAAGATTGAGAAGAACTGTGAAAACAAAAGGAGGGGAGCCATTAAGAAATTTTAAGCACAGTAGTTATTTATATAGTTCAGTTTACATTTTAGAAATATCATGCCCAGAGAGAAGTATCAATGAGGACTAAAATAGTTATATTCAAAAGAGATAATGTAACAGTAGAGTCCAGAGTAGGACAAATAATTGGATATAAGGGATGTAGAAAGTTCAGCATGACTTCAGGGTTTCTAGTTTGGATTAAAGGTAAAAAGTGGAATTTTTCACTGAAATAGGAAATATATAAGGAAGAAGGGAGGTTTAAAATAAAATTCAGTTTGAAACATTCTATGAAGATGTAAGTGAAGGTCCATTTTGCTCTTGGTGTTGGAGCTCAGGGGTCAGGGGGAAGAGACTGGACCCTAAAATAGCGTTTTGTGAATAAACAGCATATAATAATTAAATCTACTAGGGAATAAAATGATCCAAGGAGAGGCAAGGACTAAAATAATGAAAGCCTAAGAAACTCTAATTAAAACTCTGGGATGGAGAGCAGAAATGAAGCCACAAGAAGAGCCAGAGAAAGGGGAGAGAGAGAGAGGAAGAGAATCACAAAAGTCACAAAAGTGAAGTTTCCAAAAAGAGACCAAAAAGCAAAGATTTTGCAACAATGATGTTATTAATGACCTCTGCCAAAATGTTTATATGGCATCATGGAGGCAGATTCAGTGAAGAGGTATAAATATTAAGTCATAAATTAAAAATGAATGGAAGAGCATCTAGATTGGAAACAAACAAAACTCTATTTGTATTAATAGTTGACATGATTGTCTAGAAAGCAATTACAAGAAATCTACCAAAAAATCCTCCTGTAATTAACAAAGGAAGGAAAGTTGAAGAACACAAGATCAATACACAAAAATCAACTGCATAACATAACAACAAATAACGGAAATGAAAATAAAAACCACAATAACATTTATAAATACTCCAAAGAAAATAAAATATTTAGCTATGAATCTAATAAAACATAAACAGGATCCACAGGCTGGAAAAACAATGCTGATGAAAGAAATCAAAGAAAATCTAAGTAATTGAAGAAACATACTGTGCTCATGGATTAGAAGACAACATGGTAAAGATGTCAATTCTTCCCAAACTGTTCTGCACATTTAAGGCAATTTCTGCCAAACCTATAACAAGCCTATTTTAAAATTTGGAAAGAAAAGACTATTTCTAATGGACAGAAACAATTTTGAAAAAGAATATATGCAGAGTATATCAAGTGAAATGCCAGGCTAGATGAATCACAAGCTGGAATCAAGATTGCTGGGAGACATATCAACAACCTCATATATGCAGATGGTACCACTTTAATGGCAGAAAGTGAAGAGGAACTAAAAAGCCTCTTGATGAAGGTGAAAGAGTGAAAAAGCTGGCTTAAAATTCAATATTCAAAAACAAAGATCATGGCATCCAGTCCCATCACCTCATGGCAAACAGATGGGGGGAAAGTGGAAACAGTGACAGATTTTATGTTCTTGGGCTCCAAAATCACTGTGGATGGTGACTGCAGCCACGAAATTAAAAGACACTTGCTGCTTGGTAGGAAAGCTATGACAAATTTAGACAGCATATTAAAAAGCAGAGACATCACTTTGCCAACAAAGGTCCACCTACTCAAATTTATGGTATTTCAGTAGTCATGTACCAATGGGAGAGGTAGACCATAAAGAAGGCTAAACACCAAAGAATTGATGCTTTTGAATTGTGGTGCTGGAGAAGACTCCAAAATCAAACCAGTCAATCCTAAAGGAAATCAACCCTAAGTATTCATTGGAAGGACTAACACCAAAGCTGACCTTCAATATTTTGGCCACATGATGCAAAGAGCCAACTCACTGGAAAAGACCCTGATCCTGGGAAAGATTGCAGGCAAAAGGAGAACGGGGCAGCAGAGGTTAGATAGCATCAGTGACTCAATGGACATGAATCTGGGCAAACTCTGGGAGATAGTTAAGGACAGAGAAGCCTGGCATGCTTCAGTCTATGAGGTTGCAAACAGTCAGACACAACTTAGCATCTGAACAACAACAAACGTAGGAGGACTCACTCTTACCAAAGCTAATCCTACAGTAATCAACACAGTATGTTACTGACATAAGAATACATATATTAATCATACAGACAGTGTAGGAAACCTAGAAACAGACTCAAATACACCCAAGTGATTTTTGACAAAATGGTAAAAGCAATTCAATGGAGGAGGTACAATCTTTTCAGACATGGTACTAAAACCAGTGAATATCCACAGGCAAAAAGATGAATGTCAAACTAAACTTCATACTTTATACTAAAATTAACTGAAAATGGATCACTTATTTTAAAGTAAAACTATAAAATTGCTAGGAAAAACCACATAAGAACTTTAAGATACTGGACTAGGGAAAGAATTCTTAGATATGACATTGAAACCAAAGTGCATAAAAGGAAAAATTAATAAATTGGACCTAATCAAAACCAAAACTTTTCACTCTGCAAAAGACCTTGTTAAGAGCATGAAGAGACAAATTACTGAGAGAAACTACTTGCAAATCACATCTCTGACACAGGCAAATCTTCTATCTAGACTATATAAAGAACTCTCAAAACACTGAGAAAATAAATTAAAAAATAAGCATAAGATAAGAACAACTATTTCACTAATATATATGGCAAATAAGCATATGATAAGGTGTTCAACATCATTATCCATATATAAAATGCCAATTAAAATCACAATGAGGGACTTCACTGGTTGTCCAGTGATTAAGAATCTGCCTGTCAATGAAGGGAACAGAAGTTGAATCCTGGGTCCCCCAAGTGCCTCAGGGCAACTAAGCCCATGTGCCACAACTACCAATCCCATTTGTCACAACTATTGAAGCCTGCATGCCCTAAAGCCTGTGCTCTGTGACAAAAGAAGCCACTGCAATGAGAAGGCTGTGAACCACAACTAGAGAAAGCCCTCATGTAGCAATGAAGACCCAGTGCAGCCAAAAATAAAAAAAAATTTAAAACACAATAAATCATTACTACATACTTATCAGAATGACTAAAATTAAAAACAGTGACAATAACAAATGCTAGTGAGGATACAGAAAAACAGGATCACTTAAACACTGGTCATAGGAATGAATAGCGGGTATAATCACACTGGAAATCAGTTTAAACAATTATTTTTAAAAATAAAAATGAAATTACTATAGGACCCAACAATAGCATCCTTGGGCATCTATCCCAGAAAAATAAAAACTTATGTAGGCATAGAAACTTCTACACAAATGTTCACAGTAGCTTTATCTCTAATAACAAAAACTAGAAAATACCAAACTGCTGTTCAATAGTTAAATGGTAAATCTGTGGTATAGCCATACAAAATATTACTCAACAATAAAAAGGAACAAGCCATTGATACACAACAACTTACTTTTGAACTTCAAGGGATTTATATTAAGTGAAAAAATCTACACTCAGAATATTACATACTATATGATTCCATTTATATTTGTTATTCTTGAAATAAAATTACACAAAATGAGGAAAGGTTAGTGGTTGCTAGGGATCAATAGGTAGAGAAAAAGATAGTACAGTAAAAAGAAGGTAGCACACAGAAGCTTTGTTGTGATGATACACTTTTGTATCTCAATTATGGTGGTGGCAGTTTCACAAAACTACCCATGTGATAAATGCAAGAAAAAAATGAAAAGGCAGCCAAACGAACTGGAGAAGATATGTGCAAACAACATAACCAATAAAGGGTTAACACTCAAGATATACAAAGAACTTATACAACTTAACATCAAAAACAACAACCAACCCAATTTAAAAAAAAATAGGCAGAGGACCTGGAAAATTTTTCAAAGAAGATATAGATTGCCAAAAGACACATGAAGGAATGCTCCACATCACTAAGTATCAGGGGAATGAAATTAGAAAATCCACAATGAGATATCACCTCACACCTGTCAGAATGGTTATAATCAAAAACACAAGTAACAAGAGTCAGTGAGGATGTGGAGAAAAGAGAACCTTCATAGACTGTTGTTGTGAATGTTACCTGATACACCCATCACAGAAAACAAAAAGGAGGTTCCTCAAAAAATTAAACTACCATATGATCCAGCAATTCCACTCTTCCAAAGAAGTATAGTTTTCCAAAGAAAACAAAACACTAATTTGAAATGATATATGCACCCCTATGTTCACTGCAACATTATTTCCAATAGCCAAGATATGGAAGAAACCTAAGTGTCCATCAAAAAAATGAATGGATATAGAAAATGTAGTATATACATACACATATACACATACAATGAAATATTACTCAGCCATTTAAAAAAAAAATGAAATCTTGCCAAATGTAACATGGATAGACCTAGAAGGCATTATGCTAAATGAAATAAATCAGAGAAAGATAAACACCATATGATTTCACTTATATGTGGAATCCAAAAACACAACAAATTAACAAATATAATAAAATTGAAACAGATGCATAAATACAAAGAACAGATGATTGCCAGAGGGGAGGGATTTGGGGGAAAGAATGAAGGTGAGAGAGATTAACAGATATAGATTTCTAGTTATAAAATAAATCAACGGGATATAATGTATAGCATAGGAAATATAATCAGTAATATTGTAACTGTGTACGGTGACAAACAGTTGAGACTCATCCTGTGATTTTTTTTTTGTAATGTACAAAAATACCGAATCACTGTGTTGTCCATCTGAAACTAATATTACAAGTTAGTTATAGTTCAAATAAAAATAATTAAATTAAAAAATACATATGAAAGTATAAATCTCACTGGTAAATATAGTACATTACAAATATAGTATAGTACAAATACAGTAAATGTGGTGGATTAACTACCTATAAAGCTATAATGTGTGAAGGTTAAAAGACAAAAGTAGTAAAAAAAAAAAAAAAAAAAACAAACTACAACTACAGTAATTAAGTTGAGGGATACACAAGATAAAAAGATGTAAAATGTGACATCAAAAACATTAACATGAGGGTGGGTAAAAGGTAGAGCTTTAGAACATATTCAAACACATGCTGTTATCAACTTAAAACAGGCCATTATAAACATATGCTGCTGTATATAAGACCCATGGTAACCACAAAGCAAAAACCTATAGCGGATAAAGGAAGTCTTCAAATCACAAATGAAGAGAAAGAAAAAAGGAAGAACTACAAAACAGCCAGAAAAAAAAAACTAACAAAATGGCATTCAAATGTAAATGGACTAAATTCTCCAATCACAAGAAATAGTGTTGAAAGGATAAAAAACAAGACCTAACGATCTGCTGCCTACAAGAAACTCACTTCAAATGTAAGGACACACACAGACTGAAAGTGAAGGGATGGAAAAAACCATTCCATGTAAATGGAAACAAAAAGAAAGCGGGGGTAGTTATGCTTTTATCAAACAAAATAGACTTTAAAATAAAGGCAGTCATTAGGAAAAAGGGCATTACCTAGTGATAAGGGGTCAATCCAACAAGAAAATATAACATTTGTAAATATTTATACACCCAACATAAAGGGATTTCCCAGTGGAAGTAAAGATGCTACCCATCATTTATAGGGAACTCTGTCTCATTTTTCATAGAAAGAATCTACAGACAGAATCTAAACTATACTATCTGCTATCAACATCACCACCACTAACCTGTAGCAGTGCAGGTGAGGGAATCAGTAACAGCACAGTAAACTCCACAACCTGAGTCAGCAATTCTGAGTCCTTCCTTAATTTCTGAAAAGGTAGCAGTCCATCTGGGCTGCTGTAACAAAACACCACTGACTGGGTAGCTAAAAAACAATAGAAATTTATTTCTCATATTTCTCATAGGCTAGAAGTCTAAGGTCAAAGTGCCAACATGGTCTGGTGAGGGCCCTTTATCTGGTTATCACTGTGTCCTCATATGGCAGAAGGGGTAGCGATCTCTCTAAAACCTAAAAAGCACTAAATGAATTCATGAGGTCTCCACTCTTATGATTTTCGAAGGCCCTACCTCTTAATATACCACTGTCTTTAGGGATTAGGATGTCAACACATGAGTTTTGAGGGGACATTCAAACCATAGCAGCAGTCAACCAGATTAATCTAGCTTCAGATAAGAGAACCAGAGTGTTAAGGAAAAAAAAAAAAGACATGTAAATATTGTTAATAGCCTTACCAAAACTTCCTCTTACTTAATAGTGCACAGGCTTCAAGGACAGGATATGATACTCCTCTATTCTCTTAGCAACTATCTAAGCCAATAACCAATTTCCACTGCATCAAAACATTCAAGTAAAGAGAACAGGCAAGATTGCTCTGTAATTCCAAGCACGAACCAGGATTTAAAAGCACATACATTAACCAAAATCCTAGTTCTTTATCTTGTTTTAAATGGCATCTTAAAGTTTTGATTTAGGTTCAAAAGATTTTTTTTTCTCTTCTAGGAATAGCCAGTATCACTTATATAAACAGCCTTGCAAATGGTTACATTTAATAGGTCAAAAGATTTTGATATTTTACTTTCTAGGTGGCACAAAGAGCAGAATAAAGAAGTACTTTAAAAATAGACTACTCAAAAAAAAAAAAAATAGACTACTCAAAAAAAAAAATAGACTTCTTGCTTTAGATTGAAGGAGGTTTTTTTTTTCTTATAAACACAATGAACAGAGAAAGCATACACAATTAAATAAAACAACTATGTAGCAAGTCTTCTCCTATTTTACAGATGAGGTCCATAGAAGATAAACAAGAATATGCAAAAGAGGAGGAGCATATAGTTCAATGTAAATTACTGGTAAGGTTTTCAACCTTGAGCTGTATGCTGGTTACAGAAGTATTTTTTAGACTAGACTAGAGTGGACAAAGATAGCTAAATAAACAAATCAGACCTGGATCACTACTGATGATGTGTCATGAATCAAATTCTGTGTCTTGAGTCCAAAAAAGAAAAATAAGAACAGTTCAAATCTGCAGGATCTAAAGGTGAGTATAACTAACACAGACCTGTCTCTCAGAGTGAATGGCAAATAATGCTTTCTAAGTGAAATATCAATATATTAAAATAATTCAGAGTGAACATCAAGATGACTTAACCTAACACACAACTTAGTCAACTTCGCATCAAAAAAAAAAAAACTCTATTATTAAAAATGATCACAGAGACATGTTAAGGCAGTATAACTATCACTGGAGTCACAATTATAAATCTTTTGTCCTAAGTAGTTTGCATAGATTATATATCTTGCAATGCTTTTCAGTGCACTGACAGGTTAAAATAAAATCAACAAATGTTAGAATTTAACTGAACTTTACAAATTGCACATGCCTTTTTATCAAGAAATTTAGCAGTATTTTTATAATGATTTCTAAATAAACCTTAGATTTCTTTCAAATTTTATTACTTTCTCATACATTAATAGTATTTTCAACAGATTCATATCTGTAACTCTAAAAGGCCCCTTCATTTTACCTTCTATCCCATGTTAATTTTATTTAGAAAGTAAGTCTCTTCATTATGCATTTGTAATAATTAGAAATAATATAAATCAAATATGGGATTACTCAATTTTGCTAGTACATATATGATTTTTTAACTTAATTTCCTATTATACTAATCAAAGCTTAAAATAGGAAAATAAACTATTTTAAAATGTTCCCTCTATAATAATTTCACTAAAAAATTAACACCAGGGACTTCCCTGGTGGTCCAGTGGTTAAGACTCTTTGTGTTTCCACTCCAGATAGCTGGAGTTCGATCCCTGGTTGGGAAACTAAGATCCTGCATACTTCAAGGCACAGTAAAAAAATAATAATAATAATAATCACCAGCATAAACTGAAGCACAACTCTCCAGGGGTGTACACTGCTGAATAATTTGTTCAAATGTCAACTGCAATTTTCAAAACTCCTTTCAAGCTCAAAATTTTAAACATCTGTAAAAAATACTTGTTTTGAGAGTGGTTTACACTCATGACACTTGACCTTTTGCTGTACACACCACAAAATTCAAGTATCAAATACCACACAAGCAGGAAATCTGATCATTCATGCAGTAGCCATATGCATGGTCCAATATCAAATATTACTTCTAGGTTATGCTAAGTCATGTGTTACAAATCTTTTACTGAAACCTCTATAATTAGTTGTAATTTGCCTCTTTTAAAATGTGTTTCTTATGGGACATCTGGCTTTGAAAGTTCCACCTTCCCATTGAAAAAATACTTAAGTGTCTGGATTTTTTTTCCACTAGAACACTGCAGGGGTGGTATAACCAAGTCCAGACTTCTTAAAAAAATTAAATTTCAAGAACATGATGATTAAGAACCATTTAAGTATTACCAAATATAAAATGTAAAATAAAACTTTGTTGCCCATAACTATCTACAGATTCCCAAATCAATCTCATATATTTAAAGTTCACAAAATAAATTTTAATGAGAGTACAACACTGATACACTCATTTTCAAGAATTACATTAGTTAAGTTAAACTGGAAAATAAAGGTTCAGAATTAGAGATTTCACAGAAAGAAAAAAAGTTTGAGCCCAGTGAGTCCATATGACACTCCAAGTTATCTACTTCAAGTAGGAAATGATCTTACCAATTTATAAATAGCCTTAAGTCATTTCACAGAGATTAAAATTCAACAATACTCATCAATTAACTTGCTTCTAGAAAGCCTTAAAACTGAAAATTAAATATGGGCTAAGGAGTAAGTAATAAAAATGAAAGACTAAGACACTACTTTTATGCAGAATAAAAGTGGAAAAATCCATCACAACATGCTGTTGTCCAGACCTGTTTGCTTCCTAAATTAGAAAATTTTTCATACAAACTCCTTAAAATCAGTATTATATCTTAACAACAACCAAAAAAAACACTGAAATGAAATGTAACATGGGTCAGAGAAGAAGTAAGTCCAAAACATCAGTTTCTAATGACAAAATTTCAAAGATATAGTGAAATTTGGTATGAAGGTAAATTCAATATATTTTCTTCATCTTCTCAAAATATAACTTCAGAACTTGTCATCTCATTTAGAAATGTCATGTAAGGAAATAAAAATCACACAGATCCTCTGAAACTTCAAAAACCTTCACCTAAAAATTGAACACAATCAGGCCCCATTTCTTATAGGTAATAAGCAATAAGCATAATCCCTACTAAAGCTATGACTAGATTAAGTAAGATTAATATGAAAATAACTGCTAGGATATTTTATCCAAATTTAAGAAAACCCTTTTGCAATTAATTATGTTACTTTCATAGGTATGTTAAAAAAAGAAATTAAATGTGGAACTTCCCTGGTGACTGAGTCTGCCTTCCAGTACAGGGGACGTATGCTCAATCCCTGATAGGGGAACTAAGACCCACATGCCACAGGACAACTAAGCCCACATGGAACAACTACTGAGCCTGCAACAAAGACCCAGTGAAGCAAAAAAACAAAAAAGTTAAGTGTATAAGCTAAGATTTGCTTATGTAAAAGCTGGCATATTCCAAAAGTTAAAGAAATAACAATTACTAATGAACATTAAATTGGTCGGGGCTTCTCTGGTGGCTCAGTGGTAAAGAATCCTCCTGCCAACGCAGGAGACACAGTTTCAACCTCTGATCCAATAAGATCCCATAGGCAGCTAAGCAACTAAGCTCACATACCACAAATACTGAGCCTGAGCTCTAGAGCCCAGGAGCTGCAACTACTAGAGGTCACATACCCTAGAGCCTGGGCTCCACAACAAGAGAAGCCCATCACGATGAGAAGCCTGTTCACCACAACTAGAGAGTAGCCCCGGCTCGCCACAACTAGAGAAAGCTGACTCACACCAATGAAGACCCAGAACAGCCCCCAAAAATAAAGTATTTTAATTGGTTAACATAAACAACTAGGTTCAATAATTTCTTACCTGTATTCCATCTTTAAGTTTCAAAATGCATTCCATTGTATTGATGGTAATTACCACTGGTTCTGAACCCAGTTTTGTCCATGGTACATGGATCCTCAGTTCGTGAATATGTCCACTTAAAAAAGTGAATGGTAATTTCAATTCCTTAAAACACAAAACATTAAATAAAATTTAGTAAGAGCTTAATATTCTTTTTTCTAATATCCAAAATACTTTCTGAAAAGAGAAACAAAATTTCCAACACAAAAATATTCTAGGGAGGGTGGGATGAACTGAGAGAGTAGCAGTGACATACATATACTACCATCTGTAAAACAGCTAGCGAGTGGGGAGCAACTGTACAGCACCCGGAACTAGGCTCGGCGCTCTGTGATGACCTAGAGGGGTGGGGTGGGGGAAGATGCGGTGGGGTGGCAGGGAAACTCCAGACAGAGAGGATATAGGTATATACTTAGAGTGGGTTACACTGTTGTACAGCAGAAACCAATACAACATTATAAAGCAATTATCCTCCAATTTAAAAAAATATAAAAAGCAATAAATTTCATCATATAACCAAAAAAAAAATTAGGGGAATTACTGTTCATCAAAAAGCAGCATCAAGCTCAACATCACTCATTATCAGAGAAATGCAAATCAAAACCACAACAAGGAACCACTACACACCAGTCAGGATGGCTGCTATCCAAAAGTCTACAAGCAATAAATGCTGGAGAGGGTGTGGAGAAAAGGGAACCCTCCTACACTGTTGGTGGGAATGCAAACTAGTACAGCCGCTATGGAAAACAGTGTGGAGATTTCTTAAAAAACTGGAAATAGAACTGCCATATGACCCAGCAATCCCACTTCTGGGCATACACACCAAGGAAATCAGATCTGAAAGAGACGCATGCACCCCAATGTTCATCGCAGCACTGTTTATAATAGTCAGGATATGGAAGCAACCTAGATGCCCATCAGCAGATGAATGGATAAGGAAGCTGTGGTACATATACACCATGGAATATTACTCCGCCATTAAAAAGAATTCATTTGAATCAGTTCTAATGAGATGGATTAAACTGGAGCCCGTTATACAGAGTGAAGTAAGTCAGAAAGATAAAGACCAATACAGTATACTAACACATATATGTGGAATTTAGAAAGATGGTAATGATAACCCTATATGCAAAACAGAAAAAGAGACACAGATGTACAGAACAGACTTTTGGACTCTGTGGGAGAAGGTGAGGGTGGGATGTTTCGAGAGAACAGCATCGAAACATGTATATTATCTATGGTGAAACAGATCACCAGCCCAGGTTGGATGCATGAGACAAGTGCTCGGGCCTGGTGCACTGGGAAGACCCAGAGGGGTCAGGTGGAGAGGGAGGTGGGAGGGGGGATCAAGATGGGGAATACATGTAACTCCATGGCTGATTCATGTCAATGTATGGCAAAAACCACTACAATATTGTCAAGTAATTAGCCTCCAACTAATAAAAATAAATGGAAAAAAAAAAAGAAAATTAATGGAAAAAAAAAAAGCAGCATCAATAACTTGCTAAATTATATAGTTACTGATGAGCCACAAAAACTTATTGTGCAAGTTACATTTAATAAGGCACTTAACCTGTCAAGGCCTCTGTTTCTTATTTTGCTAAATGGAAATGGTAACAGAACAGGATTTTAAGGCAAGATGAAAGAGGGGAACAGAATTAAACACAGGAGAATGACCTGACAAAATCAACACTGATTAACTTTGAAAAAAAAAGTATTGAACTTTACCTAAAGATTATACCTAGAAACTATATGATCATAAATTTTAAATGTTTTATAACTGTTTCAATATTTAAAAGGTTAGAAATGAAAACACAAAGGTTACCACAACCACTTTAAACTAAATCGTTTCACCTTCAGATAAAATGTTATAAACCAACAAAAAAAAGTAATAATAAATTGCATTTAGACTGTACTTCAGTCACATCACTGTAACTCTATTTGTGAAAGTTAAAATAAATAATAAGCTGTTCCTTCATCCAAGAAGTGTCCACCTTGGTTTAGGAACACAACAGCAATGTAGCTAAACATACATATACAGACAGTACAGCAAAATGGTTCAGACCAATAAATCTGGAGCCAGCACAAGTGGATTTAATCCTATACCTGCTACTTACTAGCACAATGACAAGAGGCAACTTATACTACATCTCTGCATCTCAGTTTCTTTATCTCTAAAACTGGATAATAGTAGTGTGTTTAGGGATTAAATCAATAAATTTACATAAAGTGCTTAGGACACTGTCTTCCTCAAAGGCCATCAATATAAAGACACTACCTATTTATTACTACAAATGTATAAGCCTCTTTTATGTCTTCAACAAGCTTATTGAAGAGCAGAATACTAAAAATCTATTGATATTTCTACTATTCTAACAGAATGTCACAATTTTTTTTAACAGTTCTCAATATTGCATTAGTTTTAAAGTTGTGGTAATTTCTTCAAGCATTGATCAATGGGAGAGATTATATTTTGATCAGCGTCTATAATGAATACCATGTTAATGAGCACTTAATGTGTACCAGGCACTGTTTTAAGTACTTTACTCGCATGCAATATTTAATCTTTGTAAGAACCCCAAAAAGTAAATACTATTATACCCACTTTATAGATTTAAATGAGTTATTTTTGGAAGTTATTTGATCTTTCTATGCCTTAAAAAAAAATCTGAGGCACAGAAAGGTCAAATAACTTTCAAAAATAACTCATCTTAGAGAGACATGCTTCAAAACTGGAAATTATGCCAGAGCGCTTGCTCTTAACAAAACTACACTGCATCTAACTTCCTTTACGAGCAACGACTACACTTCCATTGGTTATACATTCATTTGGATAATGTTTCAATGACATTTCCAAAATCTGAGGCACAGAAAGGTCAAATAACTTTCAAAAATAACTCATCTTAGAGAGCCATGACTCAAAACTGGAAACTATTATGCTAGAACCCTTGCTCTTAACAAAACTACACTACCTCTAACTTCCTTTACGAGCAATGAGTACATTTCCATTGGTTATACATTCATTTGGATAATGTTTCAATGACATTTCCATCTCTACCCCTGAGTTGTATAACGATACATTTGTGAAATGGCTACCAAAACTTGCAATCTATGGGAAAAACTGGATTTTCTTAGAAGTTAAAAGACACCTAAACCAAACTCAAGACCTTGTTATCACCAGAATACTACTAATCCTATCTGAATGATTAACTGAACGCTATTCACAAGGGACAATATGCCATATTAAAACATGGAATTTTGAAACACATGGCCCATGCTGGTAATCCAACTGAAGTTCACTTATTAATCAACTCACTATAAGCAAGATCATCTCCATTTCCTCATCTCAGAGTTGCTGTGATAAATAAATGGGAACATTTATGCCTTATAAAAGGCAAAAGAAAATGCTGACTGGTAAAATAAGTGGGTCATCCTAAGGTAGCCAAAAGAAATGATTTTCTTTTCACTCTTTTTCATTCTTAAAATATACTGTACAACTTGAAAATATTTTATTTACTTGGAACTACTCAGGAAAACAGTGCATCCCTAAAACAGAATATGGCTGCACAAAGGAATTGAATAGCTCTCATAAATCACATTGTAGAAAGGCTATTACAAAATATCCTCACAGGGAAAAAAGGGATACTTTAAAAATGAATGTAACAGGGCACAAAAGCAAAAATAGATGAATAGGACTGTATCAAACCTAAACACCTCCAGAAAGCAAAGAAAACACTCAGCAAAACAGAAAGACAATCACATGGGAGAAACAGAAACTATGTATCTGCTAAGGGTTTAAAATCTAGACTATGTAAAGAACTACAACAACTCAACAACAACAAAAAATCAAATTTTAAAAATGGGATATTGACTTGAATAGCAATTTTCAAAAGAACACATACCAAAAAAAAAAAAAAAAGAACACATACAAAACGCCAACAAAGAGGAAAAAATGCTCACCATCATTACTCAGACAAATACAAATCAAAACCAGAATGACAGGGCTTCCCTGGTGATTCAGTGGTAAAGAATCCGCCTGCCAATGCAGGAGACACGGGTTTGATTCCTGGTCCGGAAAGATGTCCCAGACCAAGGAGCAACTACACCCACGTGCTACAACTACTGAAGCCCATGTGCCCTGAACCCTGCGCTCTGCAACAAGAAAAGCGACTGCAGTGAGAAGGCCGTGCACTACTACTAGAGAGGAGCCTCCACTCGCCCCAACTAGAGAAAAGCCTGCGGAGCAACAAAGACCCAGCAAAGGCAAAAATAAAACAAATAAATAAAGTTATTAAAAAAAAAAAAACCCACAATGGCAGATTTCCCTGGTGGCCCAATGGTTAAAAATCTGCCTGCCAATGCAGGAGACAGGAGTTTCATCCCTGGTCCGAGAAGACTCCACGTGCTGCAGTGAAACTAAGCCCAGGCACCACAACTACAGAGCGCGTGTGCTGCAAAGAGAAAAGCCACCCCAGTGAGGAGCCCACGCTGCAGCCAGAGCAGCCTCCGCTGCTCCCGCCTCAACTAGAGAAAGCAGCATTCAGCAACCAAGACCCACCACAGCCAGAAATCAATTAAAAACCATAATGACATATCATCTCACGTCTGATAGCAGGGCCCCATCAAAAAAAACACACACAAGAACAAAAACAAACCAAAACAAAACCCACCACCACAGAAAGTAACGTGTGGTAAGTATATAAAGAATGTATAACCCTTGTGCGCTGTTGCTGCAAAGGTAAAATGGTACAACCACTATAGAGAACAGTATGGAGATTATTCAAACAATGAAAAACAGAGTCGCCATATAATCCAGCAATCTCAGTTCTCAGTACATACTAAAAAGAAACCGAAAGCAGGATCTTGAAAACATACTTCTACAACCATGTTTTTGCAGCATTATTCACAACAGTCAAGAGGTTACTACAACCTGATGTCCACTGAAAGGTAAGGATAAAGAAAATGTGGGATATACATATGATGAAGTATTAGTCTTTAAAAAGGAAATTGTTATATCCTACAACATATAATGAACCTCAAGGACATCGTGCTAAGTTAAATAAGCCAGTCACAAAAAGACAAATATTATCTAACTTCACTTAGGAAAGGTACCTAAAGTAGTTAAATTCTTAGACACAGAAGTAGAACAGTGGTGGGTGGCCAGGGAGAGAGAGAAAAGGGAAGCAGTAGTTTCGTGGGTACAAAGCTTAAGTTTTAGAAGATGGAAAGTTCTAGAAATCTGTTGAACAATAATGTATATATAGTTAACATGACTGCTCACTTAAAAATGGTTAAGATGGTAAATTTTATGCTATATCCACTTTTACCACAAAATAAAAATAAATTTAAAACAGGACTTCAAGAATTCTAAGTTAGAAGGCTGGCAAATTCTCTCCCCAAAAAGCAGTGAAAAACTGGGCAAAGTTATTAAAAAAAAAAAACACAAATCTCAGGGGCAATGAGGGAAGGCTACCCTGAAGTCATGATACCAGTTGGTGCAAGAAACAGAACAGCAGACCAGCCAGAAAATTAACAGAGTAATCCAGAGAATAAGAAAGCCAAGGATGGCTTTGCAATGATCCCATTATTCCTGGTAACCTGGAAAGCTGTATGTATGGGCCAGGTTGTGCTTACTTGGGCAACACTGGAGAGACCCTTAATAATCTACTCATTCACAGCTAACCAAGAAGCCTTGTAAACAAAGTTAAGTAAAAATATGGATCAGATCTGTAAACTCCTTTCAAAGCATATCTAGTACATGTGTATGTCCCATACCAAAGAGTAGAAGCCTTATTCGTTCAAAAGTTTTAACACCTCTAGCCAACCACTGGCAGATGACTCAGTTACAGTGACCCAGGGGTAATCCCTAGAAAACCAAGCCTAAAAACAGAAAGAATGGAGAGAGAAAAAAAACTGAGCACAGTCATCAGAGATCACATACTGCAGGGGAAAACAAACACCACAAACTTAGCCCAGGCAAGTCACTAAACAAACAAGCCAACAACAACAACAAATATCCCCAGAGGCAAGAAATTAGAACACAGAGTTGCTACAGTATATTATGCAAAATGTTCAGTTTTCAACTAAACATTGTGAAACATGAAAAGTTTACAAACATAGTTAATAGAAACTATCTTTGAAGATGCTCAAATGCAGTACTTAAAACATTATAAATATGTTCATTATAAATATGTAAAATAATTAAAGAATTACATGACAATGATTCATTGAATAGAAAATATCAAGAATGAGATATAAATTACAAAAAAGAAGCGAATGGAAATTCTGGAGTTGAGAAGAACAATAAACGAAATTGGGACTTCCTTGGTGCTTCAGTGGTTAAGAATCCACCCTGCAATGCAAGGAACTCAGGTTCGATCCCTGGTCGGGAAACTAAGCCCATGCACAACTACTGAGCCCCCACACCACAATGATAGAACCTTTGTGCCACAACAAAAGATTCCACGTGCCTCACTAACAAAACCAAATGAATAAATTTCTTAGAAGTACAATAAATGAACTTAAAAATTCACTGAGAGAGTTCAACATCAGATTTGAGCTGGCAGAAAAAGAATCAGCAAATTCACACCCAGACATATCAAAACAAAAATTGTGAACGTCTGGAACAAAAAGAAAACCTTAAAGGTAGAAACAGAAAATCAACATGTTACATACAAGAAAATTCTTCCTAAGTTCAGTTCAGTTGCTCAGTCATGTCCCACTCTTTGCGACCCCATGAACCACAGCACGCCACGCCTCCCTATCACCAACTCCTGGAGTTCACCCAAACTCATGTCCACTGAGTCGGTGATGCCATCCAACCATCTCATCCTCTGTCGTCCCCTTCTCCTCCTGCCCTCAATCTTTCCCAGCATCAGGGTCTTTTCCAATGAGTCAGTTCTTTGCATCAGGTGGCCAAAATATTGAAGTTTCACCTTCAACATCAGTCCTTCCAATGAACACCCAGGACTGATCTCCTTTAGGATGGACTGGTTGGATCTCCTTGCAGTCCAAGGGACTCTCAAGAGTCTTCTCCAACATCACTGTTTAAAAGCATCAATTCTTCAGTGCTCAGCTTTCTTTATAGTCCAACTCTCACATCCATACATGACCGCTGGAAAAGCCATAGCCTTGACTAGACGGACCTTTGTTGACAAAGTAATGTCTCTGTTTTTCAATATACTGTCTAGGCTGGTCATAACTTTGCTTCCAAGAAGTAAGCATCTTTTCATTTCATGGCTGCAGTCACCATCTACAGTGATTTTGGAGCCCAAAAAAATAAAGTCAGCCACTGTTTCCCCATCTATTTGCCATGGAGTGATGGGACCAGATGCCATGATCTTTGTTTACTGAATGTTGAACTTTAAGCCAACTTTATCACTCTCCTCTTTCACTTTCAAGACGCTCTTTAGTTCTTCTTCACTTTCTGCCATAACGGTGGTGTCATCTGCATATCTGAGGTTATTGATATTTCTCCCAGCAATCTTGATTCCAGCTTGTGCTTCCTCCAGCCCAGCGTTTCTCATGATGTACTCTGCATATACGTTAAATAAGCAGGGCGACAATATACAGCCTTGATGTACTCCTTTTCGTATCTGGAACCAGTCTGTTGTTCCATGTCCAGTTCTAACTGTTGCTTCCTGACCTGCACACAGGTTTCTCAAGAGGCAGGTCAGATGGTCTGGTATTCCCATCTCTTTCAGGATTTTCCAGTTTATTGTGATCCACAAAGTCAAAGGCTTTGGCATAGTCAATACAGCAGAAATAGATGTTTTTCTGGAACTCCCTTGCTTTTTCGATGATCCAGCGGATGTTGGCAATTTGATCTCTGGTTCCTCTGCCTTTTCTAAAACCAGCTTGAACATCTGGAAGTTCACAGTTCACGTACTGCTGAAGCCTGGCTTGGAAAATTTTGAGCATTACTTTACTAGCATGTGAGATGAATGCAATTGTGAAATAGTTTGAACATTCTTTGGCATTGCCTTTCTTTGGGATTGGAATGAAAACTGACCTTTTCCAGTGCTGGGGCCACTGCTGAGTTTTCCAAATTTGGTGACATATTGAGTGCGGCACTTTCACAGCATCATCTTTTAGGATTTGAAAGAGCCCAAGTGGAATTCCATCACCTCTACTAGCTTTGTTCGTAGTGATGCTTCTTAAGGCTCACTTGACTTCACATGCCAGGATGTCTGGCTCTAGGTGAGTGATCACACCATTGTGATTATCTGGATCGTGAAGATCTTTTTTGTACAGTTCTTCTGTGTATTCTTGCCACCTCTTCTAAATATCTTCTGCTTCTGTTAGGTCCACACCATTTCTGTCCTTTACTGAGCCCAGCTTTGCATGAAATGTTCCCTTGGTATCTCTAATTTTCTTGAAGAGATCTCTAGTCTTTCCCATTCTATTGTTATCCTCTATTTCTTTGCATTGATCGCTGAGGAAGGCTTTCTTATCTCTCCTGGCTATTCTTTGGAACTCTGCATTCAAACAGGAGTATCTTTCCTTTTCTCCATTGCTTTTCGCTTCTCTTCTTTTCACAGCTATTTGTAAGTCCTCCTCAGACAGCCATTTTTCTTTTTTGAATTTCTTTTGTTGGGGATGGTCTCGGTCCCTGTCTCCTGTACAATGTCACAAACTTCCATCCTTAGTTCATCAGGCACTCTGTCTATCAGATCTAGTCCCTTAAATCTATTTCTCACTTCCACTGTATAATCATAAGGGATCTAGGTTAAAAGCTAACTTCTCATTACAAACAATAAAGGCAAAAAGGCAGATACATGACATATTTAAATAACAAATGAAAACTAACTCTCAATCCAAAATCCTTTATCTAGCAAAAACTAACCTTCAAAAATGAAGGAATACCCAAATCAAGTTTCAGGTAATTCTCTGTAACAGAATACTAGAAGTTCTTCAGGTCAAAAGGAAGTAATGTAACTCCAAGCCATGCAAAGAGTACTAATAAAAGTATTTATATAGATGATTATTAAAAGACAGCATAAATGTATTATTACTTCTTTTTCTTCTGATTCAAAAGGCAGTAACAGGGACTTCCCTAGCAGACCAGTGATTAAGACTCCATCTACCAATGCAGGGGATGTGGATTCCATCCTTGGTTAGGGAACTAAGATCCCACATGCTGGGGGTCAGGGAGGAGGGCGCAACTAAGACCTAGTGCTACAATGGAGAAACCCACACACCGCAACTAGAGAAGCCCATGCACAGCAACGAATAGCCCAAGTGCCACAAGACTCGATGCAAGTCATTTCCTTTAAACAAACAAAAAAAAGGCAATTACTAGGCTTCCCTGGTGGTACTGTAGTTAAGAATCTGCCTGTCAATGCAGGCGATATGGGTTTGATCCCTGATCTGGGATGATCCCACATGACCGAGGGCAACTAAGCCCGTGTGCTGCAACTACTGAGACAGCACGCTACAACTACCGAAGCCGGAACTAGACCTCTAGAGCCTGTGCTGCTACAAGAGGAGCCACTGCAATGAGAAGACCGTGCACCACAACGAAGAACAGCCTCCACTCCTGGTAACTAGAGAGAGCCCAAGTGCAGCAACAAGGACCCAGAGTAGCCAAAAACATTTTTTAAAAACAGCAATTACAAAAAATAATTTAATACTGATATTAGGTTTATAACATAGAGATGCAATATATGTAGAAATACCACCACAAAGGAGGGAGAAGAAATGAAGCTATAGTGGAGAAATTTCTTTATTTTGATGGAATAAAGTTAGCATTAATCTCAAATTAGCATGCTGGGAAGGATTGGGGGCAGGAGGAGAAGGGGACAACAGAGGATGAGATGGCTGGATGGCATCACCGACTCAAAGGACATGAGTCTGCATAAACTCTGGGAGTTGGTGATGGACAGGAGGCCTGGCGCGCTGCGATTCACGGGGTCGCAAAGAGTTGGACACGACTGAGCGACTGAACTGAACTGAGCATTAATCTTAAATTAAAGAAGGTAGCAAAGGATTATGGGAGAAACAAAAAAGACATGAAACACAAAGAAAATAGCAAAATGGTAGAAACAAATCCAATCATGAACAGAGAGAGAATGGATTAAATTATTTCAATCAAAAGGCAAAGGCTGTCAGACGGGGTTTTTAAAAACTAGTAAGATTCAACTATATACTCTCAAGAAGAAACATACTTTAGATTTGAAAACACAAATAGACTGTAAATGACAAAAAATTTTGTTTTTCATTTTAATGTATCATTTTTCTATATACATAAGGACAACAGATTGGTGGTTACGAGAAGCAAAAGGTGATAAGTGAACAAAATGGGTAAAAGTAGTCAAAAGACACAAGTTTCCAGTTACAAAATTTTAAAAGCCCTCGGATATAACGTATAGCATAGTGAGTTAATAACACTGTATAGCATATTCAAAAGGTGCAAGGAGTAAATTTTAATAGTTCTCATCACAAGAAAAAAAAATTTTAAACTATGGATGGTGACAGATGTTACCTGGGCTTACTTTGGTGACCATTTTGCAACACATACAAATCATTACATTGTACACCTGGCACTACATGTCTATTATACCATAATAAAAAAATAATAATAAACAAGATCCCAGGAAGCCATGTGATCCAGTTTCTTGCTTGAATACATCAAATCACCATATTTTCTGGCTATCTAGGGAAATAGTATTCTATTTTAAGCATATAGAGAATTTTAATTTCTACGATCTTAATTTCCAGAAGCATTTTCCCCTGTTTTTCATATGACTTTTCTCCAATGCAAGTAAGTTTTAGGAACAATTAGAAACAGTTCATCCCTCAAGACTTCCCTGGGATTAAGACTTTGCATTTCCACTGCAGGGAAAGTGAGTCCTGACCCTTGATCTGGAAACTTATTCTCCATGCTTCGGGACTGGGCCAAAAAAACAAATAAGTTTATCTCAGTCATAGGTTGAAAATACTGTTAAGCAGATGAAATTTTGAAGAATTTTTGAAGCCAAATAACATTCCAGTAAAACATTCCAAAGTATGTTACCAGGATTCAAGAAATACAACACAAGGCATAAGTGGTAAGATAGTTTAAAATGCAATGTACAGAGAGGGAAAAACAAAAGATGCTTCATGCAACCAGTAACCATAAGAGAGGCAGATTAATTACACTACTGTTTTGTTTTTTAGTTTCTAAGACATGTCTGACTCTTCTGCGATCCCATGGACTGTGGTCTGCCAGGCTCCTCTATCTATGGGATTTCCCAGGCAAGAATACTGAAGTAGGCTGCATTTCCTTCACCAGGGGCTCTTCCTGACCCAGGAATCAAACCAGCATCTTCTGCACTGGCAGGTGGATTCTTTACCACTGAGCCACCAGGGAAGCCCAAATACACTATTATCAGAAAAAAATTGATATTAAGAAAAAAAACTTACTAAAGATAACATGGGACCTTTAATGATGATAGAAGGGTCAATTCAAGAAGAAAGTATATACAAAACAGAATATTTACAAAACAGAAACAGACTCACAGATTTTGGAAAAAAACTATAGTTACTGAAGGGGAAACATGGGGGTAGGGATAAATTAGGAGTTTGGGATTAAAATAAACACAATATTATATATAAAACAGATAACCAACAAGAACCTACTATATAGCACAGGGAACTCTACCCAATATTCTGTAATAACTTACATGGGTAAAAAGTCTAAAAAAGAATGAATATATGTATAACTGAATCACTTTGCTATATACCTGACACTAATACAACATTGTAAATAAACTATACACCAATAAATACTTATAACAGGAAATATAAAACATATATGAACAAAGAAATAAAGCCCAAAATATATAAAAAGTGAAAAAAGAAATAATCCAACACTAATCCCCTTCATGGATCACAGTCTTGCTGTGGTAAAGTGGCTTGCATAACTCAATGAAGCTATGAGCCATGCCATGCAGGGCCATCCAAGACGGACAGGTCATAGTGGAGAGTTCTGACAAAACATGGTCTACTGGCTGAGAGAATGGTAAACCACTCCAGTATTCTGATCATGAGAACTCCATGAGTGAAAGGCATTCAGTCATGTCTGACTATTTGTGACCCAATGGACTGCAGCCCACCAGGCTCCTCTCTCCATGGGAAATTCCAGGCAAATATACTAGAGTGGGTTGCCATGCCCTTTTCCAGGGGATTTTCCCAACGCAAGGATTGAACCTGGGTCTCCTGCATACAGGCATATTCTTTACCATATGACCTACCAGGAAAGCCCCATAAACACATAAACGGTATGAAAAGGCAAAAAGATATGACACCAGAAGATGAGCCCCGCAGGTTGGAAGGTGTCCATTATACTACCGGGGAAGGCAGAGAATAATTACTAGTAGCTCCAGAAAGAATGAAGCAGCTCGGCCAAAACAAAAACAACACTTTGTTGTGGAAGTGTCTGGTGGTGAAACTAATGTCCGAAGTTGTAAAGAATTACACTGCACAGTCGGGGCGACAGGCTCTCCGTCCTAGGACTATGGCCCAGTTTTTCCGTAACCTCATGGAGGAGGTCCCGGCGCTGGTCAACACTGCTGTGACTTACTCAAAGCCTTGATTGGCCACGTTTTGGTACTACGCCAAGGTTGAGCTGGTTCCTTCAACCCCTGCTGAGATCCCTACAGCAATTCAGAGCATGAAAAAAATTATCAACAGTGCTAAAACCGGTAGCTTCAAACAGCTCACTGTTAAGAAAGCTCTACTGAATGGTTTGGTGGCCACTGAGGTGTGGATGTGGTTTTATCTTGGCGAGATCATAGGCAAGCATGGCATCATTGGCTATGATGTTTGAAGACCAATTTTTAATATGTGATTATATTTGCTTTATTATTCAAGTGTTCTTGGACCATGTGTGAGCAGACTGCTATTTGAATAAAATAAGACAATGTGTCAGAAAAAAAAAAAGAATAATACTGCATAGGAAGGAACCTGGAATGTTAGTTGCATGGATCAAGGTAAACTGGACATGGTCAAACAGAAGATGACAAGAGTAAACATCAACATCTTAAGAATCAATGAACTAAAATGGATAGGAATGGGCGAATTTAATTCAGATGACCATTATATCTACTACTGTGGGAAAGAATCCCTTAGAAGAAATCACGTAGTCTTCACAGTCTTGAACAAAAGAATCTGAAATGCAGTACATGGGTGCAATGTCGAAAACAACAGAGGAATGGCAGAGGAACCAGAGATCAAATTGCCAGTGTTCACTAGATCACAGAGAAAGCAAGGGAATTCCAGAAAAACATCTACTTCTGCTGCACTGACCATGAAAGGCTCTGACTGTGTGGATGACAACAAACTGGAAAGTTCTGTACGAGACGGAAATGCCAGACCACACTACTTCTCTCCTGAGAAACCTGCATGCGGGTCAAGAAGCAACAGTTAGAACCTCATACGAAATAACCGACGGACTCAAAATCGGGACATGAGTACGTCAAGCTCACTGTGTCGTCACCCTGCTTATTTAGCTTACATGCAGAGTACATCATGAGAAATGTCGGGCTGGATGAATCACAAGCTGGAATCAATATTGCTGGGAGAAATAACAACCTCACAAATGCAGATGATACCACCATAATGGCAGAAAGCAAAGAGGAACTAAAGAAGCCTCTTGATGAAGGTGAAAAAAGAGTGAAAAAACTGACTTAAAACTCAACATTCAAGAAACTAAGGTCATGGCACCTGGTCCCATCACTCCATGGCAACTAGAAGGGGAAAAAGTAGAAGCGGTGACAGATTTTATTTTCTTGGGCTCCAAAAATCATTGCAGATGGTGACTGCAGCCATGAAATTAAAAGATGCTCGCTCATTGGAAGAAAAGCTACAACAAACCTAAACACAGTATTAAAAAGCTCAGACGTACTTTGCTGACAAAGGTCTATCTAGTCAAAGCTATGGTTTTTCCAGCAGTCATGTAAAGACATGAGAGTTGGACCATAAAGAAGGCTGAACGCCAAAGAATTGATGCTTTCGAACTGCTGTACTGGAGAAGACTCCTGCGAGTCCCTTGGACTACAAGGAGACCAAACCAGTCAATTCTAAAGGAAATCAACCCTGAATATTCATTGGAAGGATTGATGCTGAAGCTCCAACACTTTGGTCACCTGATGTGAAGAGGTGACTCACTGGAAAAGACCCTGATGCTGGGAAAGACTGAAGGCAAAAGGAGAAGAGGGTGGCAGAGGATGAGATGGTTAGATAGCAATACTGGCTCAATGGACATGAATCTGAGCAAATTCCAAGAGACAATGAAGGACAGGGAAGCTGGCGTGCTGTAGTCCATGGGGTCACTAAGAGTCAGACACCACTTAGCAACTGAACAATGACAACACTAATCATGGAAACTCGCATACCTCACTTGCAACAATGAAAAACAGACAGAAAAATCAACAAATATAGAGAAGACCTGAAAAATACTGTCAATCAATTTTGACCTGACAGCTATAAAACATTCCATCCAACAAGTGCAAAAATACACTGCTATTTCAAGGAAAATCAGAAAACATTTGAACTGAATGAAAATGAAAACACAACACACCAAAATGGACAGGATACAGCCAGCTAAAGAAATTTATAGCTGTAAATGCCTATAGTAGAAAAGGAGAAATATCTTGAACCAATAACCGAGGCTTCTACCTGAAGACAGCAGAAAAACAAACTAAATAAGCTAACCCAAACTGAACAAACAAAAACAAGGACCACAAAACCAAATAAAGGCAGGAGAAAATGGGGGTACATGCAGTTAAACTACTGTAAGACTATAGAGAAAATGGTAAGAATGTTATAATAATTTAAGGTAGATGCTAGTAAGTCAAATATCCATTTTGTGATCCTTATAAAAACTTATTTCTGTTGCTTCTCTAATCAAAAAGACTTTAAGGCAAGAAGAATTACTAGAGTGAAAGAGGGACACATTTCAGAATGATTTTTTAAGTGTATTCAAAAATAAGAGCCTCTTGATGAAAGTGAAAAAGGAGAGTGAAAAAGTTGGCTTAAAACTCAGCATTCAGAAAACTAAGATCAAGGCATCCAGTCCCATCACTTCACGGCAAATGATGGGGAAACAATGGAAACAGTGAGAGACTTTATTTTGGGGGGCTCCAAAGTCACTGCAGATGGTGACTGCAGCCATGAAATTAAAAGACGCTTGCTCCTTGGAAGAAAAGCTATGACCAACCTAGACAGCATAATAAAAAGCAGAGACATTACTTTGCCAACAAAGGTCCGTCTAATTAAAGCTATGGTTTTTCCAGCAGACATGTATAGATGTGAGAGCTGGACTGTAAAGAAAGCTGAGCGCAGAAGAATTGATGCTTTTGAACTGTAGTGTTGGAGAAGACTCTTGAGAGTCCCTTGGACTGCAAGGAGATCCAACCAGTCCATCCTAAAGGAGATCAGTGCTGGGCATTCATTGGAAGAACTAATGTGTTGAAGCTGAAACTCCAATACTTTGGCCACCTGATGCAAAGAACTGACTCATTGGAAAAGACCCTGATGCTGAGAAAGATTGAAGGTGGGAGGAGAAGGGGACAGCAAAGGATGAGATGGCTGGACAGCATCACCAACTCGATGGACTGAGTTTGAGTAAGCTCCGGGAGTTGGTGATGGACAGGGAGGCCTGGCATGCTACAGACCATGCGGTCGCAGAGAGTCAGACACGACTGACTAACTGAACTAAACTGAAAAATAAGATATCAAAATACTATACCTGTGTGTACTTAACAATGTAACTGCAAGACATATAAAGTGAATGTTCACAAAAGGGAAGTAGACAAATTCACAATCATAGTTGGAGGTGTTAACCATTAAGATATCTCTCTTTGTAATTAATAGAACAAGCAGACAAGGGAAATCTTAATGGATTTCTAAGATTTGAAGAACTCAACCAATTTGAAGCAACTGACATTTATAGAAGAAAAAGGTGAGAACTATAGGATACACATCTCTCATCAATTACACATGAAATATTTCCAAAAATAAAAATTCATGACCACATACTGAGTCAAATTATAATGGATCAAAATCACAGAGAATATACTAAACACTTGGAATTAAATTAGAAATCAATAACAGAAAGATAATCAGCTATTCCCTAAACGTCTGAAAATTAAGCAACACACTTCTAAGTAATCCATGAATAACCACATGCAGAAACATACAAACTTGGATACTTGTATCATATGCAAAAATTAACTCAAAGCAATCAAAGACCTAACGTGAGAGCTAAAACTATAAAACTCTTAGAAGAAAACATAGGGTGAAAGCTTCATGACAGTGGATTTGGCAATGATTTCTTAGATATAACACCAAAAGCCCAGGCATCAAAAGAAAAAATTGTAAGTTGGACTTTGTCAAAATTTAAAACTTTAGCAGATGAATGGATAAGGAAGCTGTGGTACATATACACCATGGAATATTACTCAGCCATTAAAAAGAATTCATTTGAATCAGTTCTAATGAGATGGATGAAACTGGAGCCCATTATACAGAGTGAAGTAAGCCAGAAAGATAAAGACCAATACAGTATACTAACACATGTATATATGGAACTTAGAAAGATGGTAACGATAACCCTATATGCAAAACAGAAAAAGAGACACAGATGTACAGAACAGACTTTTGGACTCTGTGGGAGAAGGCGAGGGTGGGATGTTTCGAGAGAACAGCATCGAAACATATATATTACCTAGGGTAAAACAGATCACCAGCCCAGGTTGGATGCATGAGACAAGTGCTCGGGCCTGGTGCACTGGGAAGACCCAGAGGGATCGGGTAGAGAGGGAGGTGGGAGGGGGGATCGAGATGGAGAATACATGTAAATCCATGCTGATTCATGTCAATGTATGACAAAAACCACTAAATACTGTAAAGTAATTCGCCTCCAACTAATTTAAAAAAATGGAAAAAAAAAGAAAACAAAATTTTAAACTTTAGCTCTTCAAAGGACACTATCAATAGAGTCAAAAGTCAACCCACAGTGGGCAATAATACTTGCAAATCATATCTGATATGGGACTGATACCCAAAATATATAAATAATTCCTACAACTCAGTAACAAGTACAAAAAAATTTTAAATGAGCAAAGGACTTGAACAGACATTTGGGAAAAAAAAGATATACAAACAGTCCATAGTACATGGAAAGGCTAAAAATAACAAACTCATTGTATAACAGCAAAAAGGTGAAGTAACTGTAATTCCCACACATTACTGGTGAGAATGTAAAGTTGGGAAGATCCCCTACTGGTGAGAATGTAAAGTTGGGAAGATCCCCTGGAGAAGCAAATGACAACCCACTCCAGTATTCTTGTCTGGAGAATCCCATGGACAAAGGAGCCTGGCAGGCTACAGTCCATGGTGTTGCAATAGTGGGATGCAACTTAGTATAAGTAAACCACCACCACCACCACCACACTAGAAAACTATTTGGCAGTATCCATTAAAGTTAAACATATGCCTGCCTTCTAAGGGAAATAAACACCTATGTCCAATACAAGTATGTTCATAAGAGCTTTCTTCATAAAAGCCAAAAGTAGAAAAAAATCCAAATGTATATCAAAAGGAAATACATAAAACAGGTAAAATGAATCTTTATACAATGGAATACAAGGCAATACAAAGAATAAACTATCCTTCATGCAACAACCTGAGTCAATTTTAGCCTCAATGTTAACAAAAGAATTCAAACACAAGTGATTCCCATTTATTTAAGTTTCAAGAAGAGGTTCAAGAAACGTGTGTGTTGACAGAAATCAGAACAGCAATCACCTGTCTTAGGGGCGGAGCTACTAATTACAAAGAAGCAAGGAGAGTTTTTTTTGAGTGCCGGAAATATTTTATTTTTCCATCTGGACAGTGCTTACAAAGGTGTCACCAATATGCAAAAAGTAAGCTTATGCTTAGGATTTCTGCTCATTAAAAAACAATGAAAATATTCAGATAATCAATCTTGGAGAGGACAGAGAGGAAACCAAGAATATTATTTCTCAGTGTTAACTCTAGATTATTCAACAATAGAGAAAGCAGTGGGATATAACCAAAAATTATTAATAACATCACCATCAGTGTGAATTCCCTTATCTCCTAAAAAGCAGTTGGTCTCTGACTCCTCAAGTTTCCAGAGATAACCTGTGTATTCTCAAGGCTAATAGAATTATCTGACATGTTAATAATAAATGTACTAAGTGACCTAATAAATATATAAACTTTGAAGTTACAGTTAATTCACATCAGACCGTTCTCACGTTAAAAAGAAAGTTTAAAAAGTGATTAAGAAAAAACTTTTCAATTATGCTGGCATTTTCGATCTTTGTCTACTCAATATTCTGAGGATTCCGTGGGTACTGTCATCTTTCCTAAGAAGAGAACTTTCCTCAAGATCTGACCTTGTTGTCTTCAGGACCCTTCATTCCCCAAAAGGGAAAAAGGGAATATAATATTTTCCAGCATCATTTAGAATCCTAGCAGTGTAAATTAGCATACTCGGTAATGTTTAAGAACTGAGTAAAATGGGGGAGGAATTCTGACAAGAACAATGAAATTGTTTTTCTGTTGCGGCAACTTGGGGGATTACGATTCCAACAATCCATCACTAGCAACAAACCGTAAAAGAAAAAAATTCTGAAAAGGAGAGTCTCTAGTTTCAAGATAGCTCTAAATACATCAGCAGAAAAACGAAGGTTTTAAAACATAAAATCAAAGTGCAGGAAAGACCAGATTACTTCTAAATAGGCTGAAAATGTTTCCAATCCGTGACAGCTGCACCGCTTACCTGCTCCAGCACATCCAATTTTAACTCCAGCTTGCTCAGAACCACATCTCCACCCCATAGCGAAAGCTGTAGATCTGACGGCTTTAAGTTCTTGATGTAGCGATTCACATAGCTCATTAAAATGGGAGTCACATACGACTCCAGCATCCTTTAAAGTACACAGGAGTCACAAAGTCAGAAGCTGAAAGGAGGTAAAGACAGAAATATGAGAGGGAATTAAGTCTGTGGTGCATTTCCTGAGGAAAAAAAGCATTTCTCAGGAAGGGTTGTAGAGGCCGAAAAGCAAGAGCCCCACCCCCCACTCCCCCTCCACCACCACAGCGGCCGCTCGCCTTCTCCCAGAAGCAGAGAAAACTCAAGTGGGCTCTACAGCAGCGCCTTCCTCATTAGAACAACTCCCCTCAACCCGCCCGGCGAGCAGCGGGAGGAGGAGGCGGTGGTGACCTGAAGAAAGCTGGTCTCGGCAGTGAGAACTGAAGAGAACCGGGCTCTCCTTCGGCCGCGGCAGTCCTTTAGCCAGCCCAGCCACCCTGAGAGGCCCTTGGCCCCCGGAACCCGGCCGGCTTCCCGCCTCTACCCGTCTTGCGCCCTCGGCTGACACTCACGCCCGAGAGTACCGTGGCGTCTCCTCCACCTCCCGGTACCTGGCACCCGCCTCCGGAGGCGGCGCAGCGCCCGTACCGCGCCACTTCCGGGTGCGCCGCGCTCGGTGCGCGGAATGAACTGTTCCTCCCCCGCCCGCACTCGACTCCGAGGCTGGACCGGGATTCTCAGACCCTAGACCCCATGCAGTGCGTCTTCTGGCAGGGCAGCCCTCGCGCCCGCTCGGCCAGGCCACGCCTCCACTCCGACCCCGCAGTCGCTGGGACCAAGCTCTAGGAAGTGCGCGGGGGAGGTGGGCGGACCCGTAAAGTGGAGACACCGGAGACCCGGAAGTGGCGCTGCGGGAAGACAGCCGCTTAGGTGGAGATGGATTCCGAATGAGGAAGCGTAGAGGGCCAGCGGTCCGATGAGGAGGAAGAAATCCGGTCGTGGTCTTGAAAGCCCCCAAATCCAAGTGGTTTTCGTTTCTCTCTGGAAACTGAAGGGCTGACGAGAACTTGGGTTCGGTAGGCAGAGCAGTAGCAATAAGACTGCTTGCTGGTGAGGAAGGGGGTGAATTTAGATCGAAAGCTTTTTTTTGCCGGAGGTAAGGAGAAATGGAAGGACTTAAGGTGTGGTGTAGGGGAGAGCGTTTTGACCAAAGGTGTAGACCAGCTTTCGGGTACTTTTTAATACTTTAGCGAAGACGTGGTTATGCTTACATTTATGCGGGGGAAGAATAAAGAGAAAATCGTGGCGGTGTATTGGACTGCACCTGATACTTGCAACTGCATAAAAAGGGCAGAAGGAAGAAATGAGACTGTGGAAGAAAATGAGACTTAGAGAAAGCGAAAAGAAATAGCTGAGAGAGAATGAATTCAAAGAGTCGGTGCTGGTTATATTGGGCTGAAATCAATGTATAAAATACTACCTTTCCTTCTAGTGCCTTGAAAGCTGAAAAAGGCAACAAACTCAAACACGTAACACCTGGTAAACAGCCAAATACTGGGCTTAAAGGGATAGCATAGGACATGCTGCCTAATTTTTGACCAGTGTTTACTACTTTTGGTAACTTCTGAAGACACCTACCACTGCATATTGAAAGCAGACTTAAACCTTATAAAGTAATTAAAATATCCACCCATGTTGTCGTTGCATTTAATTGAAAAGACTTTGTAAATACTTTCCTAAAAACTCTTTACTGAAAGTCAAGTTTTCTTGAAAGTTTCAGTAGGAAAGAGGCACAAGTGAGGGTGCCAAGGTGTTTAGATCTGTTTTGTTAATGAAAATAAGGAACTAAGTTTCAAAAAGAAAGAACAGGGGAGGGGGAGTGGGGTTGAAGAAGGGGAAAAAGGAAGCAGCTAATGGCTAATTCAGAGCAACTGTCCTCTCACAAAAAGCCTTAACGAATAACCCAAGTAACTTGGATCTTATTAAAGCCTAATAAATCAGTCAAGTAAATTATCCAAGTAATATCTTAGTTATCTGCTTCACTTGAAAAGTGAACGGGTTGAAGCCATGACTCAGAAATTTTAATATAAATGGTTCAACTAATTGTATGAAACCCCTAGTAGGTCTAGAGCAGGAGCTCCAAGCCTTCTTATTTTTCTAAGGAAAGAAAAAGGGCATAGTCTTATTTGTGTGGCAATTTAACAAATAAGACCTGTATTAAGATAAATTAGCCAGATATTTTTAATAGATTTTTACTGTGCTGTATAAAAATAATATCTGATCATGGAATACTAAACATTTTTTGTTTTATTAGGCCATTTTTCTCTTGGAGCCAACAAAAGAAAATTGCCAAATTCCTGCCTTGGAAAAATTACTTAGGCACTGATTTTTTTCCTTTGATTTTAAGAATCAAAAAATAGTGGTTTTCAACCTGTTCTGCTGTGCCCTGTTTTATAAGCAGTGGAGATACATTTCATTCCTTTTCACTAATATGTTTCCGTAATTGCTGTTTTTTTGTCAAATAAACAGCCCTTCCCAGATCTCCTACTGTTACGTTTTTTTATTGAGAGAGATTCCCTCCCTAAAAAAATAAGTCTTAATAAGCCTTTGAGGCAGGATGGCTATATAGGCAGTAGTTCTCCAGGGTGAGGTGAAATTTTTTGCTTTTTTAATTAACTTTATTTTTTTAGAGCAATTACATGTTCATGAAAAAATTGAGCTGAAAATACAGAGTTCCCATAGAATCTCTGCCCCCACAACATAAAACCTTCTTCATTATTGACATCCCCCACCAGGTGACATTGATGAATCTACACTGACATACCATTATAACTCAACATCTATAGTTTACATTAGGGTTCACTCTTGTACTTCCTATGGATGTTGTATACTAGTAAAAACTCCTTACCGAAGAGGAGTTTAGCAATATCCCACAGAGTTGAAAACGCGTTTACTCTAGCACTTCCACTTATAAGTAATGCAGTGAAAGACTTGCATATATGAACAAACAGACAAGATTTGACAGTATTTTACAACAACATTTGTAGTAGTAAAACAGTGCAAACAATTGAAGTATCAACAGGAAAAATGTATATTCATATAATCAAATATTATTAATGATGAAAATAGAGCTATGACTTTCAAATGTTTTATTCAAAAAAATGTTTTATTCAGTTAGAAATATAGTTTACACTATGACTCAGCTTATATATAAAAAGAAAGAGAACTTTCACAAACCTATACTTAAAAATTGAGTACATGTGGTGCATTCTATTTTCTTTGTTATTCTGTTTCTTTTTTTCTAAAATAGTTCATGACCTACCAAATTAATATGACCTACTCATGGTTTGCAACTTGGTCTACCAAAAAAAACTGAACAAAGTTATATATTTACCAATATCTGAAAAATAAAACATAGAGAAAATAACAAATATAGCATATCACATATATAATATATATACATATACATAGATGTGGCATTCCAAGAAGTATATGGCTATATATTAATGATAGCTACATATATATTGAGTTAGCCAAAAAGTTTCTTTGGTTTTTAAGTAAAAATGAAAGAAAGCAATGATCCTTCAATAAAAAAATGAAAAAAAAATAAAAGACACATTTTTCATTTTCACCATGAACTTTATTGAACAATGTACTCTGTTTTGCTTCACTATCTGCCATTTTTCAGGCAACTTCATAATTCCATCTTCCCAAAACTTTCTATCCTTTTGAACAAAAAAACTGTTCTTTTGGCAATACCTCTGGCAGTTTTTCAGGGAAATGAAATTTTATCCATTAAAGGAATTTTGTAAAAACTGAAAAAAATGGAAATCTAAAGGTGCAATGTCTGGTGAATACAATGGATGAATCAGAACTTCCCAGGCAACTTTTTGCCTGGTCATCAAAGAAACATACATTGTTGGGGTATTCTGATGGAAGATTATGTGTTTTCTGCAGAATAATTCCAGACGCTTTTTGTCAAGTGTTGCCTTCAGTTGGTCTAATTGTGAGTAGTACTTGTTGGAATTAATCGTTTGGATTTCCAGACCCTTAATAGAGGACAACCTTCCAATCCCACCATATACACATCACCTTCTTTGAATGAAGGTCGGGGTTTTGGTGTGGTTGGTGCTAATTCATTTTGCTTGCCCCACAATCTCTTCTATTCCACGTGATTGTACAGTATCCACTTATCATCACCCATCACAATTTGTTTTAAAAATGGAACATTTTTGTTACACTTAAGTACAGAACTGCATGCAGAAATATAATCAAGAAGGTTCTTTTCATTTAACTTATGTGGAACCCAAAAATCAAAGTGATGAACATAACCAGGCTGGTGCACTTGATCTGAATATTTGAGTATGTCTCTGTGTGGTGTAACACTGATTGTTCACAATTAATGTCTGGACTCGACCGCTATCAATTTCAACCATTCTACATGGTCTACCTGACTGTGGAGCATCATCCAGCTAGATATTTCCAGCACAAAACTTCACAAACTTTTTTTTTTTTTTTTTTTTGCTGCTAAAAGCTTTATTGTTTCCATTTGGTCCAAGGCTTGGAAGAGGGCTCCAGAGTGTTAAAAAGCTGCCTAGTGTCAGCAAAGACAGACTTCAGGCAGAAGCCCTAACATTAGGGGGTCTCCTCAAAGGTCACTGGGCTCCAGAGGTTCCGAGTCATACTTGAGGGTGAGCCTTTCAAAGAGATATTGTCCAACCCAGCCTGGGAACCAGCCAGACTGCAGAGGTTGGTCAGCTGGTCACCCATCTTCTTGATGAATTTCACGTCCTCATTTAGGAAGTAGCTCTCCAAAAATTCACAGATGTGGGGGTCTGCTTGGGCAGATCCTAGCCATGCAGTTCCAACAGGGCCTGGTTAACGTTCTTCTTGAGAAGGGCAGCTTCAGTAGAGTCCTGGCTTTTACCCCACTCTTCTTGAGATGCTTCTGCACATCTAGGAAGAGGGCATGGCCACCGTGCTGGTTTTGCACTTTCAAGAAACGCTCTGCGCCCTCTGCGTCTCCTTGGCCAATTCATGGAAAAAGTGGCCCACGCCCTCCAGAGCCACATTGTCCTGGTTGAAATACAAGCCCAGAGACAAGTATGTATAGCAGGCCCGCAGATGCATTTTGACCAGGCAATTGATGGCTGCCTCCACCTCAGTGAAATAATTCTGATGAATCTTGGAGTTCATGGTTGATCAGTAATAAGGAGTTAAGCTCAAAAAATGGTGTTTCTGGTCCTGATGTTTGCAGACAGCTGAGTGGCTGATTCCAAAGACTGCAGCCAGAGAAAAGGTTGGAAGGTGGTCAGAGGCTGGAACAAGGGGTGTCCCTGGGTCTATTCTGTCCAAGCGCTGTTGAAGCCAGAGAGAGCCGAGGGACCACTGACTGCACTGCCCACAAACCCCTTTTGAAATATTCAGTCAATCATGGCACCTTCTCTATACACTGCACAAATCTTTTTTAGTGTGCTTCTGTTGCATTATTTGTTTGAAATAATAAAGCATAAAGTCCCTAAAATGTTTCTTATTTTACTCCATCATCATTAAAATGGCTACACAAAAATTCACCAATTTTGATAAGATTTTTTTAAACACATGCTGATATGATAGCTGTTCACAATACAATCTAACAAAATTGTTTTGAATGAAGTTAAAGACAACTAAGCACTACTAGAGCCATCTTATGAAAAAAAACTGAATGAATCTTTTCACCAACCCAATTCACCAATATTTATAAATAGTACTAAATATTTTCATGACATAGAGAAACACCAAATTAAGGATAGTAATTATCTCTGAAGAAGAAGAGATGGTAGAATAAAGCAGAGGAAGGGAATACAAAATATTTCAACTGTATCGGTAATTCTTTTTTTTTTTTTTTTCATTTATTTTTATTAGTTGGAGGCTAATTACTTTACCATATTGTAGTGGTTTTTGCCATACACTGACATGAATCAGCCATGGATTTACATGTGTTCCCCATCCCGATCCCCCCTCCCGCCTCCCTCCCCATCCGATCCCTCTGGGTCTTCCCAGTGCACCAGCCCTGAGCACTTGTCTCACGCATGGTAATTCTCTTTAATAATGCAAAATTTAATATTTGAGAGTTAGGATGTAAGTACATAGGCGTTCTTGTATTTTTCTCTTATTGTTGTTCAGTTGCTAAGTTGTGTCCAACTGTTTGCAACCCCGTGGACTACAACAGCATGATAGGCTTCCCTGTCCTTCACTATTTATCTCCCTGAGTTTGCTTAAACTCATGTCCATTGCGTCAGCGATGCCATCCAACCATCTCTTCCTCTGTCACCCCCTTCTCCTGCCTTCAATCAGCATCAGGGTCTTTTTCAATGAGTCAGCTTGTCACATCAGGAGACCACAGTACTGGAGCTTCAGTTTTAGCACAGTCCTTCCAATGAATATTCAGGGTTGATTTCCTTTAGCATTGACTGGTTTGATCTCCTTGCAGTTCAAGAGACTCTCAAGAGTCTTCTCCAACACCACAGTTCGAAAGTATCCATTCTTTGATGCTCAGCCTTCTTTATGGTCCAACATGACTACTGAAAAAAACCATAGCTTTGACAATATGGACCTTTGTCAGCAAAGTGATGTCTCTGCTTTTTAGTACGTTGTCTAGGTGTGTCCTAGCTTTTTTTCCAAGGAGCAGGCGGTTTTGTGGCTGCAGTCACCATCCGCAGTGATTTTGGAGCCCAAGAAAATAAAATCTGCCACTGTTTCCATTTTTCTGCATCTATTTGCCATGAAGTGATGGGGCCTGATTAATATCATGATCTTAGATTTTTAAATGTTGAGTTTTAAGCCAGCTTTTTCAATCTCCTCTTTCACCTTCATCAAGAGGCTCTTTAGCTTCTCTTCCCTTTCTGCCATTAGGGTGGTGTCATCTGCATATCTGAGGTTGTTATTTCTCCCAGCAATCTTGATTTCACAAGGTGTACTCTGTATATAAGTTAAATAGGCAGGATAACAATATACAACCTTGACACACTCCTTTCCCTATTTCGAACCAGTCCATTGTTCCATGTCCAGTTTTAACTGTTGCTTCTTGACCTGCATAAAGGTTTCTCAGAAGGTAAGTGAGGTGGTCTGGTATTCCCATCTCTTTAAGAATTTTCCAGTTTGTTGTGATCCACACAGTCAAAGGTTTCAGTGTAGTCCATGAAGCAGAAATAGATGTTTTCCTGGAATTCTCTTGTTTTTCCTATGATCCAGTGGATGTTGGCCATTTGATCTCTGGTTTTTCTATCTTTTCTAAACCTAGCTTTTACATATTGAAGTTCTCAGTTCACATACTGTTGAAGACTAGCTTGAAGGATTTCAAGCATTACCTTGCTAGCATATGAAATGAGTTCAGTGGTATGGTAGTTTGAACACACTTTGGAATTACCCTTCTTTGAGAAGGAAGTGAATACTGACCTTTTCCAGCCCTGTGGCCATTGCTGAGTTTTCCAAATTTGCTTGCATATTGAGTACAACACTTGTATTTTATATATGCACAAAATATTTTATAATAAAATATTAATCAGTCAGACCAATATTTCTCAACTTTGTATCATATCTTCAAAAATCATAAAGCTTACTCTAAGAAATTATATATCTTCAGACATTGATTATCTTAATCATTTAAATTTTAAAGAAATAAAAGTTTTAGTCATATATTAGGGGCTATCTTAAGGACATCCTATTTTGCCAGGCTAATTAATAGTGATAATAGGGATAGTGAGCTGCATGGTGGCCCCACAAAAGATATGACCACATCCTAATTCTCAGAACCTGTGAATATTACCTTGATATTAATAGTACGGTATAAAAAATTGAATATTACCTTATATAGCAAAATATGTGATTAAGAATTTGGAGTAGAAGAGCTTTCTCCTAGATTTTATGGTGGGTTTTAAATCCAGTGACAAGTGTCCTTATAAGAGTGAGATAAAGGAAGATAACACAGACAGAAAAGGAGAAGGCAATGTGATTATAGAGTCTGGGTGACACAACTCTGAGTCAAGAACGCCAAGAACCAGCAGAGATGAAAGAAGTAGAAACAGATTCTTCCCCTACAGCCTCCAGAGAGACTGCACCCTTGCTGGCACCTTGATATTTGACTTGTGCCTCTGGGACTACAAGAGAACAAGCTGTGTTGTTTTACACCACTCGGTTTGCAATAATTTGTTACAGCAACCACAGGAAACTAATACCCTAGGCCAGGATGACAGGGGAGGCAGTCTTCATATAACAGGAAGATTAACCCTGAGCCAGCAGAACATAAGTTAAAATTCTTATCTTGAAAGGCCAAAAGACTTAAGACAGAAAGGCAATGGGGACTCTTTTACAGAGAAAGACTGGGTATCTCTCCATGATGTCAGGATTTTATGATAATTAAATAATTGAAACATTCCTTCCAATATGTTAGGAAGCAAACTTGAGGGGAAATATATATGGTGTGGTGATTTTAAAGGAAAGCTATATCCAGAAACCTGATTATGGGCTTAACACTTTTCTTTCCTAAATCAACAAAATCAAAGATCCTTAAAATCTTTTTATGTACTAACTTCCTTGTTGGTTGCACTGGTTTTTAAAAATGTCCACAAATTCTTTAATAGTACCCCCTTCTAAAGGTGGAGTCTAATTCCCCTTCGAGTATGGGTTGTATTTAGTGACTCACTTTTAAGTCATTTGAGGAGGCAGAAGGAACATATGTGATTTCTGAAGTCAGAACAAAAAAGGCATTCTGACTTCTTCCTTGTTCTTTGCATTATTTGCTCTGGGAGCAGCCAGCTACCAGGACATGAGAATGCTCAAGTTTCACTAGGGAAACGTGCACATGGTGAGAAACTGAGGCCTTCTGCCAAATGCAAGGGTGAAACTCAGGTTTTCCATCAACAGTCAGCCTTCAGATCACAGCCCTTGCTGACATCTTAACTGCAACTTCATGAGAGATCTTGAGTAAGAAGGACCACGCTAGGCTCTCCCAAATTCCTAAACCATAGCAGAAATTGTGAGATAATAAATGTTTATTATTTCAATCTGCTAGATTTGGGGGCAATTTCTTACACAACAACAGGCAATTAAAACATTGACACACCTTCCAAATAAGTCAAGGCTGTATATTGTCACCCTACTTATTTAACTTACATGCAGAGTACATCATGCGAAATACCAGGTTGGAGGAAACACAAGCTGGATTCAAGACTGCCAGGAGAAATATCAATAGCCTCAGATATGCAGATGGTATCACCCTTATGGCAGAAAGTGAAGAGGAACTAAACAGCCTCTTGATAAAGGTGAAAGAGGAGAGTGAAAAAGCAGACTTAAAACTCAACATCCAAAAGACTAAGTTCATGGCATCTGGTCCCATCACTTCATAGCAAACAGATGGGGAAACAATGGAAACAGAGACAGACTTTATTTTCTTGGGCTCCAAAATCATCGCAGATGGTGACTGCAGCCATGAAATTAAAAGACACTTGCTCCTTGGAAGAAAAGCTATGACAAATCTAGACAGTATGTTAAAAAGCAGAGACGTTACTTTGCTGATAAAGGTCCGTCTAGTCAAAGCTGTGGTTTTTCCAGTAGTCATGTACATATATGAGAGTTAAACTATAAAGAAAGCTGAGCACCAAAGAATTTATGCTTTTGAACTGTGGTGTTGGAGAAGACTCTTGAGAGTCCCTTGGAAAGCAAGGAGATCAAATCAGTTAATCCTAAAGGAAATCAACCTGAATATTCATTGGAAGGACTGATACTGAAGCTCCAATGCTTTGGCCACCTGATGCAAAGAACTGACTCACTGGAAAAGACCCTGGTGCTGGGAAAGACTGAAGGCAGGAGGAGAAGGGGACAACAGAGGATGAGATGGTTGGATGGCATCACCGACTCAATGGACGTGAGTTTCAGCAAACTCTGGGCGATGATGAAGGACAGGGAAGCCCAGCATGCTGCAGTCCATGGGGATGCAAAGAGTCGGACATGACTGAGCAACTGAACAACAATGATACAACCCAGCCATTCTACTTCTAAGTAGTTACCAAAGAGAAATAACAGAATTAGTCTACAAAAAGATTTGTACAAAAGTGCTTAAACAGAATCATCTGAAATATCTCAGATCGTTTGTATGATTATTTGCAATTGTAATGGATAAGCAAATTGTGATACAGACATACTATGGAATACTACTCAACACTAAATTAAGTAACTATTAATACATGCAACAACATGGAAAAAAATCGAAGTAATTATGCTGAGTGAAATAACCCAGACAAAAAGTGCAACGCTGGATTATTCCACTAATATAAAATTCTAGAAAATGTAAACTAATGCTTAGTGACAGAAATTAGATCAGTCGGTGCAGACAGACAGGGTTGTGGAGTTGCATAGAACAACAGAAGGGCATGTGAAATAAAAATGTTTATTTTCTTAATTATGGTGATGAATTTATAGATTTATACATATTTTAGAATTCATATTATAAATTTTAAATATATGCAGTGTATTGTACATCAATGATATCTAACAAGTCTGTTTTTTAAATATAAATAAGTTAGACATACCTGGCTAGCCTAGAAGAAGTCCACGTCATAGCAGCATTATTCATAACACGTGAATGGTAGAAACAATCCAGATGTCTATCAATCAATGGATAAATAAATAAAATAAGATATATCCATATAGCAGAGTATTATTTAGCAATAAAAGTTATACTACTAGGTAATAAAAGAAGTACTAATATAAACACCATGCATGCCTAGAGCTCAATGCTTGCTCAGAAAAGACCTGAGTGAGCCCTAAGCTTGCACCTCTGGCTGATTTTTTGGGTCTACACAAGCAGAAAGTAAAACTCTAAGGCAGAATTAGGTGAACTGTGTAAGCATTGAGGGATTGCTTACAGTCAATCTGCTCAGAGTTAGTCTATAAAAATAAGGAGAGTGTGTGTGTGTGTGTGTGTGTGTGTGTGTGTGTGTGTGTGTGTTTCCCTTTTTGGCTCCAGCTACTTAGGGAAATCTCTTTCAGGTCACTGACTGACCACTAAGATAATGCAATAGAGACTCAGTAACCACACACAAATAAGAAATACAATCTTTCCAAAAAGAGTATGGGAAAGTCACTAGACTAGTGGATGATTGTAGCCTCAACAAGCCACAAGAATGAACTCTGGGGAAGAGGGTAAATTTGTTTTCCAGAGTTACAATATCAAAATGTTCAGTTTTTGACAAAAAAAAAAAACCACACAAGGTATACAGAACAGTAAAGTATGGCCCATTCATTGGAAAGAAAGTAACAGAAACACTCACGGAAGAAGCCTAGGCATACAAGGCAGAAACTTAAAGTCAGCTATCTTAAATATACTCAAAAGTTAAAAGAAACGGTGGGCAAAGGACTAAACAAGAGCAAGAGAACAATATATGGATACAGAATATCAATGAGAGTCAAAAATTATAAAAAGAAACCAAATAGAAATTCTGGAGCTAAGAAGTATAGTAGCTAAAATGAAATTCACTAGAGGTAAGGTTAAGAGCAGACTTGAATAGGCAGAATAAAGATTAGCAAACTTGAAGATAAGACAACTGAAATTATCCCATCTATGGAGCAGAATGAAAAAAAAATTAAAAGAACCAAAGGAACTTGTGGGACATCATTAACTATTTCATTATGTGGGAGTCCCAGGAGAGAAAGGGATAGAAAGAGTATTTGAAGAAATAATGGCCAAGGACTGCCCAAATTTAATGAAAAACATGAATCTATACATTGCAGAAGCTCTACAAGCTACAAAGGATAAAGGACAAAGTCAAAGAGATTCACACCAGGACATATTATAATAAAACTGTCAAAAAATTGCTGAAAGACCCAGCAAGCAGCAGAAGTGACATGTACAAAGCCTCCTTAAAAAGATTAACAACCTATTCTCATCAGAAACCATGGTAGCCAGAAGGCAGTGGGATAACATATTTTAAATGTTCAAAGGAAAAAAAAAACTGTGACTCTTAAAATTTTATATCTGGCAAATCTAGTCTTCAAAAAATAAGGGAGAATTAAGACATTCTAGACAAACAAAAGCTGAGGGAATTCACGGCCAATAAACAAGCACTTTAAGAAATGCTACTTGAAATGAAGAAACAAAGGATTAATTTCAAAAATATACAAGCAACTCCTGCAGCTCAATTCCAGAAAAATAAATGACCCAATCAAAAAATGGGCCAAAGATCTAAACAGACATTTCTCCAAAGAAGACATACAGATGGCTAACAAACACATGAAAAGATGTTCAACAGCACTCATTATCAGAAAAATGCAAATCAAAACCTCAATGAGGTACCATTACATGAAAGTCAGAATGGATGCTATCCAAAAGTCTACAAGCAATAAATGCTGGAGAGGGTGTGGAGAAAAGGGAACCCTCTTACACTGTTGGTGGGAATGCAAACTAGTACAGCCACTATGGAGAACAGTGTGGAGATTCCTTAAAAAACTGGAAACAGAACTGCCAATATGACCCAGCAATCCCACTCCTGGGCATACACACTGAGGAAACCAGATCTGAAAGAGACATGTGCACCCCAATGTTCATCGCAGCACTGTTTATAATAGCCAGGACATGGAAGCAACCTAGATGCCCATCAACAGACGAATGGATAAGGACGCTATGGTACATATACACCATGGAATATTACTCAGCCATTAAAAAGAATTCATTTGAATCAGTTCTAATGAGGTGGATGAAACTGGAGCCCATTATACAGAGGGAAGTAAGCCAGAAAGAAAAACACCAATACAGTATACTAACCCATATATATGGAATTTAGAAAGATGGTAACGATAACCCTATATGTAAGACAGAAAAAGAGACACAGATGTATAGAACAAACTTTTGGACTCTATGGGAGAAGGCGAGGGTGGGATGACCTGAGAGAACAGCATCGAAACATGTATATTATCAAGTGTGAAACAGATCACCAGTCCAGGTTGGATGCATGAGACAAGTGCTCGGGACTGGTGCACTGGGATGACCCAGAGGGATGGGATGGGGAGGGAGGTGGGAGGGGGGATCGGGATGGGGAACACATGTAAATCCATGGCTGATTCATGTCAGTGTATGGCAAAAACCACTACAATATTGTAAAGTAATTAGCCTCCAACTAATAAAAATAATTGGGGAAAAAAAAAGGAATGCTACTTGTATTATTGTGTTTATTTATTCATATGCTATTAATAAATAAAGCATGCTTATTCATATGCTTTTTTCATATGACTTTTTGTGTTATTGTCTAACGTCAGAGAAATGAAACGTCATTAGACAATAACACAGAAAGGCATATATATGAACAAAGCAAGGATGCCAGCAGAGATAACTACACAAGTAAATGGAAAAGCCAGAATTATAATATTTTTGGTTTGTAAATCTTCTTTTGTTTCTTGTGATTTAAAAGACAAATGCATAAAATCATTTTTTTATACACTACTTCTAAGTATATGTTAATAGGCAATAATGTACAATGATACAATTTGTGACAATAGCAAAATAAAATGGGGAGACAAAGCTATATGGTAGCAGAGTTTTTTATCCTATTGAACCTAAGTTGGTATAAACTGAAACTAGATATGTTATAAACTTTAGGTGTTATCTGGAAGCTCCAACATAACTAGCATGAAAATAACCAAGAAATATATGGAAAAAGGGAATTAAAAGATATGACAGAAAAATTCAATATCAATTAAGCATAAATTAAGGCAGTATTTGTGTTTTGAGGAACAAATATATATATATATAAAACATAAAGGAAATGAAAAAAAAACATAAAGGAAATGAACAGCAAAATGACAGAAATAAATCCATCCTTGTCATTATTACCTGAAATGTAAACAGATTAAATTCACAAATTAAAAGACAGAGATAGGCTGATTGAGTTTTAAAAAGAAAAGCATGATCCAACTATATGCTGTCTACAAGAAACTCAGTTTAGATCCACAGACACAAATAGACTAAAAATGAAAAACTGGAAAAATATATTATATGCAAATGGTAACTAAAAGAGATCTCAGATGTCTATAGTAACATCAGACACAATAGACTTTAAGTCAAAGATTGTGATAAAAGACAAAGATGAACATTATATATTGCTACAAGGGTCAACTGATTAAGAAGACAGAATAATTTCATCCTGTAAAAAAGCAAAAGCAGGTGTTCACAAATGGGAAGACCTAATATTATTAATACTGTTAGGAAAACAATACCAGCCAAAACAATATACAGATTCAGTGTAATAACTATCAAAATTACAATGGCATTTTTGCAGAAATGAAAAGCCCATTCTAAAAGTAGTAAGAAACTGCAAGGTACCCCAAATGGCCAAAATAATCTTTAAAAATAAGGTTATAGGTCTCTCACTTCCTGATTTCAAAATATATTACAAAGCTACAAGTAATCAAAACAATGTGGTACTGGCATTAAGACATACATATAGACCAGAGCGCACAGAAATAAACTCGATGGCTAACTGATTTTTGACAAGCATGCCAAGACCACTCAGTGAGGAAAAAATAATCCCTTGAACAAATGATGCTGAGAAAACTAAATATCCATGTGCAAATTTGACTTAGACCCTTATCTCACACCACATACAAACATAGCTCAAAACGGATCAATAATTTAAAGTTAAGAGCTAAACTATAAAACTCATAGAAGAAAGTACAGAGGCAAATCTACACAGCCTTAGATTTGACTGGCTTCTTAAATGACACTTTTGGCAAGCACAGGTAAAAAAATAGAAAAAAATACATAAATGGAACTCCATTAAAATTTCAAACATTTGTGTGTAAAAGAACACTATTAAGAGAGTCAAAAGAAAACCTATAGAATAATAATAATATATCTGATAGGATTTAAAATCCAGAATATATAAAGAACTCTTAGAACCCAACAGAAAGACCAACAGCCCAATTTTTAAATGCACAAAGCACTTGAAAAGACATTTCTCCAAAGAAAATATACGAAAGGCCAATAAGCACATGAAAAGATACTCAGCATCATTAGTCATTAGGGAAATGTAAATCAAAAACCTAACAAGATACAACTTCACATCAACTAGTTTACCTATAATTTTATTTTATTTTTTAAATTTTTTTCTATAATTTTAAAAAGAAAAAATAACAAGTATTGATGAGGATATGGACAAATAGAAACCTTTGTACATTGCTACTGGAACCGTAAACTGGTACAGCTGCTGTGGGAAACAACATGGTAAATTTTTCAGAAAATTGAACATGGAATTACCATAAGACTCATCAATTTCACCCCTGGGTAGATACTTCCAAAGTATTTAAAACAGAGACTCAAACAGAAACATATACGTTTATTCTCAGGTGGCGCAAGTGGTAAAGAACCGCTTCCTGGGTCAGGAAGATCCCCTGGAGGAGGGCACTGCAACCCACTCCACTATTCTTGCCTGGAGAATCCTATGGACAGTGGAGACTGGCAGGCTACAGTCCATGGGATCATAAGAGTTGGATATGCTTAGAGACTAAAACAAAATTACTAATTTTTTTAAAATGTGATTAAGAAGACAGCCTAGATTCTTAACTCACAAAATAGTGAGGGTCTTAACATATAAACAAATACGGGAAGACCAAGACCCTTTCCATTTATTTCAGATTTTCAAATGGAAAATGTTTAAAAGCTTCAACTGAATTGTCTTCTTTTGCTAAAGCAGTATTTAAGAATTTTTTTGACATTATCAAGTGGTTTCTTTTGATATCAACTAAAGAAACAGTTTCTGATTTTAAACTACTGTTTTAAAAATGCTCTTTAAGAGTACAAATTACCAAAAAAATGGTTACATAGATTTTTAGAGCTAAAAAATTAAAACTAAAAGTCTATCGTCACATTTTAGTAACCTACATACATTCAAGGAGACTGGCAGGCTACAGTCCATAGGGCCGCAAAGAGTCGGATATGACTGAAGCAACTTAGCACTCACTCATTGACAGCAGTATCACTCACAACAGCTAAAAGATGGAAGCAACCCAAATGCCCATCAACATATGAACAAATAAGATGTGGTATATACAAACAGTGAAATATTATTCAGTCATTAAAAAGAATGATGTTCTGATACAAGCTACAACATGAATGGACCTCAGAAACATGCTAAGTGAAAGAACACAAAAGATAACATGTTATATGGTCTGGTTTATAATAAATATTAAGGATGGGTACCAGAGAGACAGCTTGTCAGGAGCTAAGACCGAGAAGAATGAGAAGTGACTGCTTAAATGAGTATGAGGTTTTCCTTCAGGATAATGAAAAACTTGCTGAATAGAGTTGGTGGTTGCATGACTATTAACGTACTGTCACTAAATTGTACACTTTAAAATTATTAATTTTATGCTAGGTATTAATAACTTTCACCTCAAAAAAGAATATACTGTATATTTACAAGATAAATGGAAACAGTGACAGACTTTTTTTTCCTGGGCTCCAAATCACTGCAGATGGTGACTGCAGCCATGAAATTAAAAGATGCTTGCTCCTTGGAAGAAAAGCTATGACCAACCTAGCATATTAAAAAGCAGAGACATTACTTTGCCAACAAAGGTGTGTCTAATCTAAGCTATGGTTTTTCCAGTAGTCATGTATGGATGTAAGAGTTGGACCATAAAGAAGGCTGAACACCAAAGAATTGATGCTTTTGAACTGTGTGTTGAAGACTCTTGAGAGTCCCTTGGACTACAAGGAGATCAAACCAGTTAATCCTAAAGGAAATTAGTCCTGAATATTCACTGGAAGGACTGATGCTGAAGTTGAAGCTCCAATACTTTGACCACTTGATGTGAAGAACTGATTCATTGGAAAAGACCCTGATGCTGGGAAAGACTGAAGACAGGAAAAGAAGGGGATGACAGAGGATGTGATGGTTGGATGGCATCACCGACTCAATGGACATGAGTTTGAGCAAGCTCCAGGAGTTGGTGATGGACAGGGAGGTCTGGCATTCTGCAGTCCATAGGGTCACAAAGTGTGGGACACAACTGAGTGACTGAACTGAACTGACAGTACAAAATTCATGTTGAGGTTTGACAGAAAACAGCAAAATTCTGTAAAGCAATTATCCTTCAATTAAAAAAATTAATTTTAAAAAACCAAAAAAAAAAAAGAACTTTTAAAAATATATGGTATGAACCCATGTTTGGCCTAACATAGATGCAGTTGGTTATGTAAATATTTATAGATATGTGTATGTACATGCACAGTTATTTCCATGCCTTGTCAGTTGAGAGGGTATAGCTGCACACACCAGTAGCAACATTCATACCCAGTGCCTACCTCCTGTTCTCTAAAACTATTCTCCAATAAAAGGACCCAGAGCTCCTTGGAGATGTGGCTAATTTTAGGACGCTGGCAGGAAATATTTAAGATGAGTGTGGAGCATCCTCTGGTGCCAGAGAGTAAGGAAGTGATACACACAGAACACACACACATACAGAGTGAAGTGTGCTGAGTCACTCCGTTGTGTCCGACTCTGCAACCCCATGGGCTGTAGCCCGCCAGGTGCATCCGTGGAATTTTCCAGGCACAAATACTGGAGTGGGTTGTCTTTTCCTTCTCCAGGGTATCTTCCTGACCCAGGGATTGAACCTGCATCTCTGGCAACTCCTGCATTGACAGGCAGATTCTTTACCACTAGAGTCACCTGGGAAGCCCATACAGAGTGTTGGGGTATGTCAAAAGAACACAGGGCTCCTAATGGCCAAATCTGGAACAATTTGAGCAAAAATCTAAATACAATAGTAGAATTGTAATCTAAAGCATAAAATAAATACCCCATTCAACATAGGGTATTTTAAGAAATAATTGAATGAATTTATAAATTAATGAGGGAGACAAATCTCATTTGCAGAAGAATTTCAAACAATTCACGCATATACCCAAGAAGATGGAGCATAACTTCTCACTCTTTAAGCAGGGACTGAACATAGTGTATACTTTCAAAGAATACAGTATGAAAAGGTGAAAAGGGGTGGGGCAGAGTAACTCTGGTGGAAAAATCTGACAAGACTACTAGCTCTGGTTAAGGTCAATATCAATAGTGATAGGTTATGTTGATAGTAGTACCCTTGATAAGATCGATGAAAATGGCACTTTATCTCTGTGGTCTTTCTTCCAAAACTCCATAACCAATCTAATCATGAGAAAATATCAGACAAATCTCAATTGAGGAGGGCTTCCCTGGTAGCTTAGCTGGTAAAGACTCTGCAATTGAGGAGCATGCTACTCAGTATCTGACAATACTCCTCAAAACTGTCAAGGTCATTGAAACAGGGAACGTCTCAGAAACTCACAGCCAAGAAAAGCATTAGGAGACATGACAAACAAACGTAATGTGGAATCCTGCGTGGGATCCTGAAACAGAAACAGGACATCAGGTAAAAAGTAAGGCAATCTGAAAATGGACTTTAATTAATGATAATTGACTGATAAGGGTTCATTAATTGTAACAAACATAACCATACTAATGTATGATATTAATAACAGGGAGACCCTGGGTATGGGGTATGAGAACTCTCTTAACTATATTCAGAATTTTCTTATAAATTTAAAATTGTTCTTAAAATGCAGGAAGCAGCTGTATACCACAGGGAGCTCAGCTTAGTGCTCTGTGGGAACCTAGAGGTGTTTGGTGGGGGGCGGGCAGTGGGACTGAGGTTCAAAGGGAGGGGATATTCCCACGTGGATCAGACGGTAAAGAATCTGCCCCCAGTGAGGGAGATCTGGATTCCATACCTGGGTCAGGAAGATCCCCTGGAGACGGAAATGGCAACCCACTACAGTATTCTTGCCTGAAGAATTCTATAGACAGAGGAGCCTGGAGGGCTACAGTTTATGTGTATAGGCGATTCACATTGTTGTACAGCAGAAAATAACACAATATTGTAAAGCAATTACACTCCAATAAAAAATGTTTAAATATATAGATATATAGTTATAGTCTTATTGTCCTATTATTGTCCTATTTAGGACAATAATTAATGCAGATGGAAGCATATCGAACTTACAGGTCTGAGTCTCAAGCCTCTACCCATGATTTGCTTCATGATTTCAGCTAAGTCACTTAAAAACTCTAGATGTTAGTTTGCTCACCTTATATTTTACAGACTGAGGGACTTGAAGTCTCTTTAAAGTCTAACGTTCTAAGAACCCTGATTCTATCACTGTACTAATTCAGTTATATCTGAAAAGAGCACCTGGAAAAATGAAGAAGCATTTAAATGATTTTGTAATGCTTAAGAAAACAAGTTCACTAAAATAATTTCCAAAATCTATTTCATTATAATAACTCAAATGTTAACACATAGAACTTATGAGGTGGTGTGAAGTAAAGGTAGGACTCATTACCTAGAGACAGTGAAAGCTTCTTATAAATTACCTCACTATGCCACAGAATAGATTTTGTTTAAATTTATATCATCCCCCATTGATGTATCACTTTGTACAAAGAAGGTGCATGTTTTTTTCTGTAGTATTTTTTTTTTTTTTTCTGTAGTATTTTGAGAACACATAATGGCTTCCCTGGTGGCTCAGATGGTAAAGCGTCTGCCCGGAATGCGAGAGACCCAGGTTCAACCCCTGGGTTGGGAAGATCCCCTGGAGAAGGAAATGGCAACCCACTCCAGTACTCTTGCCTGGAAAATTCCATGGACTGAGGAGCCTGGTAGGCTACAGTCCATGTGGTCACAAAGAGTCGGACACAACTTAAAACTTTACTTACTTAATGTAGTATTATTTTAATCTCCTGATGTTAGAATTATTAGAGGAAATTTCATTAATATTAAATGATTCTGATTTAAAAAAAACCCACATTTTATGGACTTCTCTGGCAGTATAGAGGTTCAGACTCTACGCTTCCACTGCAAGGGGGCATGGGTTTAATCCCTGCTCATCGGGGAACTAAGATCTTGCATGCTGCATGGCATGGCCAAAAAGTAAATAAATTAAAATGTAATGTTAAAAAATAACAAAAATAACTAAATGAAAATTTTAAAATATTTAAAAATCCACATTTTAAAAATGTAGCATTTCACCAAAAGTATTTAACACATTAACTATGTCAATGTAAAGTTTATGTAAGAAAAAAAATCAAATTTTGTGTAAGGGCATCTTTCACAGTCATTACATACTTGTAAATATAACACAAACATCACAAAATCTTAAGGGAAAAACATTTTATCTATGCCAAACTAAACTTTTTTTTTAATTTTCAATAACAACTAAATAATTTATAAAATTTCATTCTCAGGCTAGTTATCTGAGATAAGTCTGACCTTATGAGATGCCCAGAGGGTGTACATTAGATTAAAATGTTTGATTTCTTATTCACTCTGACAGTAATATAATCTAAAACAAGACTCTGAGGCTTACTTTAGCCTGAAAGGTCAAGGATATGATAACCCTCTAATCTGAAGAGTAAAATACTTATCAGCTTTTCTTTTTGACTTTTTGAAAGATAGGCATAAAATGTCTTTCTCATATATGAAATTTCCATATCAATAAAGAAAAAAATTAAGTAACAAGGGGATAACTATAGCCTTATACATAATTATAACTTCTTCTATTACTAAAAATGTTCAGCATAGAAAAAATCATCATAATGTGACATCAAATACCCTTGGGGAAAGAGGAAACATTATTATATTCTATTATTTAGCATAGATAAATTACCTTCCTTCAGCTTCCAATAAAATGAAGTCCAAACCTCCAATACATTTCAATTATCTGAATAAAAGTTTTGAAAGCTATCATAGTTTGTTAAAGCTTTTAGGAGGTAAGAACTGCATTGCAGTTTTTTCTATTTCTATTTTTAAAATTCTATTTTTGCTAGATTTTTATCTGCAAACTAATTTCATTTAGCATCTTCAAAAGTATGAACACTTTTAAGTTCTATTAATATTCTTGTGGCAACATCAAAATTTAAGGAAATCATCACAAGGAGTTGCTGGTATTACTTGCTTTGTTAGGTTTGCAAACTTTTCTTCATATTATTTGCTCTTACATTTCCTGCCTGCCATCACCTTTAGTTTTAGTGTATTTTAAATTTCTTCAAATGGTGGAATAGAAGACAGAAATGTGTGTACACATTACATTTTTAAGTATTCATTACTTTAATCCACTAAAGTAAACTTTTGTCAAGGCCTTTTATCTTAATGGTATTTTTACATAAAAAAGTGGTAGGGAAACAATCCTATCTGACACCCCTTCAAATGCATCTTGAACTGTGTTGGTTTAGTGTCAGTTATTGACTGCTTGAGCTGGAGAACCCCTGCCCATATCAGTAACAACCAGTCAAAACTACACAGTACCTTTAACATCAAAAACACTTCACAGGAATCATTATCATCAGTTATTGACAGGAAGAAAGATTGCACAGAGAAATGATGTCTTCAACAGAGGTTGTGTTCAGTGAAGAGAAAATTAAAGGTCTAAATGTAACTCAATAGTAAATCCAAAAACCATTTCTTTCAAGGAAAGTTTAACATTGTGTTTTCTGCTTTCAAAATCCTTTCATCATTAAAGAGCTATTCTTTTCTGGTTCAAATCTTGCTTACCTCCTTTTTAAAGTAATTTCTGAAAACATTATCCCAGATGAGTTAATTTCAGATGGCTTATTTACCTGCTTATAGATTTATTTGCCACCTGCTTTTGCTTTTTTTACAGATGCAAAGTCAACCTCTGGGGCAAAATCCCACCTTTCTCTTTCTGCCACACAAGTGGTAAATAACATTACCCAATAAATTTCAGCATTTCCCCAAATGTGTAGGATACAAAAAATGTATTCATTCGTGTGAGATATAAAAATGTACACTCACACTTCTGAAATCAACAGCCAGCCATTTCACACTTGGGCCAAAGGCAAACAAACATAATTCTCACTGGCAGCTGGACAACATTCCAAGCTGCCACCACATTAATTAACTCACCTCAATCAGATTCCACTTCAACTTGCACAGCTTGCTGCCAAGACGCCTAGCAATAAATTGTTAGGTTAAATACTGAACAAGGTAGGGAAATACCATATGGTATGTTGTTACGGAGGGTGGGATATTCTTGTTTAACACTAGTAGCAGGTTTTTCCCTTTACTTTTTATTGTTGTCTCCAGTGATTTCAGAAAAATGAGTATACGTTCTTGCTGATAAATTATCTTGCTTGATTATAGTGATGGGGAATGGAATGGTAACACGACATTAATAACAAAATACTTTTGTCCACAAGCTTCTATAATTGATGTTCCAAAAATTTCAAGGCAACAGCTTACTTAGCAGGTACTGGGAACTCACTAATGGTAAATTATTGGTATTAAACTCGGGGGTGTCAAGGAACAAAGAACTCAAATAAATTCTGTTTTCACTGAGGACTATTGAGAATTTACAAGTAAATACAAACTGCTTGTATCAATAGCTGAAAAACTTCTAACATGGTAATCAAAAGATTTGAGTTTGAATCCAGTTTCTGCCTTTGACGGGCTGTGTCACTTTCATTAAATCACTTCACTTCTCTGATATTATTTCTTCATCTGTCATATGATGCAGTTTGACTAGAAGAGAGCTTCCCAAACCTTAACGCACATATTAATTTAAGATGCTTGTTAAAAATGCAGATTTTTGGATGTCACCCTTAAGGAATGAAATTGATTAGGTCTGATGTGGAGGCCAAATCTGCATTGTGAGCAAGTAATTCTTCCGCAGATAAAGGACCCACACTCTGAGAAATACTGGACTGCATGATACCAAGATTCCCCTTACCTCTGACAGTTACTTCACTTAGCAGCCCATGTCATTGCTTTTATAAACTGTGGTGTGATTTTAGAAAGAGGCATAATCGGGAGAGTTGATTCAGGACTTGATCAGCACTCATTCAAATGCCTCGTCAGAAAAAAAGGCTGAAAACACCAGAATATGACTACCCAAAATCCTGTACGCATTTTCCTAGAGCTGTGGGGTGGGTCATAGAGGTGACAGCTGATTGGCTGCAGCTTCTCTCCCTAAAAATCCTGTCTGTATATAAAGGAAGGCTCTCTTTGGGAGTCCTTCCTAAAGGAAGCCAGTCCTGAACATTCATTGGAAGGACTGATGATGAAGCGCCAGTATTTTGGCCACCTGATGTGAAGAGCTGACATTAGAAAAGATCCTGATGCTGGGAAAAATTGAAGGCAGGAGGATAAGGGGACAACAGAGGATGAGATGATTGGATGACATCACCGACTCAATGGATTTATAAGCTCTGGGATCTGGTTATGGACAGGGAAGCCTGGAGTGCTGCAGTCCATGGGGTTGCAGAGTCGGATACAACTGAGCGACTGGACTGACTGAACTGATCACTCCCCCAGCAGAAGTCTTTCTTTCCTCCAAACGTGTAATGAACACTCGTTTCATCTATATTGCCTCTTGTGTATGTGATGTATTCTGCTTCTATTTTAAATGCCAGAAATCAGGAAAACATTCTGTACTTGTTTGTAAGATTCTCAAAGGCTAGGGACGTTGGGAAACCTCATTCTTCCTAGCTTCTAGGACATGATTTGATAAGGAAAGTAAAAGGCTCTTACTGGTATACACTCTGAGTTTATTTCAGATGGGTACTTATGAATTTCTATTAAGCCATGTATCTACTTCTATCCAATTCCTCTTAGGACCAGCAGAGAACCATCCCATAAGACAGCTGCCTGGGAATAGCCTTAAATTAAGAAATGGACAACCTTAACTGGCCTGCATAAAACAGTGTGCAACACAGGCCTTTCTCATCATGTTTACAAGCTCAACGAGGACTCAAAAAACAGACTTTATTACTTCACTACTTAAAACTTGAAATCACCTTTTTTTCTTGCTCTCCATCACTGGAGAGTGTAAAAAAGGCAATGCAGTAGTTGCTTTACTACCGGATTTGCACAAAAGAAACCTGATTCTCTTAAAATTAGTTAGTTCTTTCCAAGATAATCACCACAAAAATCTGCAAGTTCTAATAAAGTTCCTTCGAATGTGGGTGGACAATCTCTTACTAAGCTTTTTGCGTTCTCCTCAGCTACTAGACTCAGGCTCTTAATAGATGCTCAATAAAGGAATGTTGGCTTGAAGATACTCTGGCAGAGAAGTACTAAATCCTGTTGCAGCCTTCTTCATCCCCTGCAGGTGGTGCTGGGAGACAGTTTACTTATTTACTTATTTAATCATAATTGTATGGGCAAGCAAAGGTGTTCTCAGTGCTGGTTTAAAGCTGTTGTAATTATCTTAATTTCTTCTTCCTCTTCACTCTAATTACTGGGTCACAGAGGAGAACAAAAAGACTGAAAAAGGTGATGCAGATGAAGAGAAGCAGGGTTTTAAGATAACTGACGGTGTCTCCCAGGCCTGGCAGTGGAAATATTCTGTAGAGATTTAGGAGAAAGGGTTTTATACATTTGTACAAGAGATTTTGTACTTTCCAAAAGAAAAGATATATTCAGGAAAGTCTCCTATACCACCATCTGACCATCTCCCACAGATGTGCTCTATTAATTCTAGCTCTGTATTTGTCAATCCCATACTTCTAGTATTTTTCACCAAGGTTCAATATGACTAGCTGTTGATATTTTGGGCTTCAATCTTTAAGACTTCCTTTCCATCTCACAACACGTTCATCACACTTCCAAGTCAGTCAGTTTAAAGGATCACTCACTTACCATTTAATATCCTGACTCTCCCGCTTGATTGAGAGCTGTTAAAAGGGTAGGGACTATGTCATTATCATCTTTGTAGCACTAGTTCTTGTCTTGATGCTTGAAATGTAGCAGACCCTAAACAAATTAAATTAAAAAAAGCAATCAGTGAGTCAACAGGAATACTGCCAGCCACATACCTAATACTTTTCTCTTCTACCACCCTTTTCCTGAAGCTTTCTGAAGCCAAAAGTAGAGGCTAGCAATTACAGTATTAAATAAGGAAACTGGTATTTTTTAACTGACATAATATTCACAACTACATTTCTAACTGTATCTCTTGCACGTCCCCCGATATGAATCCTTCAGAACAACCAAATTGGTGTGTCCACTCTCTCTAATAATGCTTTATGCTTTCCTACCTCTGAGATGATGCCATTCCTCTATTTTGCCCTCAGTCTATCTTAATTAGTAATTTTCAAAATGGTTCTCAGGGGAAGCCATGATATCAACACTATGTTCATAGTACTAAGATGCCATTTACTTTTCCACCTCATTCTCTCACAAGTATACAGTGGAGTTTTCCAGAAGCCATAAGACATGTGATATCAACAGAGCAGATGAGAGAATCCAGCTGTCTTCTGTTAAGCCAAATATTAAAATGCAAAGTGTAAATAAATTTTTTAAATGCAAAATGTAAAACAAAACCATTTTCCTGACTAAATGGTTTTGTTCTGGAAAACACACATATTTTTTCATAAAATTATTTACCTTAACATGTAATTTATTTTAAATTACAGTGACAAATATTTTAAATTTTCTTGATTTTAATTTCTAATAATGATAAATATGTAGTCCTGGTGGCTCAGTCAGTAAAGAATCCACCTGCAATGCAGGAAATCGCCTGCAATGCATATGACCAGGGTTCAGTGCCTGAGTTGGGAAGATCCCCTGGAGAAAGAAACGGCAACCTACTCCAGTATTCTTGCCTGGAAAATCCCATGGACAAAGGAGCCTGGCAGGCTACAGTCCATGGGGGTCACAAGATTCAGAAAGAGATTAGCGACTAAACCCCCACCATGATAAATATTAATAGATATAACTCACGTAAACAAAATATCATTGATGTCCTCAACAATTTTTGTTGATAGTATACAGGAATGCAAGAGATTTCTGTGTGTTAATTTTGTATCCTGCAACCTTACCAAATTCATTGATTAGTCCTAATAGTTTTCTGGTGGCATCTTTAAGATTTTCTATGTATCATATCATGTCATTTGCAAATAATGACAGTTTTACTTCTTCTTTTCTACTTTATATTCCTTTTATTTCTTTTTCTTCTCTGATTGCAGTGGTTAGGACTTTCAATACTATGCTGATTAGTAGTAGCAAGAGTGGACATCCTTGTCTTATTCCTGATCTTAGAGGAAATGCTTTCAGTTTTTCACCACTGAGAATGATGTTTGCTGTGGGTTTGTTGTATATGGCCTTCACATATTGAGGGAGGTTTCCTTTATGCTCACTTTCTGGAGAGTTTTTATCATAAATGGGTGTCGAATTTTGTCAAAAGCTTTTTCTGAGTCTATTGAGATGATCATATGGGTTTTATTCCTTACTTTAATATGGTATATCATACTGACTAATATGCATATGTTGAAGAATTCTTGCTTCCCTGGGATAAATAAATCCCACTTGATCATGGTGTATGATCTTTATAATGTGTTGCTGAATTCTATTTGCTAGTATTTTGTTGAGGATTTTTGCATCTATGTTCATCAGTGATACTGGTCTGTAATTTTCTTTTTTTGTGATATCTTTGGTTTCAGTATCAGGGTGATATCTCAATAATTTTGAAAAGTATTAGTAAGGAGTCCCAAGACTATAAAGTTTGGCAATGCTGATCTAAATCTTCTGTACCCTTTAAAATCCAAAAAATGTCTTCCTTCTTGATAAGCTCTTTGACCACAGCAAGTGGGGAGGAACTCCTTCTCCGTCTATACCAAATACCTGGGGCACTTACACACTTATGCTTTTTTTACTCAAGTGACCTAGTATAGAACTTGCGCCTCAAAGAAATTAATATTGTTATACAAAGAATGATATTTTAAAACATTCGTGTTTAATGATGAAATATAAACAATCATTTTACTTTCCAGTCTCTGATTACTGTCCTCCCAGCCTCAAAAGAAGAAAATATTTTCTTGACTTTTCAATCTACCCTTTTCACCAAAAAAGATAATGATAATAAAGTTTTATATATATATATATAATATTTTGTGTGAAATTTTATTTTATTTGTTGTGAATTTTTATTACACTTATAAGTCTGATAAATGTTCATTGAAAAAAATGAAAAAATTAGAAATTAAAAAAATTAAATTCACCTACAATGACGACAACCTGAAGTAACAACTGCTAACATTTTATATATATATATATATATCTACTATACACACTTTTTTCACTAAACTTCAGTTATACTGAACATACTATTATTATTTTTAAATACTAAGATGCTGTTTTGCTTCTTACACTTATCATACAGTGTCTTATGGGGGATTTAAAGAAATTAGTAATGTTCATTTTAATAAGTGTGTCGTAGATACAGGTATTCATTTTTTTCTTCAAATTAAATATGTACATTTTAATTCTCTTGTATGAAGGATAACTTAATAAATAAGTTTTCATAATCAATGAATTTTTAAAATAATACATGATGAACGTTTTTCTATGTCATTAAGTATTATTACATTATATGTCTTCTAGGGTTTACTTACAAAGAAAACAATGGCACCCCACTCCAGTACTCTTGCCTGGAAAATCCCATGGACGGAGGAGCCTGGTGGGCTGCAGTCCATGGGGTCGCTACGAGTCGGACACAACTGAGCGACTTCACTTTAACTTTTCACTTTCAGGCACTGGAGAAGGAAATGGCAACCCACTCCAGTGTTCTTGCCTGGAGACTCCCAGGGACGGGGGAGCCTGGTGGGCTGGTGTCTATGGGGTCGCACAGAGTCGGACACGACTGAGGCAACTTAGCAGCAGCAGCAACAGCAGCAGGGTTTATTTAACCCGTATTTAACCCCAGTGTTAGACGTTAAAATTATTTTAATTTTTCAAAACTACAAATGATGCTTGGGTTTTCTTGTACATACATTTTGCATACATCTCTGTGATTTCCTTAGACTAAATGTAGAATTACAAGGCCAGGAAATATAAACAATTTTAAGATATTTAATCCAAAAAGTACAATCAGGGGCTTCCCTGGTGGCTCGGTGGTAAGGACTCCACCTGCCGAGGCAGGGGACGCGGGTTCAATATCTGGTCTGGAAAGATCCCACATGCCATGGGACAGCTAAGCCCAGGCATCACAACTAGAGAGCCAGTGCTCTAGAGCCCGAGCTCCACTACAGGAGAAAGCCGAGCACCGCAACTAGAGAGTGACTCCAACCACCGCAGCTGGAGAAGGCCTCGGGCACAGCAACAAAGACCCAGCACAGCCAGAAGGAAATAAACCCTTCCTGAAAAATACAGTCATTGTTTGGTGCCACTTCTGCTTTCTCACTAGAAGAAAAACAACTCTGCGAATGAGGAGAGGTAAAGAATTTGAAAGACCATGAGGGAAAGCTGGAAAAGCATATATTGGGAGGGAAACTCATAGAGAAAAACTGTTGCCAAAGAAGAAACAAGAGACAGGAAGAAGCGTGGGAAGAATGAACAGAGTTGAAGAATGACTTCAAAGGGATAAACAGGGCATACTGGAGACAGAGGTTTTAGAGTTAGGCAGATGATGGATTTAAAACAACTCATCCATTGTTTAGCATTGTGACCTTAGGCGAGGTACACAATTTCTTCCCTGTAAATGTAAAAAGCAAAGAGTTTGGCAAACAGTTGGCACACAATAAATGTGTATTTCCTTCTGAAGAAATGGAATAAAAAGTGGGGAAAGGCAAAGGTGGGAGAAAGGAAATGGAAATTAAAACAATAAGTGAATGTACAGAAAAACAAGGATTGCTTCTGAAGCTGAATAAAGCTCTAATACTTTGGCTGCTTGATATGAAGAGACAACTCACTGGAAAACTCTGATGCTGGGAAAGATTGAGGGCAGGAGGAGAAGGGGGTGACAGAGGATGAGATAGCTGGATGGCATCACTGACTCAATGGACATGAGTTTGAGCAAGCTCCAGGAGACAGTGAGTGAAGGACAAGGAAGCCTGGCTGCTGCAGTCCAAGGGGTCACAAAGAGTAGGATACAACTTAGCGACTGAAGGACAACAGAAAAACAAAACTTAAGGAAAAATCCAATTTCACTTCAGAGATTGTTACTTTTGCAAAAAGTCCTGATATAACATCTAACAATGAAATAAGAGAAATGAAAGAAACCAAAGCCATACATGAGCGTGTGCCTTGAAAGGAATGAAAATTTGCTTACGAGAAAAGTAGATTAATATGTGAAAACAAAACCAAAAAAAAAAAAAAAGAATGTCAAACCGAAAAAAATCAAATGTGGACTCAAAATATTTGCAGATTTTTTTGACTTGGTACTTCCAGTTAATAAAGTGTTGCTGTAGTTTTTTAAAAAAGATAAATGAGAAAGATGCTGATGAGAAAAAAGGAGGTTATGATTCCAAGCACATTGCATTCATTAAACCATTTTTACAGTTGGAAACAAATTGAAAGCTGGAAGCAAATCAACTTCAATACTCATTATTTTCACTGACCTTGAGCCACTGTAGGCCTGCACTTTATACCTTTGCTCACACACGTGCACACCCTTTATCTTTCCCTACTATCGAGCAGACACAGGTGGCAACACCCTTTTACTATTCTGCTTTCTGTTACTTAACTTCTGGTCTTTGGTTTCTCTTCCACAAGCTAAAGATAGTTCTAGGAGTTAATCTCTTCTTTGTTGCATTTCCCAAGCTGGACTAGAAATCTTGAGAAAACAAGTTGTCTTTTTCTCATGAAAGTTTTTGGCACTTCATGCTTCTAAATGTGCCAAGAATGTCTTGAGACATTTTATTCGGATTTTCTGCTTGAAAATCTAAATTTTCAAGAACCTTCCTGCTCAGAGGTACAAGCACATCACGAAAATTTAATATGATTGCAAGAGAAAGTTAATCAAATCTTAGATTCATTTTAATTTAGAGTAAAGACTTGAATTGGTTTTTATTTACTCTGCAATAATGCATTCTTACTGTTTTAAATGGCTAACTTAGTTTCAGATTGGTGGAACTATCACCTCAATGTGCTTAGTCACTCAGTCATGTCTAACTCTTTGCGACCCCATGGACTACAGCTCGCCGGGTTCCTCTGTCCATCGGGATTCTCCAAGCAAGGATACTGGAGTGGGTTGCCATGCCCTCCTCCAGGGGATCTTCCCAATCCAGGAATCGAACCCAGGTTTCCAGCATTGCAGGCAGATTCTTTATTGCCCAAGCCACCAGAGAAGCCCATCACCTCAATAGGTGGTGGAAAATGCACTGTAATTGATTTCTGTATTTGACTCCTTGTAGAAGAAAATGATAAGGAATAATAATGGCTTTTCACATAGCAAAATTTCTTTAGGCACTAACCAAGAAACATTAAAATGTTATATAGCAAATATACCATATACTTTAATTAAAGATACTCATCTTTAGAAAACAGGATAAAAAACAACCAGTTGAAATAAAGATGATCTTATTCCAGTGTAACAGAAGCATAAGTGGAGTTAGACTGCACGGCTGATGTATTCTGGACTGCGTCTGGCTACCCATTAATCTCATCTCCTCCCACTCAGCAAGAATATCTTCCAGGCAATTTTCCCTTGTCTTCTCACTTTCATGATATCCATCCTCCCAGAATTCTGAAGTAATTGGGGATCTCAACAGAGATGAGTTAAAAACCTGTGTACATGTTCTAGATCTGTTCAGAGTTCCTAGGCCAAATTGGCTTCTCTGCCTCATTCCTTCCTTTGTCCTTGTTTTTCAACTTCCCTCTTTTGGTAATTCCCTCTACCAGGAACTCCAAGGCACAGACTTCAATTAACGAAAGTGTTTGATTACATCCTCATAAAAATGGTGAAATTCTTGGATAGTGATTAGTATGTAAAATTTCTGGTTTTTAGTTTTCTAAAGATGTTAAATGTCTTAAAGTGTTAGTCACTTAGTCATGTCCGACTCTTTGAGACCCCATGGATTATATGTAGCCTGCCAAGCTCCTCAGTCCATAGGATTCTCCAGGCAAGAATACTGGGGTGGGTTGCCATGCCCTTCTCTGGGAGGATCTTCCCAACCCAGGAATTGAATCCAGGTCTCAGGCGTTACAGGCAGATTCTCTACTGTTTGAGCCATGAGGGAAGGTCTTAAAGGTTCTCAGAAAATACAATGAAAGAACCTTATAAAAAGTGCCTGTTAAGACAAAGGATTAATCTCAAAAATATACAAGCAACTCCTGCAGCTCAATTCCAGAAAAATAAATGACCCAATCAAAAAATGGGCCAAAGAACTAAACAGACATTTCTCCAAAGAAGACATACAGATGGCTAACAAACACATGAAAAGATGCTCAACAGCACTCATTATCAGAGAAATGCAAATCAAAACCACAATGAGGTACCATTACACGCCAGTCAGGATGGCTGCTATCCAAAAGTCTACAAGCAATAAATGCTGGAGAGGGTGTGGAGAAAAGGGAACCCTCTTACACTGTTGGTGGGAATGCAAACTCATACAGCCGCTATGGAAAACAGTGTGGAGATTTCTTAAAAAAACTGGAAATAGAACTGCCATATGACCCAGCAATCCCACTCCTGGGCATACACACTGAGGAAACCAGATCTGAGAGACACGTGCACCCCAATGTTCATCGCAGCACTGTTTATAATAGCCAGGACATGGAAGCAACCTAGATGCCCATCAGCAGATGAATGGATAAGGAAGCTGTGGTACATATACACCACGGAATATTACTCAGCTGTTAAAAAGAATTCATTTGAATCAGTTCTAATGAGATGGATGAAACTGGAGCCCATTATACAGAGTGAAGTAAGCCAGAAAGATAAAGACCATTACAGCATACTAACACATATATATGGAATTTAGAAAGATGGTAATGATAACCCTATATGCAAAACAGACAAATAGACACAGATGTACAGAACAGACTTTTGGACTCTATGGGAGAAGGCGAGGGTGGAATGTTTCGAGAGAACAGCATGTATATTATCTATAGAGAAACAGATCACCAGCCCAGGTTGGATGCATGAGACAAGTGCTCGGGACTGGTGCACTGGGAAGACCCAGAGGAATCGGGTGGAGAGGGAGGTGGGAGGGGGGATCGGGATGGGGAATACATGTAACTCCATGGCTGATTCATGTCAATGTATGACAAAACCCACTGCAATGTTGTGAAGTAATTAGCCTCCAACTAATAAAAATAAATGAAAAAAAAAAAAAAGTGCCTGTTAGTCTAAGCTAAAATTCTTTTTCTCTTTTTTTTCTTTTTGGCCCTGCACCACGGTATGTGGAATCTTTCGTTCCTTGACTAGGGATAGAACCCTTACCTCCTGCAGTTGCCACCAGGGAAATTCCTATACTAAAATTCTTAACACAGAGTCAGCACCACTGTCTTTTCTATACCAAAATTATAGATCCTTTAAGAAACAAGAGAGTAAGTATCCTTTTAAGATGTCTGTGTGTGTGTGTGTTAAGTCACTCAGTCGTGTCCAATTCTTTGCGACCCCACGGACTGTAGCCCACCAGGCTTCTCTGTCCATGGAATTCTTCAGGCAAGAATACTGGAGTGGATTACCATTCCCTTCTCCAGAGGAACTTCCCAACCCAGGGATCAAACCTTGGTCTCCTGCATCGCAGGCAGGCTCTTTACCATTTGAGCTACAGGAAAGTCCTAACATAAGATGCCTAGTTCTCTTAAATATACCAAATATAATGAGCTTTTCAGACCATGAAGATATTTGTGATACAAGAATATGCATCTGTCTAGTAAGAAGACGTATAATCAGCATTCCCTGGTAGCTCATATGTTAAAGAATCTGCCTGCAATGCAGGAGACCCGGGTTCGATCCCTGGGTCAGGAAGATCCCTGGAGAAGGAAACAGCAACCCACTCCAGTATTCTTGCCTGGAGAATCCCATGGACAGTCCATGGCATCGCAAAGAGTTGGGTACGACTGAGTTACTAACACTTTCACAGATTATGGATCAGTGAATGATGGAATTTTACTGATAATACTGTATATAACCTAGATCTGCCCTGTCCAACATGGTAGCCACTAACCACATGAATTAACATTAATTAAAATTAAATTATAAATTCAGTTCCTCAGTCACACTACCTACATTTCAAATGCTCAGTAGCTACATGTGGCTATTAGCTACCCTCCTGGACAGCACAGACAGCATCTACATCATTGCAGGGAGCTTTATTGGACAACACTGGTCTAGAAAAATTAAAGATAGCCTCAGACACTAATCAGTATAATTATCAGCCAGTTATAAACAAATTTTAATTATATCTAGAAAGGTGATTATCACTTCTTTTTAGCAGTCATAAGATGACATCATATAATCCTAATTAAGTAGCTGAGAAAAGTGTTAATTGAACAGTTTAACCAAAATGCAAGAGAAATGTTTTAATTCACATAAACTATAAAACAGTTCTTACTTTCATCCTTCCTGTTATAAATTGACAAGTGCACATGTACCTTTCAAATATATATGATCAGTTTTTAAAAGTTTATTTCCCATGAGTTCTACGGCAATTCTTCTTCCAGAAATAATGGAAGAATGAATCAAATTCTATGAGAATGGGTGGAAACAGAGATTTTCCCAGTGGCTCAGTCAGTAAAGAATCTGCCTGCAATGGAGACTCAGGTTCAATCCCTGGGTCAGAAAGATTCACTAGAGGTGGGTGTGGCCACCCACTCCTTATTCTTGCCTGGGAAATCCCATGGACAGAGGAGCCTGGTGGGCTACAGTCCATGGGGTCACAATAAGTCAGGCACAACTGAAGCAACTGAGCATACACACGCTTTCTTAAATGTTTTAAAATTCTATTTCCTTTATATTTATATATAATTTTTATTATTTTTTTCAGCTATACTGTGGAGCACGCAGAATCTTCACTCCCCAACCAGGGATGGAACCTGTGCTCCCTGCAGTGGAAGCACAGAGTCTTAACCACTGGTCCACCAGGGAAGTCCCAAATTCTATTTTCTTTTAAAAGTTCCTTGAGAGGTTAAATATCATGAACTGCAGACATGGAGAAAACTGTATTGATGAAAGCAACTTTTTCCTTATTTCCATCTTTGCAAGAATGTGGACAGAGCATTCCAATATAACTCCTGCCAAAAAGGCTTTCAGAGAATGGCTACAGATGAGACTGTTTTGGACCTGGAATCGGTTAACTGTATTTTTCTTTCTGTTGTCAGCCTACACTGGGAAAGACACCTTGCTACACAGAGATCATCATTTCTAAAATTATCTAAGAGTTTTTATGCTTGCCAAAAACAGTCCAAGTCAGACAGTTTCACAAAGCAAAGAAAATTCACTTGATCCAGAGCTTTTAGGATGTAACGCTGTGTCTCCCTGTCTCACCACGCACGGATTCAGAACAGGAAAAAGTTAGAATTCTAGGATACTGCATCAGTTATGCTGTGCTTGGTCGCTCAGTTGTGTCAGACTCTTTGCGACCCCATGGACAGCAGCCATCAGGCTCCTCTGTCCACGGGGATTCTCCAGGCAAGCATATTGAAGTGGGTTGCCATGCCCTCCTCCAGCAGATCTTCCCAACCCAGGGATCAAACCCAGGTCTCCTGCACTGCAGGCGGATTCTTTACCAGCTGAGTTACCAGGGAAGCCCCACTGAATCAGTTAACCTACTATCAATAAAACTATGAGAAACCTATAACATGTTTTTGTGTTTGGCATAGTTTTCTCTTTTATCAGCACCTTTCACAGTATATTCAACTTCTTTTACACAGAGTGGAGAAAAAGTTCAACAGTTATTTTATCAACACTTTCAGCCACAAAAACCAACTATAGTATGGCCCCTGCCTTCAACAAGCTCATTTTCTAATGAATGAAAGCAACAGATGAACAGATAAGTGCTATCAGAGAGATGCACAAGGACTCCAATGGAAAATCAAAGAAGAAAGTGTCACATGACCTGCCAGTAAGAGTTCCTGGAAGTCACGTTACCCAAGTAGAGTCTTGAAAGATGAAAATCTTCCTTCCCAGCCAGCTAATCAAGGCGTGAGAAAGAGAAAAAGGTTTACACAAAAGAAAACCATGAGCTAAGCACAGAGGCAAGAAAGCATCACAATAAATTCCAGGAATTATGTGCAGTCTTTTATTTCCAAAATAAGTGTCACAAAGATAGGCATAGGATGGATTACTGTATTGAATGCTAAGATTAATTTTCTTCTGTAGGTGACGCTGGTGCTGCTAAGTCGCTTCAGTTGTGTCCGACTCTGTGCAACCCCATAGACGGCAGCCCACCAGGCTCCTCCGCCCACAGGATTCCCTGGACAAGAATGCTGGAGTGGGTTGCCATTTCCTTCTTCCTGTAGGTGACGGGGAGTTATTAAATGTTTTCCTAAGGAGAAGTAATCTGTTCATGTTTGTGATTTAGAGAGATCACTTTCTTGACCAGAGTCAAGAAACTATATTGATCCTAATATAGAAGGTACAGATTTGAGAAATGTTAGGAATAAAGAGAGCATGGACTTGTGGAATTAAGAGTTTCCAAGTAATTTTCAAAGTAGTAATAACTGAGGGATGCATAAAAGGGAAACTTAAAAGGGAGAGGGTCAAGGTTTTCAGGAAGCAGAACGGTTGTGGGTATTGTGTTTTGTTTGGTTGATCAGTTTTATTAGAACTCCTATGAAAGATAAAGTAATTAGAGAACAGAAATGAGAAAGTACAATACAAAAATTTTAAGAAATAAACTACCACATGAAAAACAAAGAAATAAAGCACTGATAGTTACAGTCAGAAAAATCCTGATAATGAATCTGAGCAAATCAAAAGTCAAGTACTAACCTGTACCGAGAAAACCCAACACACAGGTAAAGATGTTCATGAACGATACAGAGCTGAAGAGTAGACAGGAATTCTCCTGGTTAAGGAGATGATGTAATTATACCGAAGAAATAGAAAAACAGATGAAAAATTAACACATTTTAAAGAAGTCAGCAAGTAAGTAGATGAAAACATTAGTTAACTCCAAAGTAAGCCCCAGATCTCTACATGCCCAAGAGATGTGGTATTTAAACCTCAGTCTACGAGAAGAACTTTTATTTCTGTAAACGGATACCATAAAAATTCTCTTGCCAGTCAGGTACTTTAAAGAGGAGGGAAAACTTTTTATTTGACTTTAAAATAAATACAATTTCTTAAAATAGGATTGTATGGTTTCCTGCCTTCAAAACATTAATGACACCATCTGTATCGTGAGGGTTTGAATAAATACTTTTATTGCTTTTGTAGATGCTCCAACAAAATATCACACACACATACACACACACAAGTACTTTACAAAACTGTTTCAATTACTTATTTCTCCTAAATGAACAGATTAATGACCAAAAGAATGAAAGTAAAGTGGTGCTGAAGGAAATCCAACCACCTCCCCCAAAAAAATAATGTGCATGAATTGGAAGCAAAATCTTTTCTCGCTCTTGTAAAAACAGAGCCACCTTAAGCTGATGTTGGATTATTGTGTGCAAACAGTTCCTGACTCGTTCACCAAGTGAAACAAAAGCTGTAAATGTTTTTCTATCCCTCTTCTAACATTTTGGGAAAGGTTTCTGGAAGAAAAAAAAATAGACTCAATTTAATTAAATCTCTCACTCACATACCCACAGGAACACACTTTTTTCCCTTTTTAGGAAGAGTTAAACACTTGAATAACTCATCATTATAAAACTTTGAATTGCAAAAAACATGAATAACCTTTAATACTTAAAGAAGGCTCCAGTCATATTAGGGAATCACTTTTTTGGTAAGGAAAACAATAAAAAAAAATGATAATTTTTTTTTAATGAAGGAATCTATGGGGATATTTTAAATAAAAATAAGCAAAATATAGTCATCTGAAAGGGATCTAAACTATTAAGTTTAAATTGCTTTTATACTTTCCTATCGTCAACTAGCTAAAACTTACTCTTTTGGGTAAAATATCTATGACTTACAAAAAATAATGCAATATAAATTTTATTTATCTGCTACAGGGCAAAATATAATTAACCAAAATTGTATAATTCAAAGCAACTGCCATTACTCAAATGTCCCATTATTATGATTACATACTAATAATTCAAACTGTCTAAGACAAAATATAGAATTCAAAATATTCAATCTTATAAATTAGCTGTCAATTCAAATTACTTTGAATTTTTATTTTCAAGCATCCAGTTATAAATTTTAATTATTTTATATGTAAAATTTATAAAATAGCAAACAGGTATGAAAAATAATAGACTGGATTTGGGGAGGGAAGAAGATTCCAGTCAAAAGAACCACAGAAAATGAAAAGCATGAAAATTAGACTTACAAAAAATTAGTTATTATTAGGCTTTATTAAATTTTAAACTGTGAAATATAAAATAACTGAAATTTTAAAGAACATATGCAAGTTAAATAATATCAACTGCAGCTGTTATTATTAAGTGCTTACTCTGTGTTAAGCATTGTGCTGGTCATTTTACATCATTTCATTTAATCAAAACCTTTCATGAAGGGCCTCATGAACCATCTACACATATAGAGTACTTTTAAATTTTCAAAAAACATTATATAATTTTCTTATATGATCTTCACATTATGATATGAACTAGACAAAAGGCAAAAGCAATTATTGGCTCTAAATAGATTACAGATAAGAAAATAAAAGGACATAAAAATTAAAATCACTGAGTCAGTAAAAAACAGAATTAAGGATGTAGTTGTCTACCTTCTAATCTTGAATCATTATCCACTATATAACATTTATATCAGAGAGTCTTACATTTAGGACTTCCTAAATGATTTAGGTGGAGAAGGAAATGGCAACCCACTCCAATATTCTTGCCTGGAGAATCCTGTGGACAGAGGAGCCTGGTGGGCTGCTGTCCATGGGGTCGCACAGAGTTGGACACGACTGAAGCGGCAGCATGCAAATGATTTAAGAAAGAGCTTAAAGTTAATCAGCAAACATTCATTGAGTTTCTACACTGTATTTGTGTGACATAAAAATAAATAGAAAAAGAGAGGGAAAGTTGAAAAAAGAGAGAAGAGAAGATTCCATTGAAGAATTTAATATATAGCTGAGAAAAACATTAATCTTTAGAATAAGTATAAAATAATATATCATTCAATGCAAAATAACTGTGAAAATACCTGATCTATTGATGTAATTTAACCCTACTCAAATCTGGTAACAAATTATGTATTTTTCATTTATTTGGATTAATCAGATCTCAGAAAATTTTATTGTACTAATTCTCTTTTGCTAAACAGAAACACTATATAGAAATTATTGCTACAAAGAAAAAAAATTAACAACTATGATATACCAGGCAATCTTTTCAGAAATTTTAGCTCTAACAATATCTGTTATAATAGAATGTTATTTCAGTTGAACATATTAAGAAACCAAAATATTTGTCAAAATCCCCCCTCAAAAATTATTGAGTATGAATGGAAAAGTTTCAATTATTAATGACCATACTCAAGATAAATTTAAGCGAACATTACCATAGGGAAGAAAAACTTTGTACTATTAGAAGACAAAAAAAAGAAAAAATAATGATGTACACACAAATAATATTTGGCTCAGAGTACTGTTTGAAGAATGGTAATAAAGAATAAGTTAAACAAATTTACAAGATATTGATCTTATTTTTTAGAAAAATAAGACAACTAATCAAAGGTAAACCTCACACACACAGATAGGCACATAAAAGCAGTTAGGAGAAAGTCACTATCCGCTTGTGAGAATAATTTCAAGATTTGTGGAATGAATACTGAGTTTAAAATAGTGGCATATGAAAAAAAGACAAGTCAGGACGTGATTCTATAACTTCTAAGAGAACTAACACATTGTTATTGTGGTATTTTTTTTTAAGTGAATGATGACTTTTGCCTCTTCTCATATATGCTTTACCTTCATCTTCTAATTACTAATTCTTTTCTTCTCTTTCAACAGTTCCATGCAACTGTTACAGACAAACTTCACTGATACAGTAACATGTCTGAAACTAGATCGGGAACAAAGCATTCAATAAACTATTTATGTACCATCTATATGCTGAGCCCATGTCTAGGCACTGGGGAATAAAAGTTAAATAGAAAGAACAGAGTAACTGCTCTCAAAACAGAGATTAGCTCAAGCCTTTCAAACTGCAGGTTATGACCTTTCAGGAGTTCTGAATCAATTTAGTGGGTTTCAGACCAACTATTTCAAAATGATTAGAACAGAATCTTAAAACTCACTATACAGCGCATAGTAAGGTAAGTATTGTTTCACGAAAGTTTTGTTTCAGTTACATACATATGTATGTGTGCACTGAATTACTATGTAAAATTTTTTCATACTGTGAAAAGTTTGAGGGAAAAAAAAAAAAACAAACCTTTGTTTAGGAAAATATCTGCAAGAAAGTTTCACAAAATAGTTCATCCCATAAAGATGTTCATGAGCTGGTAACTTCAAATGTTCTAGTCTAGAGAAACTGACATGACTGAATAAATGTCTTACCAAAGAGGTAGTCAAGCACAAGCAGTATCCTTCTTTTGAAAAATGTTATCTTTATTTAGATCTCCTTTATTAAAATGTTCTCCAGTCAATCACACTGCTATGCAGTTCCAACCAAATATTTTTACCATTAGTTAATACAACATAAAATGAAATGAATATGATACTTCTCTAACATGCTTGGGACTAAGAAGAGGGGGTTAGGGGATACAGTTATATTATCCCTGATGATACTCAGAAACATTATACTCTGAGTTGATTTTTAAGAATTATAAGTTTTCCTCAAAGATGGTAAACCACTTTCATATTAATCAAGGAGTGCACGGTATCAAAATATTTACATTATGAAACGCTAAGTAATTTAAACAGTTCCAACAAAAGGTTGACCGGCCAGTCATACCACACTTTCTAGAGGCTGATTCACTCCAGCTAAACATATCTGAGCTCCACTGAGCTTGTTATGTTTACTTACTTTTTTAATTTATTTAACATAAACTCTGACTAAATCCTAAACAGCTTGAAGTCAGAGAACACGTCTTATTCAGTGCTTTGCATACACTTAGTGAATGCTAAATGACTACTGTTGAATGCATTGTTGATATTTATTTTATACTTTCATTTTACCAAAACATCTGAATTGATGTCCCAGATATACTGAGAGATTTCTCTCCATTGAAAGTCCCCAGCCAGAAAATCTAAACCCATATGATCTATGCCTTTGCAATACTTAAACAATTAAACCCAGTACGTGTTATAGCAATTATTCTGTCCTAGCAAATACAGACACAGACTTAAATTACAGAATAAGACAGTGTAAAGGTCACTTGATCTTACACTTTCTCAAGGGGAAAATGAGATCTCAGAGAGGTTATGCAGATAATCTGTGCAGGGCTAAACTAGGACTCAGGTCTTAGAGTACCCAGCAGTATTCTTTCCTCTGTAACGCACACTTACTTTCAGTCTGCCTCCACTTCACTTTTTTTTTAATTCTATACTATGTGCAAAATACTTCCTAAGTCATCTAAGGATTTAAAAAATTAAGACAGTCCTTGGTATCAAGGTACTTTAAATAATAAAAATATACAGAAAAATACATTCATAGATTTACAGGGAATTAAGTTTTAGTAAACCTCAACAATAATTCAATTCAAATTTCATATCCTCCAAAGAATCATTCGTGACCACTTCAGATTGAAATATTATCTCTCTTCGGTAGTAAGAAGAGTACTAGACAGGCAATATGAAGCCTGGTTTTGTGTTGTGGCTCAACCACTAACTGGATGTTTGAAAAATAATTATTCAGCTTCAGGTTACGGGTTTATCAAATAGGGAGAGGGCACAGGAGTAAACGAGCTTTGAAGGACCCTTTCAGATCCAAGCAACAACTGTCTGTACCAGACCATCCCAACTCCAACTTTCTAACAAAGCAATCCACTTACGCAGTGTAAAGTTGCAGCTTTATCACCTGGGTTGTTCAACTGTCCAGGGCTCTCACCTTACCCTTTATTCCTCCTGCTAGTCCAGTGGCTCTCTGGCTCCTTTTTTCAGGCTATCTCTTACCCGCTTGATGACTGAACTCTGTTTCCCCAGTTCTGATCCTCACTGATTTCTAAAGAACTTGGTTTGCATAGATCCTCTGGTTCTTCTTATGCCTGAACATGTCAGGAAAACACTCCCACATCATCTGCCTCTGGCCCATGGGATTCAAGACTGAGTACCTGCACATTTGCAGGGACACCCAAGAGAGACACCAAATTTGAGGCATCTTTCCAAGTAATAGTTTGAGATATTTCTCCTATTATTTTGTCAGTTGTTACTTAAATATTTTATCATTTAACTTTTTGTATTTAATTTTTTTGATGTTTTTAAAGTCTTTATTGAGTTTGTTACAATAGGGCTTTTATTTTATGCTTTGTTTTTTTTTTTTTACCTCAAGGCATGTGGAATCTTAGCATACCCAAACAAGGATGGAACCCACACCCCTGGCATTGGAAGGTGAGGAGTTAACCACTGGACTGCCAGGGAAGTTCCACTTTTTTGTATGTTACACAGATCTGCAATTCCCAAAACTCTTGAGGTCAGATACATTTTGGAAGTCAGAATTTTTCAGATTTCAAAAATACAGCACATATATTATATAAAACATAACCACTGTAATTAAAATAATTAATATATCTGAGGTTAAACATAAGAATATTCCTCTTTTTATGAATATTCCTCTTGTGTGAAATAAATGAAGAATATAAAAAGCTTCACATCAGTTCAAGTCAGGTTTTCTGACTTGAATTAACCATTAACCAAAATCGTTAATCTTGATAGATTTTACTGCCAAATATGATACAGAAAACAACAAAATTTAAGTTTTCTATGATTTCAGAATTACATATAAAAGACTGTAATCTAATAAACTACGTGACCCTTAGTACCAATGTAGGTATCACAAAGGTAGAAATCACGTGTTTTAATTCTTTGTATTTCTAGAAAAGTACACAACGCTCAAAAAAACAGTTCATGTTGATCTGAAGAATTCTTCATCGAGTGCATACCACATGCCAAAACTATATTCAAGTGTTGTGAAACATTAAAAAGAAATCTTATAACACCTAGAACCTGTCTTCAGAAGCATTACAATCTCAAGGAGAACAAAGCATAAAACATACGTTAAAATGCAAGCTTGGAATTGGTGCCAAAATTACTGATTCGGCCAATAAGGATGTCAAAATTGAGAGTAGTAAGTTTAAATGTGATGATTGTAATTTATTTTAACAAGAGCTGTCAATATCTCTCAAGTTTCAAAGTCGGCATAATGATTTATAGTCTGGAGAGGAAGTACCGTGTAATTTAGTATGAGAACTCTATTAGTGACAAAAGATTAGATAGAAAATCACTGTAACTTTTGCTTTAGATATATGGATTTTCAGGCAAAGTTTCATTCACACTGATTTCAGTTGTAGACAATCATAGGGATGACTCTACAGACTTAAAAATGAAGGTGAGTAAAACGGAGAATCGGCACCATATCACTATACAGAACTCCCCTAGATGGGACAGCCTAATCCTGTGCAAAGAGGAAATTATTTTTGACAAAATGAAGTTTGAATTCAACTCTTTTTTTATCAGTTGGGTCTACTTTGAAAGGAGTGGTAGATTCTGGTAAAAGTTAGTAGTTTCTTGAGCCAAGAATAAATCAGACAGGAAAGAGACACATTCACTCAGATCACACATTTGTAAATCTCTAAGCAATGTCAAAGATACCAGTGATCTAATATTGGTTGTAATATATTAAACTTATTTTTATGATAGAATTTATCTGGAATCTTTCAAACCAAAATGTTAAATAACCCTCAAAGGTGACAAATATGATTGTATCTATTTTACAGATGAAACCCTTGAGCCTAGTGATACTGAAGGGCTAAAGTTCAATTAGATAATCAGTACATCATTCAGTTCAGTTCAGTTCATTCGCTGTCATGTCCGACTCCCTGTGACCCCATGGACTGCAGCACGGCAGGCCTCCCTGTCCATCACAAACTCCAAGAGCTTACTCAAACTCATGTCCATCGCATCAGTGATGCCATCCAACCATCTCATCCTCTGTCGTCCCCTTCTCCTCCCGCCTTCAATCCTTCCCAGCATCAGGGTCTTTTCCAAGGAGTCAGTTCTTTGCATCACATGGCCAAAGTATTGGAGTTTCAGCTTCAGCATCAGCCCTTCCAAAGAATATTCAGGGTTGACTTCCTTTAGGATTGACTGGTTTGATATCCTTGCAGTCCAAGGGACTCTCAAGAGTCTTCTCCACCACCACAGTTCAAAAGCATCAATTCTTTAGCACTCAGCTTTCTTTATAGTCTAACTCTCACATCCACATGTGACTACTGGAAAAACCTTCACTTTGACTAGATGGACCTTTGATGGTAAAGTAATGTCTCTGCTTTTTAATATGCTGTCTAGGTTGGTCATAACTTTTCTTCCAAGGAGCAAGCATCTTTTAATTTCATAGCTGCAGTCACCATCTGCAGTGATTTTGGAGACCAAAAAAATAAAGTCTCTCACTATTTCCATTGTTTCCCCATCTATTTGCCATGAAGTGATGGGACCAGATGCCATGATCTTAGTTTTCCGAATGCTGAGTTTTAAACCAACCTTTTCACTCTCCTCTTTCACTTTCATTAAGAGGCTCTATAGTTCTTCTTTGCTTTCTGCCATAGGATGGTGTCATCTATGTATCTGAGGTTATTGATATTTCTCCTGGCAAAGTTTTAAATATAAGAATATTAGTCCAACTTCACTGAGCTAATTACTATTAATAACCAACAACCAAATCTAGATAGAACCATTTGAAAATTTATTGACTTAAAAAAAATAAAAATTAAAATTAAAAATTAAAAAAAAATAAAATAAAATAAAAATTTATTGACCTAATTTCTTCTCCAATATATAACCATCTTAAGTGGCCAAGGCAAACTAATAAAAATGATTTGTTCATAAAAAAAAAACTTCCCAAGACTTACTTGTCAATTTTTTCAATATCTGGCACATAAAGAAGAACTAGGAAAAAGCAAGTTATCAGATAAGAGGTAAATTCCATTCCATTCTTTCTGGTTACATCCCCTACAGTCTTAAAGCAGTAACATCCCAGCTTAAAATTTACAAACCAAATAATGATCACTTGTTTCAAAAAAGACAATTGATTTGACAGAGAAAAATTATCTCTGTATCATGATCCTCTTAAAGAAGCTGAATTCATTATCTGGTATCAGGTGAATCGTGAAGTATTGTTAGAAGCTTTTTTTCTATCAATTGAATAAAGAAAAGGAAATATTCAAGCTGTCTAATTTGGGGAGAACAACCTGGCAGACTGTTACTGGCAAAAATGAAAGGAAGCCTGTAACTGATATCAGATGACATCTTCCATGGGGTCATTTTAGTAGTGATACCATCTGACATCTTCTATAGGGTTATTTGGGGTAAGTGTGACATTTTCTTAATGAGAAGATTAGGAAGTTGCCCTAAAAGAGCCTTATATAATGTATAAGGCCAAGGAACATATGGATAAAGAGTTGCTGGAGAAGTGTAAATATGACTCTTGAAGTAGTAAATGAAGGTTAAACTTTAACAGCTGGTCCAGGGGAAATGAAGAGAGGGGGAAAAAAGCAAGCTGTCTGCTTCAGACTGGTGTTTCACTAACCACTAGGTCATCTTTACCTGTTTTTTATTTCAGATCACCTGGCCAAAATATATTACATTCCAAAGTTTAAGGAAAAAATTTATAAAAGCTGCTTTCGTTTAGTTAAATTAACCAAAATAAAAGACATTTTAGGATTACAACTTTAAATTTTGAGCTGCATAGGGGTTTTTTTCCCCCTTTTAAAGAAAGAAGTACCAACAAACAAGGCCCTACTATACTCAATATTCTGTAATAACCTATAAGGGAAAAAAATCTGAAATAGATATATATGTGTAACTGAATCACTCTGCTGTAGACCTGAAACTAACACAACATTCAAATCAACCATACTTCAGTTTTTTAAAAAGCAGGACAATTTTAGCCACAAACATGTGTGCTAAGTCACTTCAGTCGTGTACAACTCTTCACAACCCTGTGGACTCTAGCCCGCCAGGCTCCTCTGTCCATGGGATTCTCCAGGCAAGAACACTGGAGCGGGTTGCCAGGCCCTCCTCCAGGGGGATCTTTCTGACCCACGGACAGATCCCGTGTCTCTTGTGTCTCCTGCGTTGGCCGGTAGGTTCTTTACCATTAGTGCTACCTGGGAAGCTAAATATATCATATTACAGTTTTTTAAGGACTCTCAATTTGTACTTTTATATATTAAATCCTCCCCTGGAGAAGGAAATGGCAACCCACTCCAGTATTCTTGCCTGGGAAATCCCACGGATGGAGGAGCCTGGGGGCCTACAGTCCACAGGGTCACAAAGAGTCAGACTGGACTAAGTAATTTCACTTTCACTTTCACATATTAAATCTTAGACTAGAAAAACCATCAACCCCCCCTCCCCACCTCCACCAACTTTCCACTTCAAAACTACACATATCACAACTTTGCTTCTGCATTCTCTGCTCAAAATCCATTCATTTGGTTCAGGAACACCAAGTCTTCCAGGCAGTTTGAAAATCAAGATATTACTGGTTGCTGATTACTCAAGTTGCATGGGGGAATTAATTGAATTCGATGTAAGAATTAAATGTCCCAACAAATTTACTATAGCATACTATGGAAGAGCCAGCTCATTCTGCAAGGGTATGGCATAAATTTCAGTCAGTAAGTATATCTATCCCTAGCACATTTCTGGTAGTACTGCATATGTGAAATTACTGGTGTGAAGAGCAAGAATTTTCCACTGAGATCCAATCCTATTCTACCATTGAGACAAAATCATCTATAATTTTGGATGCTGAATAAATGAACTTAAGAAGTTCCCTTTGCCTTAAATCATGTTCTAGGAGTAAAAAAAAATAAAAAATAGTTGCTTATGATTCAGGTGTTTTTTTTTTAAACTTGCCATTCAAGTACTAATTTTTCCTAGTGTTGAAAAAAAAACTTGAAAATTGTAGTAACACAGAATGTCAATCAGTCTTTCATCTCTGGAAAATATATGCAATGGTATTGGGTATTGTTATATCACACATCTTACAGTCTGGAGAAGTAGTAGTATGTAATTTGGTAAATGAATTCTGTTAGCCATAAAAAACTATACTGAAAATCCCTATAACTTTGGTTCTAAGTATAAGGTTAACGTTCAAAGTTTCAGTAAATATAATGTTATTAATATATCGAGAGGTAAAAAAACTGTTCAGTTCAGTACAGTTGCTCAGTAGTGTTCAACTCTTTGCAACCCCATGAACCGCAGCACGCCAGGCCTCCCTGTCCATCACCAACTCCTGGAGCCTACCCAAACTCATGTCCATTGAGTCAATGATGCCATCCAACCATCTCATCCTCTGTCGTCCCCTTCTCCTCCTGCCCTCAATCTTTCCCAGCATCAGGGTCTTTTCAAATGAGTCAGCTCTTCGCATCAGGTGGCCAAAGTATTGGAGTTTCAACTTCAACATCAGTCCTTCCAATGAACACCCAGGACTGATCTCCTTTAGGATGGAACTACCCCTAATAAAAATGATCATGACCAATACAGAGCATGCAACTTATTTTGTTAGGGCAAATATATATTTGCTTATAAATTTTACCATAAAACTTATAATCAAGTTGCATAAGCTCATACTGAATAGCACATGTATACAGTTTTGGTTTTATTCATTTAGTTAATAATGGAATACATGTTACAAGACATTATGCTAGGTAAGATGTCTCTACCCACAAGAAGCTTAAAGTCTAAAAGGTAAATTTTAAAAAATGTACACAAAAAAGAAGCAACTGGAATAAATAAAAGCTGTAAATAATGAGAGAAATAAAAAGCACCAGGAGAATTTACAGATGGGAGTGATCAGAGAACTTCACAGAGGATGAAGCATCTGACAGGTTGAATTTCCTGTCTGAAATTGAAGGATGGGCTGAATTTCCAAAGAGATGAGGTGGAGGATTGCATAAATACACTATTTATGGTGTACTTACTATATCCACTATATTCCTAGCACATGTAAGGCACTAAGGATACATCTATTAACAAGATAGATAAATACATTTCCTCCACAAATGAAATCTGTAGTCCAGTGGGATATATATCCTAAATAATAAACAAAAATAATATTCTGACATATAAACCCAATGAAATACAAAAGTAGCAGGAGGCATATTGCATAATTGTGCCTATATAACATAGAACATATTTAAGTGCTGGTTAACCCAAGTGTTGGAAGCAAAATTTTTTATACATTTCAATCATTCGCACCTTCATGTTGTCTTTACTGGAGTAAAATAGATCATCCAATAATCTAGAGTAATTGAGTAATTTGAAAGAAACTTTGATTAAAAAGTCTAAAAACATATGTTTAAAATGTACCACTTAAAAAGCAAATATATATATATAAAAGAAATGTCTACCGATATCTGGAGTTTGACTCTTTCCTCTGCTACACACTGGCTGTGTGAACTTGAGGTCACCACTGTCTGCCTGATTCCCCAGTGACAGAACCAACACAATGGTATCTACTTCAGAAGGCTTATTGTGAAAATCAAATAAGACAAACATAACTTAAAGCACTTTATAACACAGAAAATACTACACAAAGGTAAAGTAATGTAGTTATTATATATATGTAACTTCCCATGTAATTTTACTACCTACTTATCTAATGTAATCTTTATCAAATAAAAAATAAACTATTCTATTTAACTATTTTATATACATATTCAAAGAAGACATAGAATCACACTATCAGAAACTTGCATATCAGGTTGAAACTAAACTGTAAGCAAAACCTCGAAGGATTTGTTGTTTAGTCACTAAGTCATGTCTGACTCTTTTGTGATCCCGTGGACTGTAGCGCACCAGGGTCCTCTGACCATGGGATTTTCCCAGACAAGAATACTGAAGTGGGCCACCATTTCCTTCTTCAGGGGATCTTCCCAACCCAGGGATCTAACCAGTGTCTCCTGGAGTGGCAGGTGGATTCTCTACCACTGAGCCACCAGGGAAGCCAGAAGGCTTCCTTCTAGTCAGGTTCAATTATCATCTGTTTAAACCATAAACTCTTTCTTTTCCCAAAAATCCATGCAGGTTTTAAGTCTAATATCCTGAGGTCCTGAAATAGTTACTACAACAGGTTCACTTTCAGATCACACTATGTAAAATAAATGATAGTTGTTTTTTTTAAATAGAGGCTTTGTTTGGAAATTAGTTCTTCCATATATTAGACTAGTCATTAACAGAATAAAATGTCTCTTTATAGTCTGCACATTTTAGTCATTTTGTATTTATAATCACTGCTGAATAATTTCCAAAACAGCATAAAATCACTTTAAAAACCAAAGTTCAGATCCTTTTGTAGTTCATGAGCATGATGATTGGGTATTCACGCTGCTGCGTGACATGTGCCTCCTCCCAACCCTTGTTACGATATCGGCACATTACCTGTCTGACGTACAAAAAAAAAAAAAAAAACAAAGTTCAGGAGTGCCAGTATCTACCAACAGGCAGATGTCTCTGAGACTGAAAATATACACAGATTAAGGCAGTGCCATTCAATCTCTTCATAGCCCTACCATCCATACACAACTCAACAAGTTCAGGAATTTCCTTTTATTTCTGATGGGAGTTTTCCAAAGATTATTCACTGATATGACTTGGTCCTACACTTAAGTATGATGATAAATTCAATAACACATTTCATTTTTGCACAACTGCTCCAGTCCAGTGGATTCACTAATGATTCACAGACCATGACACATTTGCAAATAATAGGATTCTTACAGTTTGAAAAAGACCATCCCAAACACAATATTTTTATAATCATATTGGAATTTCAATTATATATCGGAGTTACTTCTCCTTGTTCCTGTTACTGATATGTGAGCTTACAGATAGCAATAAGCGAAACTAGTTTTGAACAAACCCCTATTTCCAGAAAAGAATTTGAAATAAACCCTACGAATGAGTATGTCTTATAAAAGAGTGTTAGATCCATTTGTCAGTATCTTTAACAAATGACAGTGATAGGCGAGTCCTTTGCAAATAGTCAAGAATCAGAATTTCTGCCTTACATCTTCCTTAAAAACTGTCAGGGAATCTGAAATATTAACATTTTCTACTTACGATTTCTTTCGCTGACATTTCATCCTTCTGACTAACTCCCTCCCAACACACACACCCACAGACACACACACTTTAAAAAGGAGAGGAAGAAGATGAAGGCGGAACTGGTCTGGACGGGTCCCTCAACTACAGGAGTCCTGTCCTAGAAGCGAAAACGCCATCCGGAAAATCTTTGAATTCTACGTCGTCCGCACAGCGCCTCCTGCCGGCGGTGAAGGGCCGCAGGGGTGGAGGCCGTGGGCCGGGCTGCCTCCCGGGCTCCGCCGCTCTCCTCCCGCCCGCCAGCCCTAAGCGCTCCGACCCCGCGGCGCACAGAAGGCGGGAAAACGCGCGCCCACCGGGAGACGGAACAGGGACCTGAACGCTGGTCTGAGACCCAGGGATTCCGTCAGGCCTCCGCTCCGTCTAGGGCGAGGCCCCAGGATGGGGCGGCCTCGACTGCGCGCCCACGTCAGGCCGCCGCCCAGGGCCTGCCCCCACGCGGGCCACACCGGACGCGGGACCGGGGTCGGTCTGTCCGCGGCCGGCCCCGCGCTCCCATCCACCCTTCCATCTGGGCCCGCGGCTCGGGCCGCCCCTTGCTCCCCGCGTAGGGCGCTAGCAGTCGCCGCCCTCGCCCGAGTCTCGGTTCTTCTCCTTTCCCGCTTTGTCCCGGAGGGCCCGGCCGGGCGCGTTCCCGTCTCACGGCCCCCCCGTGCGCCCCTCGGAGTAAAACGCGCAGGAGTAGCACAAACAAGCGATAACCGAGTAGAGTCCCTCGAGGGCCCCCCAGTCTCCCGCTGCGCGCGTCCTCAGATTCCCGTCTTTTCTCAGGGAGCTGGGCCCACGCCTGGGTCTCGCCCCGGGAGCCTCCCTTCCGGCCCGACGGTCTGGGCGCGCGGGACCTCGCTCGGGCCGCCCTCACCTGGCTTCCGGTCTGCGCGCGGGAGGACGGCCGTCGAGGCGGGCGACCCTTTGGTTGAGGCGGAAGCCGTCGGGCCCCTTGTTCCATGTAGGTTGGAGAGAGCGAGGCAGACGCGCTGCTGGACGCGGAGTGAGCGCGGTCACGCAGCCGGACGGCGCTTGGCAAGACGGGGAGGCATCCCGGGAGCGTCTCTAGGAAGTTGAGACACTTTTCCTAGAGGAAGAGGGCACTGAGGAGAGGCCCACAAATTAGGCCTCTCTCTCTCCCCGCCTACCTCCCCTCGAGAGCCGGTCCGTCTAGGCGCTCCTCTAGGTCCTTCCCCCACCCCGCGCTTTTACCTGCCTCCCGTTTTCACTGTCCTTCTTCCTTCGCCATCTCCCCTCCAACACTCTCTTTTCTCTTCCCCTCTCCTTCTAACCCCCTGAAACTCTCTCCTCTCCCCACCTCATTTCCCCACTTCCCCTCTCGCCTGCGTCCGCCCCTCACTTGGTTCTATTTGGCACTCACCATCTAAAAAGCTAATGTTTCCAAAAGTTTACTAAAAGCAAACTCTCCCCGGATATGAGACTAATTTCATCTTTTTTTTTAAACTACAGTACATAATAGAGTTTCTGGTATACAAGGGGCGCTGACTAAATATCTATAAATAACTCTCAAGAGGAAATGGATCTCCACGCTCAGGAGCTTTCCTCCTTCGGTAAAGTCGAAGGTTCTGTTCTCCATCAGTGAAACCCGAGGGTTTGACGTTTGTTGTAACCCAAGACCATCCGTCTCTGACCCGGACTCTGCCCAGGCTCCGGAGACTCAAGAACAGAACCGGTGTCGCGCGGGGCGGTGAGAAACTGGAGGCAGGGGGTCCAGGCTCCTAAAACGCCCCATCCTCGAGGCAGACGCGCAGGCAGGTGCTTGCATCCAGGCGGTGGGAGGGCCCTGACCCCCTGCCGCAGCCCCAGCCCCGAAGCTCAGAGCGGGCGCCCAAAGGTCAGGCCAAGCCGCCTCTCAGAAGACTCTTGCCAACGACCGGTTCCTGGAAGTTGACTCTCGCCGGGCGCCAGAGACGGGCGTGCCTCCGGGTTTCGTAGAAGGCCCTGCTGCCCCGCGCAGGCAAGGCCCTGGTTTTCCCTTTGTGCATCATTTCACTCTTTGAAGAAAAGCCACAGAGGAACAGTGGCTCTGTCCAGCTCCGGGCTGCTGGTATCCGCGAGCCTGGAGTCTCTTGGCGACCTTTCCTACTTTCCCGGGGGCAACATATCGGGAGCCCTGTCTGAACTCTGAGCGTGGTTGACCACGTGGCTTCTTTCTGCCCAGTGTGTTAACTATAGTTAACTATGTATATATGACATATATATGTATATATTCTTTTTTTATGTAAGTTCAAATTTATTACTTGCTCCATGCAGGAAATATCTAAATCACAGAATTGAGGAAAATCAACTTTGAGGTAAACTATAAACGGCCAACCAAAGTCAAATGATTTTTGATAAATCATTTTATCAAAACAATTTTAAATTAGACAACTTAAAAATTAAATTAAAAATTCAAAGCAATTTTAAATTAGACACCAATACATGATGTTTCTCTCCCAGAGAAGCCCTGGATATATGATAACTTTTAGTTACTTTGTCTTTTACTTGCAATGTTTGGGCATACTAACTTTATCTTTTTTAATGCTTTTTTATTTTTTAAACCAACAATGGAGGTAAGAAAATAACCTTTATTCTTGAAACTATTTTTAGCCTGGTCTTGTTTGGTAGTTAAGTGGTGTTTGACTCTTGTGATCCCATGGATGGTAGCCTGCCAGGCTCCTCTGTCCATGGGATTTCCCAGGCAAGAATACTGAAGTAGGTTGTCATTTCCTTCTCCATAAACAGAAATGTATTAGCTGTGGGCACAAGTAGAGAATCTTTTGAGTAAAAAGAGATTGCCAAGATTGGCATTTGGGGGACTTAGGACCCAATACAGCTCTTGTGCTCAACTGGTTAAGTGTCTTTGGGCAAGTCACTAACTCCCTTTTTCCTTTCATTTCACTGTTTACTAGATAAAGCTGTTGAGTAAGCCATATGGTTCCTATGCTCTTTTTCCAACTCAGAGGCTCTCCCCCATTAAGAGGTTTTTTAAAGAACTTGGTGACCACTTGATTTAGTTGGTTTTGATTTTCTTTTTATCTCCGTTACATTCAGAGAAAGAGAAGTTAGAAATAGCTTAAAATTTTTAAAGGGAAAACATTCAGAAAAGTTTTTTTAAAAATGCAGAAAGATGAAGAAAGTGAAGAGATCAATTAATGTAATAACAGTAATTTTTGAAGTTTCCTAATTTAGGGGGTGAAAATAAAACCAAACAGAGCTGCTTATGACTAACCCTCTGGTTCAGGTTTACAAAGGAGCACTGAAGGTCAAGTTTGTAGAGGGCAGAGTGTGTGTTGGTTCGGTGTGTCCTAATCACACTATCTCATCTCTCTAGGCCATCAAATGGAATACTTTGCATCTTAATTGCTTGTTCCATGTGCATACTAAGTCCCTTCAGTCATGTCCAACTCTTTGGAACTCTGTGGACTGTAGCCTGCCAGGCTCCTCTGTCCATGGGATTCTCTAGGCAAGAATACTGGAGTGGGTTGCCATTCCCTTCTCCAGAGGGTCTTCCCAACCTAGGAATCGAACACGTGTCTCTTATGACTCCGCCATTGGCAGGCAGATTCTTTTCCACTAGCGCCACCAGTGTTTCTAAAGTCTTAATGTTCCTAGGGTGAGTGGTGGAACCTGGCCATAAATATAATGGAAAAACAACTGGGTGGGAAGAAAGAAATGAGATTTAAGGAATCTCCAGCCATGTAAAATCTTAAAAAAAAAAAACTTTCTCTAGTTTCTTAGGTTTACAGAGCCAAGGGTTGAAATCTCTCTTCCTAAACTCATTCCTTCATAAACCAAGAGGTGGTATGAAATGCACTCTGACATAGCAATACATCGGTGTATTAAGAAATACCAGAATCACGATCAAGAAAAAGCTCTCCAGAAAAGTTCCCCTTAAGCTGAATGTTAAGGAAAGAGTTGGAAGAGGAGACAGTTGGGCAAGGGGGCAACAGAGGGAGAGGACGGAGGGAAGGATGAGCATCCAAAGGACATGCCTGAAGGCCCAAGGGTAGACATAGCTTTGTTTAAAGAGGTTCATTGGAAGCACTGATGCTGAAACTGAAGCTCCAATACTTTGGCCACCAGATGTGAAGAGCCAACTCATTGGTAAAGACCTTGATGCTGGGAAAGATTGAGGGCAGGAGGAGAAGGGGATGACAGAGGATGAGGTGGTTGGATGGCATCACTGACTCAATGGACATGAATTTGAGCAAATTCCGGGAGATAATGAAGGATAGGGAAGCCTTGTGTGCTGCAGTCCATGGGGTCTCAAAGAGTCAAACATGACTTAGGGACTGAACAGCAACAAAATGAGAGGTTCAAGCAATTCTTTAAAGCAAATACAAAGAGTAAAATGAAAAATAAAGGAATAGTGGGAACTACAGCTTAAGAAGTAGGAAGAAGCTATATCTTGAAGGGCTTTATGTGCTGAATTTGAACTTTGTCCTGAAAGTTATGGGAAGCTCTTGAAAGATTTCAAGTGGGAAACAGATGACACAATTTTCTTTTTAGAAAGATCATTTTGTCAGTAATGTTGAGGACACATAAGAGGGGTTAAGTAGATTGTAGGGAAACCAGTTAGAAGATGATTGCAGTATTGCCTGATAGAGGTGGTAAGAGTCTGCCTACAGTGATGGTGGCTGTAGAAATAAAATTGAGGGAGGACAGGGAGAGAGGGAGGGACTGATACAAGAGATAATAAAAAGAGACTGAGAGAACTTGATGACTAATTGTGAGGGATGAGTAAGAATGAGGAGTAGAGAAAGATTCCCAGGCTAGGTTAGATACCTGGAAAATTGATGATGCCACTTACTGAGAAGTCAGAATGAGAACAAAAAGATGACATGTCCACTTTGGGACATAATGAATTTTATGTGTCTATGAGACATACAAGTGGAGATGTCAGATGAGTGGATATCTGAGTCTGGAGTTAAGCAGTGATCAGGGCTAAAGGTAAAGACTTAGAGGTCACCAGCATAAAAATGGTAACTGAAGGCCCTGTGTTAAGGAGAATGCTTAGATAGAAAACAAATTTAGGGGACATGAATTTAACAGGCCATCAGAAGAGGAAGCCTTGAAAGATATTAAGAAGGTTTGTCCAGAAAAACAGAAGGAAAGCATAATGATAAGCACCATTTTGAAAGTGAAAGTGAAGTCGCACAGTTGCGTCTGACTCTTTGCAACCCCATGGACTGTAGCCTACCAGGCTTCTCCATCCATGGGATTTTCCAGGCAAGAGTACTGGAGTGGGTTGCCATTTCCTTCTCCAGAAGATCTTCCTGACCCAGGGATTGAACCTGGGTCTCCTGCATTGCAGGCAGACGATTTACCCTCTGAGCCACCAGGGAAGCCAGAAGCACCATTTTGGGGGACACCTATTGGCTTCTAGTCAATGGCCTGAAACCTTTATATATATTATTTCCCTGAATTCTTATGGCAACCCTAGAAGTTAGATGTTATCGAACAGAAAAACTTAAGTTCTGAGAAGTTAAGTGATTTGACTAGAGCATGTTCAACCTCTGGAGTCAGATGAAACCTCGATTGAAATCCCACTCCCTGGTAGCTATGGGATGTGTGCAAATTTGTAATCTCTCTGAGTCTTGATTTCCTCATCCACATAGGACACAAATAGAACCTACTTCTGAGAACTGTTGTGAAGATTAGATGAGATGGCCTATGTAAAGTGCTTGGCACAGAGTGGGCACCAGATACCTGATAGTTATTATTCTTATTAATAACCATAATAACCAGGCTTCCCTCATGGCTCAGATGGCAAAGGCTCTGCCTGTAATGCAGAGTTCAATCCCTGGGTCTGTAAGATCCCCTGGAGAAGGAAATGGCAACCCACTCTAGGATTCTCACCTGGAAAATCCCGTGGACAGAGGAGCCTGGTGGGCCACAGTCCACAGGGTAGCATAGAGTTCGACATGACTGAGTGACTAACACACAACACATCGAACTATGTTAACAGGTTACTGTTTCTTCTTTTTAGCTCCTTGAGCTGAAAATGTACTCCACATTCTCACCTAAGGTCCTTAGTGTACAACTGAGACCTGAACCAGGCTAAACTCTCATAAGGCTTTGCTAAAGACTTGCACATAACTAGATGAGAATGAACACAGAGAGCAACATAGAGCTTGATGATCTGAAAGTGTATCACTTCATCTTAATATCCCCTACAAGGTGTTGCCTTTCTGCCCAGCCCAATCCTCAGAAGTAGGTTCAATTTGTGTCCTACGTGGATGAGGAAATCGAGACTCAGAGAGATTACAAATTTCCCCACATCCCATAGCTACCAGAGAGTGGGATTTCAATCGAGGTTTCATCTGACTCCAGAGGTTGAACATGCTCTAGTCAAATCACTTAACTTCTCAGAACTTAAGTTTTTCTGTTTGATAACATCTAACTACTAGGGTTGCCATAAGAATTCAGGGAAATAATGTATATAAAGGTCTCAGGCCATTGACTAGAAGCCTAGCTGCCTTCCTGCCTAGCTGCCCTCTCCCTAGAAAAATGGGAGAAGCCATTTTTCCATACCTCTAGGGAGATCATCAAATAGTCATTATATCTAAAAGTCCAGCAAGAGTGTGATCCCACAGGGAGTCAGGGGTTCTTGCCCAAGTCCAAAACCCACCTTCTAAGATCTTGATATTGATCTGAGGACATGCCCTTTCCAGATGATTGATACAGGGATGTGCACTTTCCTCAAAGAGGATCATATTTATCTCTAGGAGTATGGTCTTATACTATGGCCTCAACAGTAGAGCCTTATTAGAACACAATCAAATAAGCACAACATGCATACGAGTGTTACACCCTTTTCATAATTCCCAGAAAAGATGAGACTTCTTCTGCAAACTCTTCTTATTCTTTCAAAACCCTTTTTCTGCTCAAAAGACACTATGAAAATTGAATGTGAATACAGAAATTGACGATAGTCAAAGTACAACTACAAGCATTTAGCAAAAGGGACCTACCAGATTGAGAGTAAGAAAAAAGGTTGTTTCAGTATAATTGAGAAAGAACCATAAATTTATGTTTTCAAAATTAAAAGATGTAAGTAGATAAATGAATAAATTATTGGTTAGTGTTCACTCATGTGCTTTTAATCCTATAATATGATTAGGTATTTCAAAGTATAGAGACTTTTGATCATGGCTTTAGTACAATTCATAATGGCAGTTCTTTTATTTGTTTCTTCACACTTGTTTCAAGGAATGTGGAGACATAGTCTGCCCTAAGGCTCCAGTCGGTTTCCCTCTACTCTAAGGTAGGGATTCTATGCAGACTTTTTGAGTAATCAGCACAGAAATTCAGTCAGCAGGAGACTCCAAGCGATGGCCCAATTTGCCCATTCTAAAAGCCATCTCCGTTAACCATTTTGTGGTAATAGTTACCCGTGAAACATAGAAAAGCTGAAATGTATTTCACTGACCCAGAACATCCATTTTTCATGGGAAATTATCCTCTTTAGGTTAAAGTTTTTAATGGAATCTGTTGTGATGACAGTAGGTCTCCCCTCAACAATAAAAGAGGAGCATTATTGTCAGGGCAGTGTAGGAAATGCTGGGTTATGCTTTTTTAGTCAGATCTCTTTACTACTGGGCTTCTTTGAGACCTTAACTTTTTTTTTTTAATTCATTTTAATTCGAGAATAGTTGCCTTACAATGTTGTGTTAGTTTCTACTCTACAGCAAAATGAATCAGCTATATATATACATATTGGATTGGCCAAAAAGTTCATTCAGGTTTTTCAACCCGAACAAACCTTTTGGCAAACCCGATATATCCCTTCACTTTTGGACTTGCTTCCCATTCACGTCACCACAGTGCATTAAGTAGAGTTCCCTGTGCTGGACAGTCTGTTCTTATTAGTTATCTGTTTTATACATAATATCAACAGTGTATATGTGTCAATCCCAAGACCTGTTAATGTGCATTGTGAAGTTTCAGATGTATTTGACTACAAAATTCTTTTGTCTCAGAGAGTCTAAAGAGACTTTTGTGTCATGGATTAGGCTTTAAAGGAAACTATTTGCCATAACTATCTGATCTTTACTGGGATAGCTTCTTCCATTGGAGAAAGTCACTTGAACACTCTCTTTATTGAAATCACATTTACTTTCTCCAGGGAGTATCCATTATGCCCCCCTCCCTTTCTCTCTCACTGACTAGGGAAAGTTCTACATACCTGCCATAGACACCGACATATACTTGGGTCGTGACATTTATTTATTTATTCATGTTTGTCTTGTATTTGTCTCTCATACTAGATGAATATGGTGCCTGACACATGGAGATACTCAAATATTTGTTGAATGGCTAGCAAATGAATGGGAAGTATTGGAAGGAAATATAAATTCAATCAGAGGGATTTCTTGGTTACAGATATATCTCAGGGATTTCATAAGATCTCAGGTTTTTATCAAAATAAAAAGGACACCCCCGTTGATACACCCACTAGGCAAACACCTCTTCCGTATTCTTTTGTCCAGGCACACTTAATCATTACCAAGAGCTCCTGTGAGTGGAACCATAGCTGTATAATTCCATTGGATTGTTTCCATAAGGCTTTTAGCTCAAGAAAGAAAACATGACTAGTGAAAAGGAATCCTTAATTACATCTTAAAAATATGATCAAAAGCAACATCTAAGAAAAGTGTTTCCAGGGAAGAGCTGAGGATGACACCCAGTTTATAATAATTCGTTTTCCCAAACCTCCAAGCATGTGATCAAAGCTGATACACATTTTCTCAAGTTGGTACCAGAGTGACTCATTTTTTTCTTACTTTTTTGGAAGTTATTATTTGGATGAATTAATAGATGAAGAAGAGCCAAACCTGGTCCAGCCAGGTGTAGACTCTGAGTTCTGCTGCCTGATCTCTAATATCTTTTTTTTTTTTTCCTTTTTCTTTCCTTATTTTAAATGAAGAAACTGTGGCCTTTGGCAGCTTGAGCTACTATCATGCAATTCAGGCCCTTTTAAATCAAGGTAGAAATATAGCAAGTTAGAACTTGCAGGAGGACAATGGAATCTCCTCATTAAATGTGTAGGTGGTTGCAAACAGTTTCGTTATTAGGCAAATGAGTGTGATACAAGTACTCTAGATGACCTGTGTGCTCAATGCTGGGATCATTCAGTTAATCTGGGTCAAGGATTTAAAGGATTGTTACCAGTAAGGTTTCAGCTCTAACCAGTTAATCCTCCTTCCTACCATACCACCAGAGAAGGAATAAAACAATGAAGCTTCTAATTCCCTCTCCTTCCTCCCATAAGTTGTGCTAACATTGATTCATTGGTAATTGTTGACAGATCTCCCAGGAAGACTGAAAATTTGCTAAATTCACGGACACATTTGGATGAAGGACATGAAAACTTCTTAGTCCAGAATCTAAGCAAAGAAAAGAATAAGCAATGTATTTTTCTGAGGACCTAGTGGTGTGCTGACCCAATTCCCTAACAATTCTAAACATTTTACAAAGCACAACTCAAACATCTCATCTGTTTATATAAGAGAAATTTTCCTCCCTCTCACCCTCCACTTCCTTCTCTAACTGCTTAGGGAAAGTAGAGGACAGGATTGAGGCCAATCATTGGAAGGTGCAAGGAGGTGAATTTTGAATGGAGCCTAAGACTTTTCTCTCATTCCGTGTTATTTAACAATGGAATCTGCAACTTCTTTAAATAATGAGTGCTCTTTCCATTAGTAATACTATGTGAGGGATGGACGAAGACATTTCTGAAGTACCTTCCAACTCAAAGACATTTCAATTCTTGAAGCATAGTGAAGTCCACCACTTGAATATAGGCTAGCTGTCCTGAGGAGCAAATTAGTGCCCATCAGCTCTGGTCCTTAACTTTCTTGATGTTTCCTTCTTCACTGGTGCTGAGAGCTGGAAAGGGAGGTGGGGTTGAAAAAAACAAGACACCTGCTGAGCAAGTAAAACAACTTGTTGCATATTTTAATAGAAAATTTAAAAGTTGCTCTCTCTTTCCAAAAGGAGGAACCTGTTGGAATCAATACTCGTTGTTCACCAGAACTGTGAGATCCCCATGATGAGAAGAAAGTTGATTGGGAATCATCATATTCCCAATCATCATATTGGAAATCATCTATAAAATAAATTTTCAACTAATATTTACTAACAGTCTTCTAAGAAAGGCCTGAAAAATGCATTCTTAATCTGATGTTTTCCAACCCTATATATATATTACAGCATATATTATTTCTAATATCAAAGAATAAGATTTTAAACATAACTTTAAATTGACTCCAAACTATTTTAGGCATAGGTTAAATTCTTCCAGTCTTTATACTAATATATATGATTTTATTCTATCAATTGTACTTTAATTTTTGTTCATTTGTTTTTCAAGACATATTGGACATATCATATGCAAACCATTGTGCTAGACGCTTTCACATAGCTTGCCTTTGGATAAATAGTTGTAGGGCAATGAGTTAGCAGAGGAGTTTAGATTATTAGTTCATAGGAAAGCATCAGAGAATTCAGTGCATATAGTAGTAATTACAATAATGGTAAATATCTAGGGTCCACATTGCAGTTTTTATCTTTTAAAATGCTTTACTGTACACTCCTTTACTTTGTTGGGGTTTTTTTCTCTGCTTTACTGTTTTTTGTTTGTTTTTTTTTTTTTTTGTTAGTATCTTTACTGAGGTAAAATTCATATGCTATAACCTTTACTAATTCTTAACCTTACTTAAATAGTAAGAGATAAAACAGAAAAAGCCTTAACTGTCAAAAAAAAAAAAATAAGCAACTCTTTAAGACTCCATGTTTCACTAATATTTAAATTTAAGTATGTTTTAAAGGCAGATTAAAAGGAAGAAAATATTTTGAGGCAAAGTTAGACGAGTTTGAGGAGAGAATAGAGGCATCTGAAAAATAGCATAAGAAAGGAAAAGTTGATGATATAAAGTATATATATCAAGGCAGTGCAGGGAGGGAGGGGGTTATGAAGTCTGGAAACTAAGTTTGGTTTGGTGAATATCTAGAGAACTGATCAGGGGTTTTGAGAGAGGATGGGAAAGATTAAGAGACTAGCCAAGTTAATTTGGAAATAAGCCAGCTTCACATATAATAAGCTAAGAACTATCTGAGAGGATTGGTAATTCAAGAAGGTGGCCAAAGAAAGCTTGCTGCACAAGGAGCAAAGATAAATCAAAATAGACTGATGTCTGAAGTTTAACTCAAGGGATAAAAATAACTTATATATATTTTTGCAATATAAAATGAGGACAAGAGGCAGATAGCCTATGAATTAAAGATTCATTTTGTGTTTCTCCATTCTGTGTTTTGAGTCCAATCTAAAATAGATGATTCACCAGGAAAATCACACTTAAAAAAATGTCATTAGTTTACCATATACTAAATAATCTATTTTAAAAGCCAAATGTAATTATAGGATCCAGTTAAAACAATGCTTTTTAAGAACCACATGGAGAGAAGAAATGATATATTGTATTTGAGCTTAAAGTGACCTCTTAATTTTACCAACTGTTCCAAATACATATGTAGTGATAATTAATGTAATGATGATCAGATCATTTTGATTTCTGTTTAAATGTTACAAACTTATACTCAGTGGATTTTTCACATCAGAATTTATTGTACTTACTGTTCCTTATGAAATGAAATTGCTGTTTTTACTCAAAGTGGATTTCAGTCACATTATAAATTAATTCATCTACTTTAATTATAGCATAATTAATTAATTAATCTAACAAATATTATATTACTAAATATAATGAAAAAATTTCAAGCTTCTTTAAGATTTTAATCACTTTGTGCTACCAATACAACATATTTTCACTTTCCAACCAATTGTTCTTTTTATGTTATATATTCCAAATAATCAGTGAGGTTACTTTTGTTAAACCTGTTTGAATCAGAGTGTATATGTAGGTGAATTTAGTCATAATTGAGATTTCAAAATTACCAAAATTCTGGTCAATTGTTAATTTAAAAATTAGTTGACCTTTTGAAGCATTTTAAAAGTTATGTACATTTATGTACTCTTAGTAAAAAAGAAATTGAAAACTTTGCTCATTCAGACACAGAATTTTCAAACACCTAATATGTAAAAAAATAAACCAACATTTTAAAACTTCTTTTGAATCACAGATGTCTCTGAAAATTTGATGAAAACTGCAGCTTCCTCTTCCTAGAAAAAAACACATGTGTGTATATGCACATGAAGTTTTGCTTAAATTTTACAGTTCATGGACTCTCTGAGGTCTGCCTATGGACCCACCAGAAGTCCATGAACTCTGGGTTAAGAACCTCTGCAATAAACCCACACTTTGCTTTGGCAAAGTAGAAAACTTACCATTAGAAAGTGATTGTTTAAGCTTTCCTTCTTCAGGGGCATGTATCTGAAAGGAATGGGTTTTTTTTTAATCTCCCTAAAAAACTTTGGCTCAGTGATCCCTCCTGTTTAGCCTTAAAATGAGGACCAATTTCCTTTGGGTCAAACCCCAAACTCTTAGTGTCTTGACTTTCTAAATGCTTGACAACTATAGACACTTTAATGAAATCCAAATGGGTGAAATTCAACACTTCATTCTGATTTTCTTTACAGATGTTCTTAATAAGGACACTGAAGAAATCCTTAGAAGCCTAGCTTCACACATCAGCCAAGGGAAGAAAGAATTCATTGGAAAATTAAGATAATAAGTAATTCTGGAGTGTTCCTGTACCAATCAATATTGAGCACTTACAGCATAAACCTGTAATCAGCTTTGTAGGGGAAGTGTGTAAGTGACAGGGCTAAAGTCTGCTGGTAGATTCCTGGGAAGCAATAGAGTTAGATCATACTACCTTATGATGCTAGATATTGATTCTGCTCAATAATTTTCCCCATAAAGACTTAATTTGTCTAAGTGACAGCTTTTTAAAAAATGAATATAGGAAGAAGAAGCTGAAACAGTTCCCTTTGGCTGTCATAATATTGAAACAATTATTTCAATAATGAAAGATAATTAATAAAAACTATATTGCTGGAATATAATATAAATTATATTGCTGGAATTTTATAAGCAGAATGGATGTTTTAACACCACGTAGGTAGAATAGGTCACTATAATCATTCTGTTCCTCCACTCCCTTTACTTGCTAAAGGTGGATAAAAATCAGTCTTCAAAGCTCTGAATAGAATAGTTGCAATCTGGGGAATCATTTTCCTGAACATTCTTTGAGCCATCTGGAGAGAAGGATTTGCACACTTAGATGGACACAAAAATTTACATGGAACATTTTCATCAATAAATTTGAATCTTTGGAGGTGAAAAAAATGCTCAATTTGTCTGACCAAATATCAGTGTTCTGGGCCCTCTTAAAATTCCCAAGAGTAGTGTTGACTTTATAGGAATGTGTGGAAATGAGGCACATTAACCTGAAAGGAAAGATCAGAGAGAAAGGTACTCATGATTTTGAACTAGTCAGAGTTCTGAATTCTGATCCAGAACCTGTCACTCCTATTAATATTTGCCGCAGAGCTTTAGGCAATTTACTTCACCCCACTGCCACTCCCAAGCTTATCTCTTTCTTATTCCATTAAATGAAGATAATGCTGATCTAATAGGAAAGTTGTATAAATTTAATGTCGTGTTAGAAATATTTCAATAGTTTTAAAGCTTATTTAGCTAAGTTTTAGCGTGTTGTAAATTTGTCCCTTTTGCCTTACATCTTCAGTCGAATGTGGCTGCAAAACAAAGGAGCCATTGTCAATGAGTTTGTGACTAACACCATCAATAATTAGAATAAGTTAGTAGGTGACTGAGGGGAAAATAGAAGTGTCTGGGAAGGCAAGGTTCTAGAACTCGCTTGCACCATAAGAAAATCACTTTACTTTTCTTTTCCTCAATTACCTCATCCTAAAATGAAATGTCAATAAAATCTTCTGTGTGGTCCTTAATAATACCTGTTTTTGTATAGTTCCATGTGTATTTTTTTTTTTAATTTGGCCTCTTTCCAGTAGACTATAAGCTTTAAGGGTGTAGAGAATTTGTCATTCTGGTATATCAGTGTATCTCTAGTTTCACAGAGTAGCTGCTTATTAAATACCCCAAGGTAGATGATTCCTAAAGTCCCCTTCAGTTCTAAAATCTTATTCTTTTATTTTTTTTAATGTTTATTATGAACATTTCCAAGCATATAGAAAAGTACAGAGACGAATACAACAAACCCCTTACACACATCACTCAGTTTTATCAAGTCAACAACATCTACATTTGCTTCAGGTTTTTTTTTTTTTAAAAGAAACAAATATCATAAATACAATTAGAATACCCCTGCACATATACCATTTTCCAATTTCTTTCTTCTTTCTCCTCAGAGGTAACTATTTTCGAGAGTTTTATATTTATTATTTCCAAGAACGTTTTATACTTTACTGTATTTATATAAACTATGTATCATGTCTTCAAACTTTACATGAATGACATATGCTTGTCAATCCACAACTTGCTTATTTTCTCACATATTATGTGCTCCATATATGTGTATGTGTATCATTATGTGTATGTGTACCACACATATATGTGTATATACGCATGATATACATAGTGCTAATTCATTTTAATTTCTATTCCATTATTTATTTATCCATTTTCCTGTTAGCAGACATTTATGTTTTTTTGAGTTTTTTCTATTATAAACAATATTTCAAACAATATTCTCACTCATGTCTGTTTCTACAGATGTGCTTAAGTTTCTGTGGTGGAGTCGCTCAACTGAACGGATATAATCTTCAAATTCACTAATCTAGGCTACAATATCTGATTCACTTGCCTATATTTTTATGGAGATAGTTGATCAAGTTATTTCCTTTTTATTTATTTTTTCTTTTGACCTGGGCAGGAAAGGAAGTATTAATCAAGTTGACAAGAGCATCATCTTTTTACTTCTAGTCTTTTCTACCTCTAACCAGACAGAAATAGGGCAGAAACCTTAGAGAAGTCAAGAAGATTAACATAAAATAAGGAGATGCAGATGTATCTAGATCAGAATCACATAAAAACATGGCCATGTCCTGTCATCACATAATAATATTTACAACACAGCACTGTCAATATGTGATATTGTAAAAACAGTGCCACATGGTAAATATTGCAGAGGTCTATGAATAAAGTCCCTCTGAAAGCATATGACTATGACCCAATTCATAAGGAAATAATTTTTAGGATAGAGAAGCACCAACTTTTCAGACCAAATAGCAAAATAATGGGAAGTGTTCAACTCTGAGCCATAATACCAACTGAACCACTGTTTTAACCCCGTCCTTAAATAGGCAAAATATGTTAGTTTAACTTGACATTCCAAATTTTGAATCTTGTGCAATTCATGTTGCCTTGAATTTCAGATGATCTATGTGGAAACACAGGATATAGGAAAAGTTTTCAGTCTGTCTATACAGTTAAACAGCTACTATATTTCAGTAGATATTTCCTCATTCAATAAATATTAAAATAAAGAATTTAAGAGCATTTGTATTATCTACTTAATGTAGTTTCTTTTTCAAAGATTAATTTTCTTGTTTAGATAAAAGATGTAGGGCATGAACAGAACAGTTTCACTGGGAAGTTTACCTTGGTAAAAAGACAGGAGCTATTACATTCTATCTTGTCAATGATCCATGGATAATGGGTCACCAGGGGATTTAAGAACTGTATCTTTCAGTTCTTGCCAGGGAGGTATATCAGTGTGCATTGATGTGAACCATAATATGACACACCTTAAAGAATCTTCAAAACCCTCAGGCACTCTCTCAGTTTTTGTCATCAAGATATGTGACTAAAGGTTGTCAGTTAAAGATGGCGTCTTACAGATAACTTCAGTAACAAAATGCTTTTTCCTATTTCTCCATATTAAATTATAATGAAAGAATTAATCCTCAGCTTTAAAAATCCTTAGAGGTTTTTTTCCCCCCACTATCTTAGAAGAATCCCTTTTCATGCTGATATGGAAAAATAGACAGAATATAGATTGTTTTTATTGTTAAATGTGTCGGGGTGGAGGGGAAAATAGGTTGCAAAACAACATAACATGATCATATTTGTGTTGTATATTTTTAAGTATGTTCTTACATTTGCATATCCACAGCAAAATGTCTAGAAAGACATACCAAAAATATTAATAATGGCTACCTTTGGGGAATGGAATTAACAGCCTCATTACTGAAGGAAGGAGAGATAAGAGACTTTGCTTCCCTGGTGGCTCAGATACTAAAGAATCTGCCTGCAATGCGGGAGACCTGGGTTAGATCCCTGAGTTGGGAAGATCCCCTGGAGGAGGGTATGGCAGTCCACTCCAGCATTCTTGCCTGGAGAATCCCCAAGGACAGAGGAGCCTGGCAGGCTACAGTCCACGGGGTGGCAAAGAATCAGACGTGACTGAGCGACGAAGCACACACACACATATTATTTGAATTTTTTTTTATAATAAGTGAGTTTTATCTCTAAAAAATAAATTTAAGATACATTTATTTTTCAATTTAAAAACATTACTTTCAATGGACAATCTTCTAAAGAGTCTCTAAAAGCTCAAGAGCTTTAGGAAAACAAATGATACAACATTTTCAAGTAGAACTTAATTTGTAAACCCATATTTATTTTTACTGAATTAATGAAATATTTTATGGGAGTGAAGTGAAGGAATTTCTTAATATCTTCTAGCTATTGTGAAGTAAACAATAGTTACTTAACAATGTGTTTATGCTTACCCCAGTGAGAACCATGCATCCCACAAGCCAGAGAAGCCTTATTATACAGAGTAAATTCTCATTTTATAGGTGAGAAACTGAGTCTCAGAGAGGTTAAATGTCTTGTCTGTAAACAGTTCCAGAGCTTAAAAAAAATTAAATCTTCTGACTACATGTCCATGACTCTTTTCATCACAAAATTGCCTCATACACTGAAATATTAGTGTAATGATAATATAAATAACAACAACAACAAAAAAAGAAAAACAATGTAATTTAGCTCTGATCTTAAACCAGCATACATCCACACCTCAATACCTAAAGCATCACTTATGGCAAATTAATGTTCTTCGTACAGAAGCCGAAGGAACGGGTCATCTGGTGACAATATTTAATACGCCAGTTGATAAAAGAATTATTTTTACTTCTCTGTGATTTTCTCATCTTAATTATCACACTCTCTTTTTTCTCCTTCCTCTTTAAATTAGTGGCTAGATTAAGCAAACAACGGCAAAGAGATAAAACATGGAAGCCAAACATACCTATTAATGTGAAAAAGGAAAAATCAAGTTTGGGACAGCAGCAATAGAAAGCATGGTTGAGTAGTAAGAATCAAGGCAGAGAAAAATATGACAACTTCAAGGACAGTGAGTTGTTGTTTTATTTTAATGAGTTGAGATTTGTTTTATATTTATTATGGTAGGCAGATAGTAAATGGCTGATGGATAAGATAAAGGGGATGATGATGTCAAAGCTAATACAGTTCTCAGTTTCTAATACACATAAGAACTACCAGAAGTGTTTCTTTAAAATGTGGAGTCCTGAGTGCCTGGTGGCTCAGATTGTAAAGAATCTGCCTGAAATGCAGGAGATCTGGGTTCGATCCCTGAGTCAGGAAGAGCCCCCTGAAGGAGGGGATGGCTGCCCACTCCAGTATTCTTCCCTGGAGAAACCCATGGACAGAGGAGTTTGGCAGGCTACGGTCCATGGGGTCACAAAGAGTTGGACACAACTGAATGACTAGCACCAGAAATAAGTACACTGGATAATTCTAATGACCACACCTGGAGGAACAATGAGGTAGAATTATTGGAACTCTTAAAAGGTAGAAAGCAAAGAATCAGGATACAGAAACCTAGAGAAGAGAAAAGACAGGAAAGAGAGATTTGAATAGAAATCAAGGAAGAAAGAAAAGGAAAGTAAAAGATGTAACTAAATTAAAGGAATAATTTAGAAGAAGCATGAAGGTGGGTGTGACTAATCGGAAGCAATAAAGCAAGATGAAAACTAAAAATATTGAGGAAATGAAGGCTTTATCTTGGATTTAAAAAATAACATTTATTATTTTTCTCCTTTATAGCAATAATACATATTTATTGTGGAAGAGTTGAAATATAAGAAAAGAAGAAAAATGGACTCTTAGTTTGTTGGTTGCAAATAGCTCCCGTTAACATTTCTGTGTATCTTCTGCCAGTCTTTTGTTTCTGCTGAATTTCTGGAAAGTTTTGTTTGGTTATATAGTTTACCCCACTATCCAGAAGTAGAGCCTCCCAAGAAACCTTTCATAAGAAATGGTGTAAACCAAAGAAGCGATTACCTTAACACACATCTTGCTAATGGATACACAGAATAAATTGAGATAAAGCACAGATGCTCAGAGACACAGTTCAAAGCTATGGAGGCTTGGTGGTGAGATGCCGAGTCTAGTTCTCAGAGAAGAACCTTGTTGGTGCCATACTCTCTGCTCAGCGTGTGGCACTGTCTCTGTAACAGCTCCTGAAAAACAAATGCTGAATGCTATTTTCACCTTTTTATGTAAAAGCGAAAATCCTCTTGGTATTTGTTTCTAGTTAGTGAACACAGGTACTGATGTTTTTGGAAAAATAAAATGGAGTAAAGTAAAAGCAGGGGATATCTGTATATGTCATTAAATATCCTGCTTTTATTACATAAGCATCTCCTAACATAAGGTTATTAATGGAAACTTCATTTTTAGCATCTGCTTAATATTCACAATAGTCAGTTCTCCTTTCTTCCTTACTGACAGAACTTAGGTTTTTCAGGCAGTCAAGATCTTTAGGGAAGGCTGGTTCCATTTGGTGGGCAGAATGTGAATTTTATTTGGTCTAAGTCAATCAGGGTGTAATTCTATTCTCCTTGGTTGCCTGAGGAAGGAACAAGTGACCTAATTTCAGCCAAAAAAACATAAGGGCAGGTACAGAGGTTGGATTTATGGGAGAGATTCTTAGTTCTTAAAAAGTGATAACAAGGAAAAGGCAACCCCCTTTTCTGCCTGTGGAATGTGAATGAGAAGGAAACACTGGAGCTGGTAGTTGGAGCTGTTGCAGCCATCTTGTGGCCATGAAGGGAGCCAGCTACACACTGAAGGTGGAAGAAGAGGGAAGCAGAAAGAACTGGGCTCTGGAAACTCTTGTCACTCCAATTAATCACACATCCTTGGGCCCTACCTTGAGACTTCTTGTTAGGTCAGAAAATAAATCCCCTATAGTTTAAGCCCCTTTAAGTCGGGTTTTCTGTTTCTTGCAATAGAAAGCATCCTAACAGATACAGGATTATAATTTCCTAACAATTTTCCTCTTTAGGCTATTTGTGTTACTTACAGTTTTTCACTATCAGTTTTTTCAAAGCAAAAAAATGTTACATAGCTTAGATAGTAATGTGTGTTGGGGGGAAAAAAAACAAGCAATAAAGAAAAGAAACAGGAATGAACTTGAAATATCTCAGGTCATCAAAGCTGAATCATACTGAATCTCCACTCCCTTCATTGCTCATTGCTGTCAGCAGAAGTGGTTATCAGTGGCAAGTTACATTTCTGAAGGAAAAATTGGGAAATACAATCTCAACATAACATGCTATTAAGGTGAACAGAAATACTCCTCTGAAATACAAAAGCTATTTCTGTTTGTAGTGTTACATGGTTGTAGGAACTTTTTCTCTTTATTATAATAAAATTACTTTGGTCATAAGAAAGTCAACCTGTTATGCTATGGTAATTCCCTTCTCATGTTAAAATTTACTGTAGATTCTACCCTGTTTAATCTAAATGCATCTAGTCTCTCCCATTGACAATATTCAAAACCTAATGTATCCCAAGGGCCTTCCAGGGGTTGGCTGTATCTCCAGAATCAAAACTGAGGCAAGAGTCCCCAACTGAAATGATTTAAGTGAAGAAGTTCAGATGTCAATGCTAATATCTGACAAATGAACAGTAGAAGAAACCTCCAGTAACTGCCTCTGGTTTCATCACCAGTAGTGGTTGGGCCCATTTATAACTTGAGAATTTAGATTTGTTTACTTCTTAAATATTTAGTTGTCTTAGAGCTAAATTTTGGAAAGGTTCCTCATGTAAGAGAGGATATGCCTGTGCAAAATAACAATTTTAATCACTACATTTATCAAGCACTAGTAATAAATACAATGACTTACATTTCAATATTAGCAACAATAAGTGCACCTAACACACATTCAGAATATAACAACTGATTACAATGGAATTCACTTATAGAAGTTATATTTAAAATCCCACACACAGATTACAAAATGAGACTAAAGTCACAACCAAATACTTCACTGTTGTTTGTAAAGTTCTTCAGCACTGTGGTTATGACTCGTGACATTTCCCACTCCTGGCCAGAGGCCAGGAGTATTGATTCATGAGTTGACTATGGTAGAGGGTGTAAGGAAAACACAGGCTAATCTAAAACTCAAATAATGACTCTTTTCCAAAACAAAAAAATACCCAGCAAATCAATTTCATAAGCTACACGGTATCACTTCCCCTATGAGGTCTCATAAGTTTGTCTCATCTAAGAATCATTTCCTGCATACCGGGACGTGCAAAGGAGAAGAAAACATAACTCCAAATGCAGGGAGGCCCCCTGTTCAAAAGTTCACCTGTCATCATCCAGAATATGAGAAGAGTCTACACTGAGGCTGTTCTCTTCTGAATCTAGGTGGATGCTGGATGTAAGAGTCCAGATTGAGGAGAACCATTCATTTAAGCCCTATTATAGATATTAAAAAATTATCTAAGTAGTCTAGATTCCAAAAATGAGGACTTTGGTGGTCCAGTGGTTGAGAATCCACCTGCCAATGCAGGGGACACGGGTTCAATCCCTGATCTGGGAAGATCCCACGTGCCATGGAACAACGAAGCCCATATACCACGACTACTGAGTCTGTGCTCTAGGGCCCACACACAACTACTGAAGCCCCTCCGCCCGAGAGCTTGTGCTCAGCAACAAGAGAAGCCACTGCAGTGAGAGGCCTGAGCACCACGACGGAAGGATATCCCCTACTCTGCCCAACTACAGAAAAGCCTTCACAGCAATAAAGACCCAGCACAGACATAAATAAATAAATAAATCTTTAAAAAAAAAAGAATTCCAAAAATGAGCCACTAGATATAAAAGGGCAGAAACTGATCATAAAAGTCATTGGAAACTATTAATAGCACAGGGCTTGGAACATGAAAAGCACATCATAAACTTGTTATGGAAGTGACTGTATAAATAAATTTTAAATGAATTTACCTGAATTTTGATAGTGTGTATATGGAAATGGAAATTGCTTTCTCCTCTTTATTTTTCCTCATTCACTATTGATTCCCACCCCCCCCCCAGCTTTTTTTTTTTTTTTTTTTAATAAAAGTAAATGGAGAGGAAGAGTATTCTGGTTGCACCTGTCTGTATTTCCCTGTGACAGGGACTTCAAGGATATGCCTGAGCTTGGTATCGACCAAGGGTCAACCTCTGATAATTCGACTGAACCCTGTGCTGTGGAACGGTGCTGCTGGGAGTCAGTTGGGGTGGGTGGGGCAGCAAGACTGACTACATGGAAAAAGCCTGCTGGATTAGGGGAGCTCCAGGGACAGTCAATGTGTAACCCTGCCCTAAAGTATTCAAATCTTCTGTGCCAAGGTGGGCAGAATCTTGAGGGAGTAGGGGTAGGGAGGTCATCGAGTTAATTCTGTACAAACAAAAGAAGACAAACAGTTTCATTCCTCCGAATACCACACACACATGCACCCCCTCACTCCATCCCCGCCCCCTCTCCTCCGAAACGCCCTTTGGGCCCATCCCTTGTTGGGAAACGCACTCCTGTGAGCATTAGCAAGTAGACATTTTGTGGGCGAGAACTCATCTCCCATAAGCAGAAGGGACTTCTGACCGGCACCCCTGCAAAGTGAGCTGTGAGTCAGGAACACTTTTTGAGACCTCCTTGTAAGTTGTTTTGAACAGGCATAGGTGAGAAATTTTGAGTCTGGTCCTCAAATCCCTACCTAATCTTCTGGAGGATTCTAAGGTAGAAACTTAGGGCATTTTGCCTGGTATTTCCCTGAAGACGAAACATGCCATGCCCACACAAATACACAAGTGAAAAAAAAAACTGAGGATACTTAATTCACCCTGTTGCTCAGTATTAAAGTTTGTGAGGATAGGGCCCCTGGGCCCAGGTTCCTCTGATATTCCCTCTTTAGGTGCAATTATTTCCCTTTCAGTCTCTGCTGTAGTACTACCGTTTTGTCTGTATCCAAAGCCTTCCACTCAGGTCCTACAAGAGGGTGTCATATTCCTAGTGTCATATAGTAGTGTCATATTCCCCGTGTCATATACTAGTGTCATATTCCCCAGGAACCATTTGGGAAAGAACTGAAATGCCTCAGAAGGTGATGACATATTTGCCATGAGCTCTATACACAGAATAACCTGTACTTCTGGCATCTTCCCAGGGACAAAAGGCCAGCCAGTGATGGAAACCGTGCTAGTGACCTCACTCAGTTTGCTTTGCAGATAAATCTGAAACTTCTAGAAGAAAAGATCTCCACTCTTGGGGAAAAAATATTTTGTGCAAATATAGCTAAGTGGTTTTCCCTTTTCTCGTCTTGTCCCCCATCTTCTGAAGCATGTACCTGCCTGCATTCTTCAGCAGGAGGATCTGAGACTTCTCCCCCAAAGGCGGGGTAAAGTCTGTCTAAGAGCCAAATCATAGTGTTCAAAGTCTAATGGTAAGAGACGTTGCCCATCATAAACTATGACAATAGGTCAAGGACTTCTAAAAGTGAAGTGGTGAGAAACTCCCTTCTTTTTCCTTATGCTTCTTCCCAACTTGTGCTTTCAAGTGGGTTCAGTCATTGGAGTTGCTGGTTATTAACAGTGATAATTATACTGCTTTTACCTAAAGGAATAATACACAAGGAATCAGAATAAACAAAAAGGGAGAAAAACCTCAGAGGTATCAATTTTAATATCTTTGAAAGCCAGAATGACAGCACAGTTGACCAGTTCCAAAATGCCACAGCACTAAAAGGGAGGAGATGAAGGTTCCGTAAGAGGATTGTGAGAAGTCTTATTTTAAAAAAACCTCGGGATAAAGAATGCCCTTCAATATGGAATATTTCAGAGACACGCCACGCCTCCAGAATCCAGAGGAAAAACAGAAGTCAAATAGCAAGACGCTTTTGCAGGAGTGTTGAAACGAACAAGAAAACATTTTATTTTGAAAATACAGTCTTTAAAGATAAATTTGGCTTCCATTTCCCATACCTAGGTGCATCCAACAAGGTACAAAAACAGACGAAACAAAACAACAAAATAGAGACCCTTGACATTATGTACAGAGCTCTAAAATGAGCTGTGATTATCTACAAGAAACTAGCATATGCGCTTTGTGAAAGGATGTACTTGTGTGGCTTTCTACAGTTCTCAGTCCTGGGGAAGGAGAGTTAACCCCCTGAAGCTGCAGGTGCGGCTGCAGCCGGGGAAGAGCTGGGGTCAGTGAAGGGTTGGGGGCGCCCCACCCCCACGGGTGGGAGGCTGGAGAGGTGTCTGGGGAGGGGGGGCTGGCGGCGGCGGCCCGGACAGATCCGGGGCTTCTCTAGAAGTCCTGCCGCGGGGTGTGAGTCAGGCTGTGCCGCCGCAGATCACAGTTTCGCCTGAACACTTTGCCGCACTGCTCGCAGCTGTAGGGCTTGATGTCTGTATGGGTGAGAAGGTGAGTTTTCAGATTACTTCTCTGATTAAAGGTTCTTCCACATGTGGGACATTTGTGTGGAGATTCCTGTTCAGATGTGAAGCAAGCAAAGGATTAATCCTTCACACCACCACGGCACCCTTCTCAACAGACTCTGTCTTATCGGCATCACAAGCGTTAACAGAACACGCGCACGACAACAAAGAGGGGACTTGCAGCAACAAAGCTGTGCTCCTAATCCTCCAATCGCGAAAACACAGGCAGGGGCACACACAGCGGCCTGATCACCCTGATAACCGCCGGTGGCCACTGCTGTGGGCTTTGCGATTTCCAGCTCTTTACATTTCATCACCATGTCATAGGCAGGAAAGGGGGGAGGGAAAAACTCTAATCCTCTCTTAAGGAACAACATTCTCCCGGGTAATAAGGCCCCTCTTTGGTGCAAAATTAAACTATTCCTCAATGTTCTGAAAACTACAAATTATGAGGCTCCTGGGAGAGAGAGCATATGGGATTTCACCATGCCTCCATTATCGAAATTACCTTTATTTCCTCCCAAACACGAAAGTTTTAAATGCAGGGCACATCAGGTGAAAAAAGAAATAAAATTCTAAAATTAGGATTCAGAACAATGAGAGTGGCCTCTTCTATAAGAAAAATACATACACGTTTCATGTTAAATAAAATTAATTTCATGTATAAAAAAATCGAGTGTTGCTTTCTCCACCTAGATAGCTGATCTAAATAGAGCCTTTTATGAGAAAGAGCCTGCCATTGAACACCTTTTGTAGAGCAAAAATGATAAAACAGAACCAGTCACTGCTTTAAAACAAGAAAACAAACTTACCTGCATATGTAAAGTTTTGTGAACAGCTAGAGTTCTAGACTGACAAAATCCTTTCCCGCACTCCTGACATTTGAAGGGCTTCTCTTTGGAATGGATATACCTGAAAATCAACATAAGGTCTCATTGAAATGGCTTTACCACCACGGTGAGAAGTTTCTTTTGACAATTGCTTTAAATGAAGTGGTGAGGGGGAAAAAAAGAAAAAGGATTTCCATTATTTTTGTTTTTACATACCCCCCCCCCCACCTGTGTAATTCTGTTTATGGCTAACCTCAACTAACAGACTCTTCAGAACATTCACCCGACGCCGGCTTTATCTACACTTGATCGCCCTCTCTGGTGTATTCTGGAGCTTGAAGCCCTGCCGAATGAGCTCTTTCTGCCCTCTGCGGCTCTCTCTGAGATTTAAACTGGTCAAATCAGGACGTAAGGCAAGGCTGAGTTTAGGGGGACCGATTTTAGCGAACCCCTTGGAAGCCACGGAGGTTCCCTACAGAAGTCCTACCTTGGGGTAACAACAACAAGTAGAGTCCAGGGAACAGATACAGTCATCCCCACTCCTGGGAAGTTTTTCCCGGAGGAAAACACTGATATTATCGTATTTCTTCAATTGCCTTTGATTAATGCAGAGTTGAGAGTGTGGAGGGGGTGTGGGGAGCAGTTCCTAAATTCTGTAATCTCAAGAACCCCACAAATAAGTTTAAAAGAAAGGTTGCTATGGCAGGCTCTGGGGTGCACCTGGGGGCCAGTCGGGGAAGGGAGGGAACCGAGTGGTGGCCACGGTAGATTAACAGAACCGGTCCTAGGGCAGGCGGTACCTGGACCACCAGAGGAAGGTCTTCCAGGCTCCTGGGCTCTACCTGCCCCACCTCCTAAGGTCCACCTGGTGGAAACTGGAAAACCGCTCCTGGAACCAAGAGCAACCCAGCATATTTTAACTACCTAAGGATGGGAGGACCCTCCCTCATCCCAAATGACACTGCAGCAGGGGTCCCTGCTGAGGAAAAAGGTAAAGGTTGGGGGTTGGTTACAGCTGGACGGGAAGGGCGTTGGGGGGGAATATAGTCTAGTTCCGAGAGGATTTTAGTGACACTTGGAACGTCTATCAAAACTCGATATTCTGGATAAATTGTCCTCCCCTCCCCAGGCCACCCTCCTTCCCCACCTTACCTGTGATCCCGCAAGTGATCTTGCCTCCGGAAAGCCTTGTGGCAGATGTCACACGTGTAGGGCCTCTCGTCGGTGTGGGTCCTCTCGTGGATGAGCAGGTTGTAGGATTTGGTAAAGTGTCTGCCGCAAAACTTGCAGATAAACTCTTTTTTCGTTTTGGAGGGCAACCTCCCTCGGGAGGGCTTTCTGTCCGGAGTCAATTTACTGAGGCTGGAGATGGGGCTCCCCAAGCCCGGGCTCAGCTTGCTCAGGTCTCCTATCTTAGGGGGATCCTCTTGCGTGGCGGCCACGGCCAAGTTGGCAAAGTCAAAACGGGGCCGGTCCTTGTGCAGGGCCGGGAGGACGTGGGCAATGGCTCCCTGCTTGGGGTGGAAGAGGTGGGTGGTAAAGGGCAGAGCCGGGAAGGGGAAGCGGGCATCCACGAGGCCCTGCGCCGCCGCCATCTCGGTGATGGTGGAGCGGGTGATCTCGTGCACGTTGGGGTACCCCAGAGTCCAGTGGTTCATGTGCATGGTCTGCACGGCGCTGAGACCGTACAGGCCCTGCAGGTGGTCCACCGCGGCGGGGAAGGTGTTCACGGCCTGCAGGAAGGAGTAATTGGTGAGCTGCAGCGACGGGTGGAGCGGAATGGGCGCCGGCAGGGCTTTGCTCCCCATTTTCCGGGATGTTGCAGGGCGGAGGTAGCCACCCTTTTTTTCCAGGACTCAGAGGCGGGTGGGCGCGGGGCTCCGGCGAAAACCCAGGACAACGGCACGCGGAGAGAATCCTAAAGATGGCTGGGGGAGAGAGGGGAAAGTCGTGACTATTATCCAAGCCCGCTTGGTCTGTCCCCTGGCACCGCGTGGGCTTCCACACCTTCCAAAACCCCCTCCCCACCCACTCCAAGGCCCCCCCCCCCCCAGAAGGAGCGGTGAGGGGACCTTGGCGCGCCTGCCGGGCGAGTTGACACCAAGCTCAAGCTCAGTCCCGAGGGCCAGGGTTTCAGGCGTGGTCCCCAGCGAGAGCGGGTGGCCCGTGGGAAGATCGGATTCCGGGCACGCACGGATTCCAGGAGCAGGAGACCCGGGCCGAGGAGGAAGAAAGGCGGGCAGGGGGCTCCAGGAGGCACCCAGTCCAGCCCACCCACCCCCTACCGGGTGGGGCGAAGCTTGGTCATCCCTGACACCCCGCTGTTCCAGCGCCTGCCAGGCCCGGCCGAGCCTCGGTCGCACCGAGCCTCCGAGGTCCCCGGAGACGGTGCGTCGTGGGTCGGACCCGGGCTTGAGGGCCCGGCTCAGCCGGAACGGCTCCTACCGCCGCGCCCGAGCCCGCGGCCCTGCCGCCGTTCCTGCGCTTGCCCCGGACCGCGCCGGAGGTGTGGGTGCGCAGCCCCGGGACGCTTTGCGGTCCTGGGCTGCCTGGCCCTCGGAGGGGCCGCCTTGCCCGGTGCTGACCTCAGAGGTTTTCTTTTTCCTTCCTCTGCCTTGGTCCCATTTATCAGCGGTGACGGGCCACAGGAAAGAAAAGTGACACCTCGGGGCCAGTGAGGACTGGAATCGCCCCCTCCTCCTTCCCAGGGGCCGTCCCCTCCCACCCCCCACCAAGATCCCTTCCAGATGGTTCGGGCTCAGACAGGGGGGTGGGGGGGGGTGGCTGAGGCCGGAGCCCTTTCTCCCAGACCCAGCGCCCAGCTCTCGGGAGTGCCCGAGCGCCTCTCGACCTGGCCCCCGGAGCGGCTCCTACACCCGGGAGGCCCCAGGAAAAGAGGAGACAGGGTTCCCTGGGGAGGAAAAGGCAAGGAGCAGCAGGGGAGCCGCTCTGCCAGCCCGACGGAAGCTTGTTTATCGGCCTGCAGTAGAGGGCGACGCTGCTCCTGCCCCTGGGAAGCCCGCCCGGGTCGTCGGCCTTGGGCCTAAGCAGGGCGCACGCGCTTGCCTCTCCCTGCACCCCCAGTGGCAACGCGGAGGTCTGGTTTCAGACCCCGTTTCCCGCGGCACCTCACCTGCTTTCAGAGCAGGCCCACCTTCTCCCACCGCCAGTCCCTTTTTTAGCAGCCAGGGGTGCCAGCTCGGTGGCCCGGCCCACCCTCTGAAGGCGGCTCCCCAGGTGCGGGCGTCACAAGCTAAGCGCTTTCCCTGGAGAGGGGCAGGCTGGCCTGTCTGAGCCCTCAACCTTTACGCCGGGCTTTTGAACCCAGCAGGAAGATGAGAGAGTCTGTCCAGACTTCATTGCGCACTAGCCCTTTCTGCGCCTAAATGTCCTTCTCTAGTGTTGGCTCTTTCTGAGGACAGGCTTAGGGGGCTGCGCTAATGACACAGCGCTCCGGCCTGGCAGAATCTGGCGGCCTCCGCGAGGGCCCACACCTTCCCTCCCTCCTCCTCTGTTTGAAACGGCTGGGAGACAGCGATTTATTAACGAACCGCTTCTGCCTGGTGGTATGCGGTCTGGGAGTTGAGGTCGGGAGTTAATGAGAGGTGTGTAACAGTCAGGGGGTCTCAGTCAGACCGTTCAACCGAAACTGTAAACCTCCATTAGTAATAAACTTTCCCACCACAAATCACAATTCATTTTTCTTCAGTGGCAACCCTCAAGCCCTCTCCTAGAGAGGTAGGGGGGGGGGAAATGGATTCTACTAACATCTCTGGTAATCTATCTGATTGTTTTCCTCTTCCATTAAAAATAATAAGTTACACTATTTCCTTCCTTTTGCATAAGAAAGATTTTCTAGAGATTCAAAATATTATTTTTCCCCTAGTATTAAAAAGTGGCCTCCCCACATAGAGAGGAAACCCGAATTATTATTTGGGTGTATTCCCAGACTGGATTTCTTAGAAATAAATACAGGAGGCAAAGTGCAATTCCCACCACATTCTCCTTGTAAGTATGTGCATGTGTGTGGGGTGTGTTGTAGACGGAAGGAATAGCATGACTTGTGAGTTTGATTCCAAATGCATAAAGTGAACTCTGCCGTAAAGGTTACATGTTAAATCTGCCAGCAGAAACTTGAGAGCCATCTTCCTTCCCTTTTCACTGAATGGTTTATAACCCAAATTATTACCTCTGTTATAATTCAGCTTCATGGTGGCACAAAAGTGCTGTTTCATAGTATGTGTTCGTTTTGATTTGCAGGACAAATAGTTTCCTCATAGAAGACGACAAGCAAGTCCTTCACAAACAGAATCACCCTAAATATTCATTAAACTTTTTTCCCATAAGTAATTAGGGAGTTTAGGTTTTCACTCTCCTAAATATCAAAAGATACTTTAAGTCAATGCAGAGATCTAAAGTACTTTCGTTTTTGTCTAGAGCTGAGCGTGGAGTTCTCACACTCAGTTTCAGGCAATAACAGCCATCATCTGCTGTCACTTCTTCACCACCCTGTTCCAGAACATTGGTTACTTTTAATTTTGCAAGGAAAGAAACTTAAACCAACGAAAAGACATCAATATTACGGTGGAATTGAGGCTTGTTTTCTTTCATCAGTCTTCTTCACAAGAATTTCCACACATGTACAGAAGTTTTGTAAAATTTAGCTCACTGGCTGTCAACAAGTGAGAGGTGTACATACTAATTTCAGTGCAGTGAAGCATTCAAAACATTGGAGGGAGAAAAAAAAATGGTAATTTGATAAGGAGTCTCGCTCTTTGGTAATATGTTATTACACTGAATTATCTAAAAATAATATACAGTCAGGGGTCATCTGCTAAAACCTGTGGGTTGGTGTCTGAGAGAATTGACTGATGGCTCCATAGGCTCGCTGAATTTCAGCCCAAGCCACAATAAATTTTACGTTAATCAGAGAGCTACACTCCAAGTAGATTTAAGAGATCACTTTTTTCAAAAACAGAAAATAAAAATGGGCAGACTAGGTCAGGTGAATAGAGAGAAACCACCGCGAAGTTCCTGCCCCTTCGCTGCGCCTCTGCCTTCCCAAGGAGTTAATTAAATTAAGATGCCTTCCGCATAATCTGGGTTCTGTTTCTCTCTGCTCCCTCGCTCCCCCTGCATGAGTAATTTTCTTGTTCTGCTCGGGACTGCAGTTTGTTTAGCAGAGAAAGTAGCTGTCTGCACCGTTTCGCTCCGGGAAACTCCAGTCCTCTTTTGTTCCCCTGCTAACAGGTAGGCAGACAGAGCCAGCGCACCCTCCACAAACACTTTTTTCTCCCTCCTCACTCTACAGACGCAACACCGTTCTCCTTTGCTATTTCTCGAGAATCCCAGCGTTTAAACCCCAGGGGGATTTGCCTTCTGCCCGCCTCCGCCAGAACTGGAGGGTGGGAAGAAAATCAAAAGGCCGGCACAAGGTTGGAGAAGTATCTAGGACTGAACTATTACTTTCCTCCTGAAACGCTCTGGCTCGGCACGCACCGTGTGTCCCGGCCCGTCCGCGCTGCCGCGGCTGCCCCGGAACGGCTGCCCCCTGCTCTGGAATACTATGTCAGAGTACGGGCAAAAAAAGGGGGGGGGGGTGTTGTGGGGTTTTATCTCAACGTATGTAGATCAGCTTTTAGAAGAAGCTTTGCTGAGGGCTTCGATTCAGTGTTGCAAAACAAAACTAAAAACAGTACGCGAAAGCGCGTGTTGTGTGTTGTCTGGGAGTGGCGAGCCTGGGATCCCATAAAGTGAAAAATACAATGCCCAGGGAATGCATCCATGTGATTTCTTTTACCCGAGTCCGGAACTTGTGGCACGCCGGGCCGAGACTCGGAGCGCCCCGGCTGCAGCCTGCTTTCCTTAGGGCGGCTGCAGCCCCCTTCCCAGAGTGGACACTCACCTCCAGCAAAAAGGTCCGCCTGGGCAGCGCCACTCAGACCTGGTCCAGGCAGTGAGGCGCACAGCTTGGAAAGGTCATTGGTTCCACTCCGGCCAAACTGCTTTTTCCGCGCGGAGTCCCGGGAGCCGCGGACATGATCTGGAGGACGACGGGCAGCCAAACCGAGAGCGGATCCTCGCCTTCGTCTGTGGACGTAGAATGTGCAAGGACCCGGGGATGGTAGAAGCCCGCGCTCAGCGCTCGCCCGGAACCTCGCGCCCCCGCGAACCTCTCGCCGCCGACTCCGGGTAAGGTCGGAGCCTGCAGCCTCGCAGGGCCATCACCCTCCAGCAGCAGCGAGCGCGCCGAGCTCTGTCCCCGCCCGCGTCCCTCCCCAGGCTGCTCGCGGCCGGCAGACTCCGGCTTTAGTAGCAGCCCCGCCTCCCCTTCGGGCGGGCGTCCCGCCGCGGCGCGGGGCCCCCTGCGCCCAGGCTCCGCCTCCGCGCCCGGCGCCCGCTAATGGTCCACTCTGTTTACTTGTGTTTGGATAGCAACTGAGTCTTAAAGGCACAGGTTTGCTCGAGGTTTCCCTGTTACAGAGGCAGAGCCAAGGCGACGCGGTTCAAAACTCACACACAAACACAACGCCCGGCCCCTTCCTTCTCGGTGCCACTTTTCCTTATAATGTTAGAAGCTGCACAATTGGCTTTCTGCCTTCCGAAGACCCCCGCCGAGAAACCCAAAGGGCATTTTTGTAGCTTTACTTGGCGCGCTCGCAGCGTTAATTTCCACATCTTAACACGTTTAACATAACTACCTTCTTCATAGGTAAAATCAGTCACTTTTAGATTGTATTCTCCAGAATATATCACCCTTCCCCCACTTTTAAATACAGTTTTGCACATACTTATGGTCAATTATGACTGTATGGCTAGTCTGCTTTCGCCTGCTGTTTTCAAAACGAAGTTTGTTTATAGAGGTGACAATTGACCAATTTCGTAATTACTTTGAAGACATATGTGGAATATCCCAGGAGAAATTTCTTCCGAAATTTAAGCTTTAATCAGTCAGTGTACCTTTCAAAAGAAGTTAACCAACTTGGTTAAAGGGGTGGGCATCTGCAACCCATTGGCAAACAATAAAGAATCCATCTGGAGTGGGTGAAGACCAATCATTTAAAATATTTAGGAAAATACAGTTCCAGCGTCTCAAACATGTACATCTTCATTCCCAGGGGGGGTAAAAAAAGAGTTCATTGTTCAGTCGCCAGGAAACTTAATCGAATTTGAAGTGTAGTGATACATTTTTTCAGGTTCTTCTAAAGATTTGGTCTTGTGTGAGTGTAATTGCAGAACGCACTTCAGCTACTCTGGAAGTAGGGTGACCGAGTGACAGAAAGGGGATGACATACTCTCATTTTAAACAGCCTCTTTCCAGATGAGATCTGCTGAGCAACACTGAGCGAAACGCCCTTCGTCCCAGACGAGTTCGCCAGAGGCGATTTACATCAGCCCCCTGCAAGTCGGCGCTTTGAGGGGCACAGATCTGCAAGCCAAGAGGCAGTACAATTCAAAGGTGTACCGCCAAAATATGGTTTTGAATGTGCCGCCCCAAATAATCTCAATTGCGCGGGGAAGTGGACACGTATAAGCAGAAGACTAAAAACTGTCAAAAGGTCAAACAGTGATTGGGGAGCCAGGCAGAAGCTACGGGTTATTATTTTATTTGGATATAAAACTCTTCCATTTTATTTATGCAGAGGTGGGTAGATTTTTTCGTTCCTTTGGTAAAACATAATTCAGAGATAGCAGATCTTTTTTTTTTTTTCTTTCCAATTTCAAATTTGCAAAGGTTAAAAAGTGAGCTTGGAATGAAGAGTGTTTAATATCCTTCAACATTTAACTGCTTCAAAGTAGACTTGACCAACAGCGTGGAAGTATGGAATGCCTGAGTTTAGGACTTAAAAAAAAGAAAAACACGTTTTCCCTAGCGGATTCTATAGGGGTGCTTTCATTTTAGCGCTCAGTACTGAGCCCCAGCTACGGGGGTGCCTGCGGTCCCCTCTCTCTAACCGCTTCATTCCTTCCGCAGCTTTTCTCAATTTGGAAGATTTGGAGGGAACTTTCTCTTCTTTCAGACCCCCAGGACACAACTCCCGGGGTGGTGACCTGAAGAGTGTACCTACGCTTCATATTTCCTTTTCTGCAAGTGGAGGCCAATCCCCAGGGGTGGGCTTCACACCTTCCCACCGTATGTGTGGGGGTGTGTGTGTGTGGGTGGGTGGGTGGGTGGGTGCGTGTGTATGTGTAAACTCCCCAGGGGTGGGCTTCACACCTTCCCACCGTGTGTGTTTGTGTGTGTGTGTGTGTGTGTGTGTGTGTGTGTGTGCGCGCCGCACCGCCTGCTCTTCCCGGGAGGTAAACAATTTCCAACCAGAGCGGCTCCCTCTTTCCGCAAACCTCTTGAGCCCGGGTTTTTCCACAACAGTGCTTACCTCGCCCACCCCAGGCTCCGCAGTGCCACAATGGGGTCTGGGCCACGCCGGCCAGAGCCCTGCGGCGGCTGGAAAGGTAGGGAAGCGTCGGCGAACTTGGGTAGAAGCCTCGTGGCGGGGCGGCGCGTCTGCAGCCTGCAGGCCCGGCCATCGCCGCGCGCAGGTGCGCGCCCCACGCGGAGAACCACTGGAGGCGGCTCGCGGGGGTCGCCTCGGGCCACCTCTGCGGCCACCCAGGGCCGGGCCCTGCAGGTGCTCCACGCTCTGCCCCGGGGCAAAGCCCCCTGACCCCGCCGGCGTCGAGAGCGCACGGTCAGTGGAGGCCCACCCAGGAGCAGCCTCCTTGGCGGGACTCCCCGGGCGACCCCGCCTGGCAAGGAAGATGGGCCCCGCGGCGAGTTGGCGGTGGGCTGGGGGCTCCGGGGGTGCGCGCCCGGGGGCTGAGTCCCGGCTCCGCCTTCGCCCTCCCGGAGTTGAGCTGCGGTTCCCTCCGACGTTCCCGCCGACTGATCGTCTGCTGTCCTCGCGTCTCTTGGGCTTTCGACACCAACCAAGGACGCTTCCAGGGAAACGGCTAACGGACTGACAAGGGGAGCGCGAACACTTGCAGCCCAAACCCGAGCCTCCCCGGGCGCAGGCGGGGGAGAGGACGGCGGCGGCCAAGTGGGAGGAGGAGGGGGTTCGCCAGCGGTAGGCCCCTTCCCCCCAACCTCTGCCTACCCGCCCCACCGGCCCACCCAGGAGGCTCCGCCAGTTAAACCCCGCGAACAGGTGTCAGACACACTTCCCTGAGGTCGACGCTGAGCCTCTCCCTCTGACCCGAGCGCTGCGGACATCCTAAAAAAAGACTTTGGCCCTTGATGTCACAAATTATGGACACCCCCGTGTCTTCCTAGGGATCCCAGGTGCCATGATCTTCGAGGACTGGGGACTCGCCTCCCCTCTCTCTCTCCCGCCTTCCCTGCCTCTCCAGAGCCGGGTGGTGGTGTTGGGGAAAGGGGGGCACCTTTTGCACTTGAACTTCCCGCACTGTTTGCCGCTTTTCGCCAGGAGTCTGGAGTCTCCATCGAGCCCGGCTCTTCTCTGGGAGCGTGCCCTCCAGCCCCAGGGTCGTGAGGAAAGCTAGAGGACGGTCGCGGGCACTGGGCTCAGGAACTGAGGGTTGTGAAGGCGGGAAGACTTGAGAGTTTGCTCTTGTAAAAAGGAGATTTCGCGAGCGCGCTCTACAAAGGGTCCACGGTTGGGAGAGCTCGGCCGCGGGCGGGAGCTCGGCGGGAAGAGCCGCAGCGCCCCCTGGAGGCGCGGGCCGAGCACGACGCGGCGCGGGCGCAGGGGGCGGTCACCCGGGCGGGCCGGCTCAGGGTGGGTGAATGCCTGGCGGCCGGCGGTCTTGCCCGCCTCTGGGCTCCTTTCACCTCGTCCTGGGCCCTTGGCTGCGGGGATGGGGAGGGGAGAGTCGTGTGCGCAGCACGGGCGCTGCGGAGAGGGCCTGGCCTGTTGTCAGGGCCGGAGAGCCGCTCTACCCTCATCGCTGGGCCTTTCTGAGCATCCCCGCCCAGTGGCCTCGCACAGACTGCCCTCCTGGCCGGTTGTCCCTAGACGGACTCTTGTCGCTGCCCAGGGCGACTCTGACCTCCCCAGGGCAGGGGAAAGACACCCTCCCCTCGCTCGGGGAGTTGGCGGCGACCGGGTGATCAGCTCAGATGCTAGCAGATTCCCAGGCCGCGGACGTGGTCCAGGGGGAGAGGCAAGAGAGATTGCCCAGAACTGCATTTGGAAAGGCTCCCCACTCCCCGCGACGTACCCCTCATCTCACCCAGCTTTTGAAGCCCTAACGGGAATCGATCCCTCGGCGGGCTGTACTCTCCCTAAGCCCGAGAGCTGAACGATGCGCGTAGCGAGGCGCACGAATAGCGCGGGAGCCTTTCCGGGCCTTGGGGGCCTGTGGACCACCCGCCGCCTCCAGCCGTCCCAGCCCCGACCCACCCGGCCACCTCGGGAATCCGGCCGGGCGGGACAGCCTCAGGCGCCCGAGAAAGGCCGAACCTCGAGGGCTCTTCCCGGGGTGGGATTCTGAGTCCGGAGGGCGCTGGTGCCCACGCTCCTCGCTCAGCTGCGCTCCACCTGAGGCCTCGGGGGGCGCCCTTCCAGCCCACCAGCTGGCGCCTCACCGAGTCGCCGGGAAAGCGGTGCTACGCGGAACACCGGCTGGGAGGTTTAGCTCCGTGGCCACGCCGGGGTTGGGCAGACCCTCCCGCGAGCCCGGGGTCCGTCCGAGTTTCGTTTCTCCGGTGGGAGGTGGTCGGGCGCCGCCGTAGCCCGGCCAACTCGAGGCCGCCCGGCGATCCGTCCACCCCTCGCGAGCGAAAGCGCGGCCCGGCGCTGTTCCCCACCGCCCGGAGTCCCGGGAGGTCCCGGCCCGGTCCCCAGGCACGTGCTGGGAGCGGGTTCCTGGGGCGTGCGGGGGTACCACGCACTTTTGCCTTCAGCGCCGCAGGGAAGCGGGTCTCCCACGATTCGCCTCGCCGGAGACAGCCAGATGACTCCCTAGGAGGCTGTGTCCAAGGGCAGCTTCCAGTTCAAGCTGCTCTTCTTCTAACGAAGCCTATTGGTGTCGGTGACTCGGAAGACCCGGCTTACAGGAGATTTACGCAGCCGAGGGAGGAAAAGACCAGGGCGCCTCCCCAGGAGGGAGATGTGCCCCTTCTGGGCCAAGTAGGCTTGGCCCAGCCCTCGCTCTGAGCAAGATCATCCTCAGAAAAGACGAGGACGCAGTCTGCAAGTCTATTTTTATTAGGTTTTCGCTTAAACACCCACACACAAACGACTACTTGCGAATCCTTAACCGTTGGGAACATTCTAACGAAAATTTTGATTTCCAAATGCGCTCCCTCTCCTTAACGCGGCAGTGAGCTGGCCAGAGCTGAGCGGTTCTGCTATTGTCTGCGGTCTGTTTTTAACATGCCGGGCCTGGGATTGCCTTGGAGTTTACATTTCTAGCTGCAGAGGTCGTTTCTCTGGGACTCTGGGATCGGTCCAGGGTTACCGTCTAAGGTGTGGTCCAGCAGCATCAGCCACCTCCGGCACTGGTTAGAAAAGAAGATTTTCTGGACCTGACAGTCTAGGAGCCGGCCGGGCGATCTGCGTTTGAACAAGCTCTCCAGGTGATGCTGATGCACGCTGAAGTTTAAGAATCGCTGACCTAGATGGAATTCACTTTTGGGGGCCATCGCCTACCTGCGCGATTAATCTTTCAGGCGCTCTCTCTCTGTCCCATTATAATTTCCTCCCTCCTTCTTTCTTTTCTCCTTCCTTTCCTTCCTTTCCTTTCTCTCCACGGAATGACTGCCTAGTCTGGCTTAGGACAACTACTTCATTCCTTCCTTCATTCATTCCCTCACTCATTCATCTGACTTTTTCAAAGGCCCCTCCCAAGTGCTCGGAGATTTGTAGAGGATCCCCAGGTAAACTAGGCGGGGACTTCTTTCAGGGACTCGGGTTGCCTGCAGAAGAGCAAGGGAGGGAAAGCCCTACAGATTAGAATCAGTCTCTCAGTGGTGTCCGACTCTTTCCCACCTCGTGGACTGTAGCTCACCTGGCTCCTCTGTCCATGGGATTCTCTAGGCAAGAATACTGGAGAGGGTTGCCATTTCCTCCTCTAGGGAATCTTCCCCACCCAGGAATGGAACCACATTGGCAGGCAGATTCTTTAGATTTGATGTGACTTCTGGAAATAGCCCTATTAGGGACTGAACAGGAGCAATGCACCCTGTTTTTAAGTTTCTGACTCCCTTCTTCATCCAGGTTGAGGTTAATTTTTGTCTGGTTTTCATCACATACTAGGAATTCAGTGTCTGCTGCATACACTTCTACACACCCCTTGACATATGCTGCCTGCGTCTTACCTGCCTTCTGCACTGGGGCAGAGTGCTTGGCACCTGGGCTGTGGCAGTGTCACAGTTGCTGGGTGGAACGTAATTGGACCGAGCTCAAAGTCTCTGAGCCCTTGGATTTTCCTGAGGCCGTGCAAGGAGATCTTGGTACTGAAACTGACACACGCTGGCTCACAGACCTTGGGCACTAGCTCCCATCTTGCATCCAGCTGTCCTGAGCTGACCAGTTTCCAACCGGGGTGGGGCGGGGGGAGGCGGGGGTGGGCAGTACCCAGATATTAACATCGTGATCCTCAACCTGCAGATTTCTCACCTTAGGACTGCGTCAAATCTCCTTACCTGTCACTTGGTAGTACAAAATTTTGTTGTCCCCCCTCACAGAGTTTCTGTAATTCCAAATAAAACTCTCACGTTCTGGTTTTCTTATACCAAATCAATGTCCCTTACCCTTTCCCTTTGCCCCTTCTCTCCAGGACCTTGACTTGAACTTCTGTCCTCAGTCAGGCAAAGAGCCGCTTCCCCTGGACCATTTGCTACCCACTGAGGTTTTCTCATTGTTAGGCAGTGAGAACAGTGGAAGGCACTTTGCCCCTTAGTCAGTGGCCAGTTTGCTTAAATATCTGGAAGCCTCTTGTCTCTTTTCAGTCAGAAAAAAAGTTTGATTTGAGTGCGCCTGTACAGGAAAGCCACTGAAAATGCATGCAAACAAAAATGAATTTTCATATTGCCCTAGTCATAAATTGTCTAAAAGTGCTCAGCTTCACTTTGACAAAGAGTTGCTATTTTAGTATGACCTTTTCTTATGGGGATTTTCAAAATATAAAACGTATAATGGTCAGGAACATGATAATCTCTTTACAACCTGTGATCATATTTCTTAACAGGATTTTGCTTTCCAGTGCAGATGGTCTGACATAGTAACATTCAAAGCAGCCAGCACTTAGGAAATGCCAAGGCCAGCATCTGAATGCAGATACAAGTTTTAACAAAGGAAAATGTATATCCCTGTAGCTGTTTGCCTGTGAATATTCCCCAGAAGATTAATACACTATTCTTGAATCTATGCCAAGTCATCAAACTCTCTGAAAAGCCTGGGAGGTGCCAACTCATAAGGCGCATAGAATTCCTTGTCACCAAATATATTTGAGTGTCTACTGCATACCAGGTACAAAACAATTGTGTTATTGTTTGAGACCCTGAGCTTTCATCCTGACTTGGGGTGAGGGCAAGGGAAAGGAAGGTGGAACTTTAAGGTTGCTTTCCTCTGGTTTTGTTAAATTGTTAAAGTATTTGTACTTAATAGTGATCTTTAAAACATTTATTGAACTTTCTCTTACATTTTTAGGTCACTTTTACAAGTCAAGGAGAGAAAGTCAGTGTTTGAGCCAGCTCATTTATTGGAAAACGAATGCCAGCACAGGCTTAACTTCTGGCTTTCCAACTGGAAGACCTTAGTATCATGACAGCATTTTACAATAATGTTATTTCCACCATGCCAGGTGATAATTTAGCTGTAGATTCCTTATGATTGTTGACCATAGCTCACTCAAGCTTGTTTTCACCTCCTGACTCTGTAAGGAGCCACAGAAAAGAAAAACACCCATCTTCCTCTGGCACTCTTGCTGGAGGGAGGGGGAAAATAAGTGGCAGACAGTTAGGTTGGCCCCATGCTCACTGTTCCTCAGAGGTTGGAGCAGAAGCAGCTCAGATCCAGTTGGCTTTGGGGAATCCAGGTCTTACAAGAAATGATGTGCTCTTTTACCTTTGCCTCTGAGCACAAAACACAGATAGTGTCAGTGTATATGGAGACAAACATATCCTTCTACCCTCACTCCATGCACAGTGTCGCAGTACCTGGTCACACTGCATGTCTTAGCCACATGCTCCGTTTTATGGTGCTTAACACTTTTCCCGCATTCTCTTCCTCTACACCACCCCCAACCCCAGCCAGCCTCCCCTCACCTCCCCCCCCCCCCCCCCAGGCCCATGCCTGGCAAGTGGGCCAGCCTCCAGGAATCAGGCTGGGTGGATGCTATGATGTCAGGACACCAGGCAGCAGCGTTTCTAACGTGTTAGACCACGGTTGCCTTTTCCTTTCCCTGGAAAAGTACACACAGTGCAAGTCGTCTCCCAGGCTGAGGCACTCGTCCAAATGCCCTACGTGGTGGGCCCACCCAGGCCCAGGAGAGCGTGGAGGGGAACACGAGTGTGTCATACGGGTGTGTTCACCAGCCCTGCTCCCCTCTGTCTCATCCTTGACCACATTCTCTTGACAGGCCATATGGCCTGGGAGTGACCTGGAATATATTAAAAACGTTGGCTTGTAGAACCCTTGCAGAACAAGGCAGCGATGGCAAAGTGAGATTTTATACTTGTTAATTCATTTAGCATGTATTTATTGAGGATGTTTAGCATGGCTGGCCCTGTGTTAGCGCTGGGGATACAACAATGTATAAGGAGCTATGGTCTAGTGGAGAGACAAACAAGTCAATAGACAATTATGATATAGAATAAATTAGAAAGCCTGGATCCAAAGGTACCAGTTAATAGTTTATTATCTTGGGCAAGTCATGCCACTGATTGGAGCCTCAGTTCTGAATCTGCAAATTAAGAATATTCTGAGGGTTAAATGATATGAAGTCATATTAATGCAAAGTTATGACTTTTTTCTTACCCATTAACATAAACTGATCTCTTCAACACAAAATTATTCTTGTCACCCCTCCAAGAATTTGGAAAGAAAACTGAAGAGAAGAAATTTAACCTGGTGTCTGGTATCTAGTGGTCAATTGTATATGAATTAAGACATTGCAACAAGTATTTCTAGAGAAAAAGTCATCAGCCTTGACAGTAAGACTTTTATCAAGGGTTATTTTTACTGTTGATACTAAAAAATAGGAATACTGTACTGTGTATTACATTTTTTGGTATTCTGTTATATTTTCTGCAATTAGAGAATTCATGGAGTAGATCTACGATGAATAGATATTTTTTTAGGCTTCAAAGCTATTATTTTGGATGTTACTCATTAGTGAAACAATGATACAATTAATTTTGAGATGTCATTGACATTTCCTGAAGTCTTAAGGGGCAAGAGATTGTATCAGAATACAGTTGAGCTGTGAGTTTTGGGAAATCCAAAATAAAGAGAGCTTAAGCCACAAAGAAGTTATCTTATCTGTCATATAAACATAGGCAAGTCAGAGTCAATGTGGTGTCTAGCTCTTCAAGAAATGACTTTCGGGATTTCCCTGGTGGTCCAGTGATTAATAATCCACCTTGCCAAGTAGGGGATGCCGGTTTGACTCCTGGCCCACTTACTCCTACTTGTGGCTGCTGTGGTAACTTTCTGCTCAGACGGGGGAGGTGAGAACTAAGGTGGGTGAGGTTGTGAGATGAGAGGTGTCAGGAGGGGACTATGGATCCATTGATCATGGGGAACACCCTTTGTGGGATGGGCGCTGGGTGATAGGCTGGCCATGTGAGTGGGCGTTCTGCAGGAGTACTTCATTTTTCCCTTGCAACATAAGAGGAGGCATGAGACAGAACACACTAAAGGAAAAGCGGAGGTCCTGGATTCTTCCTAGCCCTGCCACTGTGTAAACAGGCGTTGGGGGCAACTGCAGAAGCCAGGATCTGCCTTTCTACAGTCTTGGCAGCCCAAGGCTGCAGCAAAAAATGTGCAACTCAGGTTGCCCTGAGGGGCAGAATCAAAGCTACCAGCAGACCCCCCACACAGCAGAGAAGGCCTTGCGCAGCTAGAGCCCAAGGACAGTCTCCAAAGATAAGTGTGGAGGGACTTAATTACCATGTAAAGTTGTCCTGGCCTGACCTCTCTGCCTGGTTAACTTAGCTTCTGAGCCTTATCCTCTGTTAATACAGGCTCTATTCTTCCCTCCTAGCCTAGGAGGATGCTTACAACAAACGTGACTTTCTAGGTATAGAGAGAGGTGGGTGTGAAGGGCCTGTGGATCCCCAGTTTCATCTGGGGTCCTCCTTCAGGATGCTACTTGGCCAGGGGCAAGTCTGAGCATGGAGGTGACACGCACAGCGTTAATGCCAGTGTAGAGGGAAGAGGCTTCCTCCCCTGCAGAAACATCTGGAGTGACACTGAGGACACACTTATACACATTTACACAGGCCCCGGGGGATTCCCATGCCTGAGAGAACTGGCTAGATAGTTCCTATTACACATTTATTTCCTTGAAGGAGGTATTTTATATTCTACCCTGTAATTCAATTCCTTTGGCTCCCCACTCTGCTAAAAAGGAAAAGAACATACAGTCCAAACAATTTTTAAAACCAGGTTTTTTTTCCCCTCCAAATAGTACATGTGCACAATTTGTGCAGCTTTTACACACATCTGTAAGCGATGACTTGTTTATACCAGCCCTTACAATATTTTAAAAATAAAGTATAATGTTTTTCAGTCTGTATACAATAGCATTTTCTTTTATCAACCCTCCACATACAAATGTATTTCCCCCCTTTAGGGTGTAACTACATGTCTAAATAGTAATGTATACAATCAATGTCTAGGAAGGATATGCACATTTTACAGCAAACATACCAAAAGGATGTATGACACTCTTGTTGATTTTTTAAAAATACAGTAACTAATAACCTGCAGAGTTAGGAAAGGCCACCTAAGTTGGTTTGAGCCTATTCTATGTTCTGGAGTTAAAGGATTTAGGATCCTGGAATGAGAAAGTATTCCAGAAACAACATAATTCAGTCTTGTCATTTTACCTGCGCGATCACAGAGGCTTAGGAGGAAAGTAATTTTCTCAAGCTGCTGACTTTTCCCTAGCCCAGAACCAGGACTCCTGATTTCAAAGGGGGCTCTTTCTATCATACCTCGCAATCTCTAGTCTGCAGCTGGAATTTTCCTCTGGGAAAAGCTGATCCCAGCAGCCTGTTGTGCCACACCAAACCTCTGAGCACCAGAAATCCAGCATCAGTCCTCCTCCAGGAGTTAGCTTTTCAAAATGTGGTTGGAGGACCAGCACTTTTGGCCTGATCTGGGGGCTGGTTAGAAGCCAGACCTACTGATTAAGAATCTGCATTTTAACTAGATCCCCAGGTAATTTGTAGATTAAATTCAGTAACAGCTGCTCCAGGCTTGTGTCTCCACTGCCACGGTTTCCTTAAAGACCTGTTTAATCACTTTCCTCTAAGGCATTTAGAACCCTGGTCTGACGTTAGACTTCCTAGGTGGATTTGGAAACTGAGATATTTCAAGCTGTCCACTTGTGACTAGCCTTCATGGGTCCTTTAAATTGGCTGTTTGGAAACAATTGACCTAAGATGTTGTGTTGGAATAATTTAGAATAGGTAAACCTGGGAAGGCTTTCCTTGTGGCTCAGTGGTGAAGAATCCGCTTGCCAATGCAGGAGATGCCGATTCGATCCCTGAGTCAGGAAGATCCCTTGGAGAAGGAAATGACAACCCAATCCAGTATTCTTACCTGGGAAATCCCATGGACAGAGAAGCCTGGTGGGCTACAGTCTACAGGGTCACAAAGAGTCAGACACAACTGCGAAACTGAATAACAACGATGAGAAACCTGGGGAGTGAAAGTCGCTCAGTCATGTCCGCCTCTTTGCAACCCCGTGGACTATACAATCCATGGAATTCTCCAGGCCAGAATACTGGAGTGGGTAGCCTTTCCCTTCTCCAGGGGATCTTCCCAGGGGAGCGAATCCAGGTCTCCCACATTGCAGGTGGATTCTTTACCAGCTGAGCCACAAGGAAAGCCCAAGGAAACATGGGAAACCAGCAAGCATTTCTCCCTGCTACCTTGTTTTTCCTCAGAGAAACACAAAAGTCAGATTACAAAAGCTGTTTTTCTACTGTCTATTTTCTCTCTTATTTCTTTCCCTTTCATCGGCTTCTCACTTGCTCCTGATTTGAGAAGATAAACTGTTTGGAGTCTCAAATTTCCTCTTCCACTTCCCCCTGTTAATCCCAGAGGCCTGTTTGGACCATTCTGAGATCCAGTCATCGGAATGATCTGGCTGCCTCGTCTGCTGTCCTGAGGATCCTCAGGAATGATTTGACTAATCTGGTTTGCTAAACGCAAGTCTCCACCTAGCTCGTCATTCCTGAGGTTGTGATTTGGTCTGAGGGAACATTTCCAGAGTGAGTCAAGGCTAAACGTCAGTTAATGAGCTCTATTTTTCAGAGTGAAAGAAAGCGCTTACCCATGGCTCCCAGCTCTGAATGTGGGCTGATTCCAGGAGAGGGGACAGTTGTGTATACGAGAGTGTAATCTAGTACGGCGTTATTGTTTTTGTTCTGAAGGGCTCCTCTCCTAAGAGGCAAACAGTCAACAACATATTTTATATTTATAAAAGGCTGTTTGCCAAAAACCCACTGCCTCTTGTGACTATTCACCTTTACCTCAGTGATATCTGCTGAGTATCTGGGCTCATACTGACCACAGCAGAGGCCTGGGTATTATTTGCTCAAATGATTTATTCCTTCTCCTCCTCCTCTCTCTGTCTCTCTTTTTTTTTTAAAGTTAAATATGTGCCTGGTAGCTCAACTGGTAAAGAATCCGCCTGCAATGCAGGAGACCCTGGTTTGATTCCTGGGTCAGGCAGATTCGCTGGAGAAGGGATAGGTTACCCACTCCAGTATTCTTGGGCTTCCCTGATGGCTCAGCTGGTAGAGTCTGCCTGCAAAGCGGGAGGCCTAGGTTCAATCCCTGGGTTGGGAAGATCCCCTGGAGAAGGGAACGGCTACCCACTCCAGTATTCTGGCCTGGAGAATTCCATGGACTGTCCATGGGGTTGCAAAGTGTCAGACACAACTGAGCAACTTTCATGTGAGAGATGGATCGGGCCGGGGCGGGATGGGGGTGGGGATGGTTATTCCACCAAGTACCATGTGTGCTCTTTCAGCATTGTACTACTTCCATAAAGTAGACTTTATGTGTTGTACACTTGCATTTTTGTTTTCTGACTTATTGTTCTCTATCCTACAATTATTCTATTAATTTGATAGTATATGGTTTCAGCCAAACATTTGTTCCAAATTCTGCCAGATGAAGGGCACGTCTCCAGACCAAAACTCTTCCCAGGAGCCCTCCGAAGTAAGCAGAGCTTCCACCCCCCAGCCCCTGCCACTGCGCTGTTTCCCTAGGGACCTTTGGAAGCTGAATGGAGTCCCTTGGTGAACCCCAGCTTAGCTCATGTCAAGACACGTCTCTCTGTGATGAGGAGCATCCACGGGCAATTCTGTGACCAGCTCAGGGGCAGAAACACAGGTCAGACAGAAGCAGCGGGTTAGGAACCAGATCTGAGTGTTGGAAAGTCAGTACCAAACTTGTGGGGTCAACGCCTTCCCTTGTGGGGTGAGCGTCTTCCTTCAGGCGCTCTGTAGGCCATTCACCGCAAAGGCATTCACATTCCTCTCAAGTAGTCTGCTTTTGTAATGCCCAGGGGATTTGCTTGAGTATAGAGGTCACTGTCTGCAACAATTAAGCTTTAAAGTTAATTCCCAAGATAAATAGAGCAAATTGACACCACTTTGGTTATAATTTTTCTTGCTTTCAAACTCCAAAAGACAACAGTGAACCAGCTGCCAGACTCGGTTCCTGGAAATTCAAGAAACATGGGCATTTTATTTTCTACCTTTCTAAATGAGGCAATTTAGGGCCGTCAGAAACAACAATATCCATGTAAAAGTCTTAATTTTACAATTTTGCTGGCATTTCTGAGAGGACAGAGAACCTTTGTTTCTATTTTTTTTTTAAGCTATATAAGTAGTGGTTTCTTTTTAAACTGGGATGATACAGGGTTGTAATCTTTTTAATTCAGACCTTGCAGCAGGAAAGCTGGGCTCACTTGTGAGCTGTATTATTCAGTAACACACTCTGCATGGAACAGGGAAAGTAAATAACTGAACACATACTTTATAATTACACGCGGAGGGAATTCAAAGCTGTGGTGGGGAGTGGAGTTTGGGGGCCTGGGGCAGCAGCTGCAGTTTCTGGCATCTCCCCCTATATGTATGTGAAAGCATGGGAGGGATCTAGAGGTCCCAGCAGAAACCCCAGTAGTGAGGGGAATTGAGGTGCACTGAGCAGAAAATGAAGATTCTGTCTCTCTGGGCCCCAGCCAGCAGGAAAATAATGAGGATTTATAGAATAAAACGCGCACCTACTCAGGGACTCCCCAGATTCACTCCCATTTTCAGAGGTGGTATTCAGAACACCTCAAAATTTCAATAACTTTGCTGAGGAAAATGATTCTATGGTCAAATAAACTTGAAAAAGATGTATACTAGATTCCCTACTGGACAATCAAAAGCACAGCCAACGCTGTGAAAGGTCATATAGGAGAGACATCTGTTTAACTCTATCTTCCCATTTCTATTTCGATTTTTTCAGCTATAAAGTTCTATAGGTTCTTGCTGACCAGGCAGTTTCTGCTTTCCAAACTAGTTCATTCGATGGCAGAAAATTGTGATAATTCAGATTTTAAGAAAACTCAAAAACTAGAGGGATTTAATTGTTCTCATTGGAGAAGGAAATAGCAACCCATTCCAGTATTCTTGTGTGGAGAATCCCATGGACAGAGGAGCCTGGCAGTCTACAATCCATGGGGTTGCTAGAGTCAGACATGACTTAGCGACTAAACCATTGTCCATGTAAACTGACAGGCTGTCCTAATTTAGTTGTAGTAACCTGAACTTTTAATTGCCATGCTGTTACTCATCAGCTGTGTGACCTGGGCTTTCACTTCACCTCGGTTTCTCCAGTTTTGATCTTTGAATTAAAAATCTTTTCCAGCTCTAAAACTTGTCCTTCATTGGGGGTTGGGGAGAGTATTGATTAGAGACTTTCTTTCAATAGTTCATCCAGCTGTTAAATGCTTTCCCACTATTCCATCATAGAATCTGTTCATCAGAAAAGTAATAACAGGTATTGAAGTTGTTGGAAAACCAAAGATTAATGAGCAGGTACTATGTGCCAGACACTGTTGTATGCGCTTCACTTGTGTTAGCCCCGAGGCCAAACCACACCAAGGCCCACTTCGCTGTGAGCGCAGGAACCTAGAGAGGACACGTTTGATCAGCCAAATGTGGACAAGTATAAAATCTACTAGCTCTTCCTGAAGGATCAACCAGCCAAGTCCCCAATCCCCTAAGTTTTTAAAAAGGGGCATGTAAGTGTGTTGCAAAGCGCAAACATTGTGATTATCTTGCTTTTCACAGTTTCACAGGTGTGGCCTCTTTGTGTTCAACCAGATTTCTACAGGTTACTTGCAGTGTGCTATAAACCTAGGCATTGATAAGGCAGATCAAACAGTTCCTCCTCGTGAGGTGATAGCCCCATATTGCTTTAACTTTAAACCTCTCTCCAGGGGCCAGTGGACTCTATCTGGGGGTGGGGGGGGGGGTGGGGGGGGTGGGGAATAGTCAGTATGTTTACTGAGCATCCCTGAGGCAGGGCGCACTGGTGATGTGAGGACAACCGGAGCCATGGAATGCCACAGCAATTGTACACATGTCATGTGTACAAAGCACAGGATGCCAATGTGTTTTTTAACATCTGACTCATCTTCTCCAGTCCTACCAGTGCATATGGAGTTACCCCAAGGACAAGCCTGTATTAATCAGGACTCATTTGCAAATGACAAAAGCACAACTCTAACTCGCTTAAGCAATAAAGGGTGTTTCGTAGTCCCTGTAACTGAAAAGTTAGTCCCTAGTCCCTGAAAAGTTCATGGGTTGAACAGCTTTGGGCACACCTAGATCCAGGAACTCAAGCCGTATGTGAAAGTCTCTTTCAACCTCTCTCTTTCCCTGTTTCTGTCTCCTGTTCCAAATGTAAGGCCTCATTCTCCTCTACTGCAGACAACTTTCGCAATGAGGCCCGGGATGATGGTCACTTGTATCTCCATTTTACATAGTCCTTGTAGTTTACAGTCCCAGAGGAAGCAAGTGCGTCTTTCCTTGCACATCAGTAGCCTAAGCTCTGGGACTCAGCTGCCTAGTTCTTCAGTGTCTCTACCACCTAGCTGTGTGGTCTTAGACAAACTACTCTATCTCAGTTCCTTTATCTGTAGTGAAAGTCGCTCAGTCGTGTCTGACTCTTTGTGACCCAATGTACTATACAGTCCATGGAATTCTCCAGGCCAGAATACCGGAGTGGGTAGCCTTTCCCTTCTCCAGGGGATCTTCCCAACCCAGGGATCGAACCCAGGTCTCCTGCATTGCAGGTGGACTCTTTACCAGCTGAACTATCAGGGAAGCCCTCCTTTATCTGTGAGGGGGAGATAATAGCATCACCCTTTTGAATTGATGTGAGGATTAAATGCATCTGAAGTATTTAGAGCAGTTCCCGGAACATGGCAAGTACTTAATAAATGCCAGTATTCAGAGAGGACCTTCAATAGAAGAGCTGGCTAAGCTGATCTTATCTGCTATCTCTGGAGAAATCGGTGTGGGAGAGCAAATGAAGCAGTCTGATTGGCCAGACCTAAGTCACAGTCCCACCCCTGTGCCCTGGGGAGGGCAGTACCCAAATTACAATGTGTCATGGAGAAGTCATTTCCAAGGAAGGACTGGTGGGCAAACAAATTGGCATGTGTCCACTTCAGGGCCAAGACCTGGTCCAGACCTGACCAGGACAGAAAAGAAACAGGTGGCTCAGCCCTGCTCTCCAGTGAGATTTGGAATGAAGTTGAATTACCAGCATGATCTTACATTCAATCTTAATGGAGCCTGGGGCCTTAATGTAGCCCCAGAGTGGAAGCATCATCACCCTTACTCTCTCAGAACAGGACCCATCTGGATGTCTTGATTCCAGCTGGATAGCAGCTTGATTACCCAGCCTTGAACTCCTGATCCTAAATACACATGGGACACGATGTGACCCGCATTTCACTTGGCCATGGCCTTTACACAGCCTGGTCCGGATTCTGGTCCAGTGACTCCTGTGGATCACCCACGCTACTACCCACTGTTGCTGCCTGAAAACCCTTGGCACCTTGCCTTAACTACTGGTTTGGTCAGGACTCACTGAATGGGCATGAAATTTATTAGCCAGCTAGAGAACTGATACTGACCACACCTCAGTTTGGGCTTTCCAAGCGGTGCCAGTAGTAAAGAACCCACCTGCCAATGCAGGAATGTAGGAGATGTGGGTTTGATCCCCTGGAGGAGAGCATGGCAACCCACTCCAGTATTCTTGCCTGGAGAATCCCAGGGACAGAGGAGCCTGGGGGCTACAGTTCATGTGGTCTTGAAGTCACGATTGAAGTGACTTATCCCGCATGCACACCTCAGCTTGCTAAGGTGTTGTGTATAAGACATTGTGTCTTAGATATTCTTGGGTCAGTTTTCTCATGGTTTCACCTCTGTCTCCGAATTTCTTCCTATTTGTTGCCCCAAATCCCAACATGTGTTGGCCCCATTTTAACAAGATCAGGCTACACCTTATTTCTCAATGACCTTGCTCTTACAACTGTATTTGCAGTTCTGTCTCTTCTCTTCTTTCAGGGCTCTGGCTCTTACTCAGAAACCTCTTTTTATGTCCCCAACCATCTTACTGGGTAACATAATTTTAACAAAGAGAAAAATAATTTTCTCTTGAAGAGAGCATCATTTTTAATGCCTTAGCCTAGGGCACTTATATGGGGGCAAATGTGAGGTGTGATAAGCTTGAGTCTCCATAAATGGCATCTTGGGTAGGGTGGAAGGTTCTAGATTCACTATACATGCATTAGCAGACAACTGGTTCTGAAGCTCGCTAATAAATCACATTTTCGTGTCAGCGAGTAGGTATTTATTTTACAATTAATGATTCCCCAAATACAAGAACTTCTAAAGAGCAGATAAAAGCAGCTGCAAATGTGGTCTCAGAATAAATATCAAGAAAGGAAACACAAGCAGCCTGCGGAGTTCCAGCTGCTCTCCCCACAACGCTTATCAGCTTTCTTACAGTCAGGCACATTTTGAAGTTGGAAGGCACATTTCCAACAGCTCTTGCCCTTATACATGCTTCTTGAAATATTACAGACATTCTGGTTCCTATCAAAATAGTAGTCACCGTCACCAAAATAATTCACTTCCTCCTCATCCTCTGTTCCCCCTCCGGCCCCTCTTTGGCATCTGCAGCCTCCATCCTGATGCTCAAGATGACAAATCCCAATTATGGGGAATCTGTGACACTACATACTTGAATACGAGCTGAGTGGAGCCAAGGTTAGCCTGTGATTTATGTGATCATTCTATTCACCGGGGCAAGCAAGGCTTTCTTAATTCCATACGTTTAATCCTCGCCTCCTCCAGACCAGTCACATTTCCATCTTATTGTTGCAGCTGCAGTGCGTTCCTTGAAATGAAACTGCAGTTTTCCAGGGATGGTAATTCCATCTTCCTGAGCTGATTCAAAGATTAAACAGAGTACTTTAGAGACTGCATTCTCAGCAAGCACCCAGGGCAATCAAAAAGTGGTGTCTGGGCCAACAACAATACAAATTTCAGATGGAAAGGGGAACTGAAAAAAAGCCCTTAAAATTAGAGGTATTGGAATGAGTGTAGATTTTTGACATTGAATGCTATGGGGGCTGCCTTCCACAGCATAAAGTGCTAAGGATTTTATGTCACTATTTCTTCAAAACCTGGGTCTCTCAGACAAATGAATGAGTGAAGCATTCAGTGCTGTTCTGCTACAAATCTGCTTATTGATCTCGAGAGCTAATGAATTTTTTTGCAGAATATTCACACTTTGCTCTTTAAAGTTTCAATGTGTCTTCTTATGCCTTGTGATACTGCAGGTCTGGATGCCTTACTTTGTTGTATTAACTGAAAGATAAATGACTCCTAGCTTTAAGCCTGCCAGAAAAATTAGGATTATTGAGCCAGAAGATGGATAAAAGCTTTGTCTTGGGGATTGTCAGAAGAGCTATGGCAGTCTGGTCCATAGGGAGAGATGGCAATCAGAATCTGAAGAGTGGGGACTTCCCAGGTGGTCCCCTGACTAAGCCTTGATGCTCCCAATGCAGGGGACCCAGGTTCCATCCCTGGTCAAGGAAATAGATCCTTCATGCCACAACTAGGAGCCTCAGCTAAAACTCCTGGGTGCCACAACTAGGACCAGTTTCAGTCAACTAAATAAATATTAAAAAAAAAAAAAAAAGAATCTGATGGATGGTACGTCTTTGAAGATTACCTGCTCTCTCCAGCCAATCTGACCTTCTAGTGGCCACCCTGGAGAAGGTTTGGAATGTTTGGACACCCTGGCAACACGGTTCTCATTGCAGGACTACCTACCAGCGGACTCGAGCTTTGAAAGACTTTGATGAGCAGTGCATCTCCTGGTAGCTTCCCTTGTCTCTCTCCACTGTGTCAAGACCAGAGGGGTTTGTCCTCTTCCTCCTGGTAGGTGTCACATCATATCACCCATCAGCAACAATCCTGGGCCATGTTATGGCCCCAAGGCCCACCTTTGAAAGCAACTCTCCCAGATTCCACTTCCCTGGGGGAACAGAAAGCTGGGTTCACCCCCATTCTCTTGAACTCTCACAGCCTCTCACTGCACCTACTGCTTTCTACAGGCCTGACTTCTAATCCTGACCTTCCCTCTTTTCAACCATTTGACCCTGAGCCAGTCACTTAAACTTTCTTTGTCCCTCAGTTCTGGCTTTTACAAGGACTGCTGCCTACAAAATATGATTTAACGTTTTCTTTCCCCAGTAGAAACTCTCCCTCCATGCCCCAAATTCAGTCTATAGTGATTCAGTTCTTTGTCTGTCCACCATGCCCCCGCCCCCACCCAGCCCTTATTTCTTTTTAAAGAATCTTGAGAAGAAATCCATTGGTTCCTGAATATGTTGTTGAAAGATGAAAATAGTGGCTTCACGAGCCAGCTGGGCTTTTGGAAGGGGAGAAAGTATGCATAAGAAAAGCAAGGATCCCCAAGAAATAAACTGTACTAACTTCACAACTCTGCCCAGGGCTGCCTGCTTACACAACCTTGTCATTTCTTTTTCCTGTGTACATGAAGTCTTTATATAACCAGATAGAGTAAGCAAAAATTCAATTTAGCAGAGAAACAGAAGCAGATAATGTTTGTTTATTGACAAGGGAAGCAATCAGCCTTTGTTCCCTAACGTATTAAACAGACAAGGGTTCTTCTCCCTGCTGTCCAAACTGCCGCCTGAGGAAGCAAGAGGTAGGAGGCCTGCGGAGAGAGGGGAACACTCTCCCTGGAGTTTTCAGGGGCAATAATAGCATTCTGGGACCTCCCTGGTGGTCCAGTGGTTAAGAATTCGCCTGCCAATGCAGGGAGACACAGGTTCGATCCCTGGCCCAGGAAGATTCCACAATCTGCGGCAACTAAGCCTGCTCCCCACAACTACTGAAGCCCCTGTGCTCTAGAGCCCCTGCTCTGCAAAAAGGGAAGCCTCCACAGCGAGAAGCACCGCAACGATAAAAAGCCTGCGTCCAGCAACGAAGACCCAGTACAGACCAAAAAAAAAAAAAAACCAAACCAACATCCTGGTCTTCATGCTTCCTTTTGTTTTGACACGAACTCTTTGGGTCCTCCAATCTCCATGAACCCCATAAGAAGTTCTGACAGATCTTTCAGGGTACCATGGATGGTTTTAGGGCTAGGGTTTTTCTTTCTTATATCATGAATCTAAACAGCTTCCAAAGAGAAGTAAAGAAAAAGAACTGGTTAGCTCAACATAAAACCATTAACCATGCTTCCCAATTCTCTTCCATCACTGTCAACACACGCACGTGTTGTTGCAAAGCTGTGATCTGTGTATGTACACAATTTCACGTTATGCTTTTTTCACTTAACTTTATTCCACATATGCATCTCCATGACTTGGCTGATACTCCAAACTTAAAATTTTTAATGGAGTGTATTCCATCTTGTTCCGATTTAGGCTACAGGACCATTCATTCGCCTATCGTGGAACTCTAGATAGTTTCAGCCCACGGAGAATAAATCTTTGAATAAAGGGTTTCCTGGGCCATTTTTGTAAGGTGTGCTAGGCTTTAAACTTATTTGTTTGTTTCTGTGATTTCTTCTGTCACAGTTCTCACTTTGTGTTTGCATGAGGATGTCATTTCTAGATGTGGTTGCTTTAAAAATGATCCTATTTGTCTAGCTATCAGTGCATTCAGTGTCCTGAAATGTAATCAGGGCCCACTCTAAAAAGCAAACAATACAAGTGTTGCCACCTGTTGATGCACAATTCATTACACTTGTTTCACTTGGGCTCTGCTGAAGATCAGCATAAAAGGAAGAGAAAATTTATTATAATTCCCACAAACTTACTCCCCAGACTTATTAACATAAAATTTGCATTTTCCCTGTTCTTTTTGTTATGTTAGACCTTCTTCTAACATGGGTCATTGATTGTAAGCTAGTATAAATTTTGCTTCATTACAATTTGCATTAGATGTATTTAAAACCTTTCCATTTGATCAAGGCTCCACATTTTTTTTTAATTTAAAAGTTCCAGACATCAAACATTTTGAAAACCCATGGATAGTACGGATCCTAGTGCTCTAAATGAGATGATGTCAGCAAACAGCCAGAGTTTGTCAATCCTCAGTGGAACCAATTTTCACTAATTCTAAGATGAAAAATAGCTTCCATATTTCGTAGAAAGAGTTCTACTAATAACCATAATAGAGGAGCAGTTACTTTTCTTCAGACTTTAAGAACGAATGAGTATGTGTGCATTAAGAAAATAGGCAAATAGCATGCACTTTATTAAACCATAATTTATATAAGTCAAAGAGGGAGAACCAAGAACCCAATAGTTTGTAACCAAGATTTTATAAATACTATTCCTCTAAAATATTCAGCTGAATAATACATTCTATCCACAGCCCTCACTCATCAACCAGGAATGCCTTATATATAGTAGAAGCTCAGTAAATTAATTCCTGAATCACTTCTTATTCATTTTTTGACTTGTTAGTTCACTCATTCATTCATTCAGTAATTTTTGAGCTCTTACTATGTTCCAGGTTCAGAACTATGTGCTTGGGAATAGCAAGATGAATAAATAACAGTCTCTCTCCATCTATCTAAAGTGGAAATTAGAAAATACCAGTTACAAAGTGTTTGATCATAGGGAATAGAAAATAGAGTAATAATAGTGCAAACATTATACATGTTTATATCATCTCACTTAACAAGAAGTTTAGAGGAAGCTCTAATACTGTGGCCACCCAATGTGAAGAGCCAATTCATTGGAAAAGACCCTGATGCTGGGAAACATTGAGGGCAGGAGGAGAAGAGGGGCGATAGAGGATGAGATGGTTGGATGGCATCATCGACTCAATGGACATGAATGTGAGTAAACTCCGGGAGATGGCGAAGGTGGAGTTGGACACAACTGAATGGCTGAACAACAACAACAGTGATTCCAGGGTTGATTTGGTGACTCAGTGAAGTGTCTGGCTTTTCAGAGCAAGAAGAAAGGAGAAAGAGCAATACCAGCAAACTCTCCAAGTTCTCTTCTGTTGTCTTTTTTCTTTCTTTTTTTTTAATCAGGAAGCAAATCTTGTCCCAGAAGTATCCCAGCAGACTCACACTTACACCTTCACTGCCCAGACCCCTAGTTGGAAGGGAGACCTCCCAACCTCCATAGTGGGAGAGAGGAAGGGAGAAGTGGGTTGGCTGTGAAGGGCTCCCAGATCCTCAGCTAACACTCTCTACTGCTGCAGGAACCTGGGGTTGTATGAAGTGGCAACTTCAAGAGGCAAAATGCAATGTATTCCTTCATTCAGTAAATATTTATTTGAGGATTTTCTCTGGGCTGGATCCTGATGATAGAGCTGTGAAGACAGACACAATTCCTTGGAGAACGTAAAGTATGGAAGGAAAAATGTTAATAGATGATAAACTAGACAGCTGATGAATTTGTCATCTGTGAATAGATGCATAGATATGATGAATTTATCGCCATCAGACACTAATGACCCAGGACTTCCCGGGTGGTCCAGTGGCTAGGACTCGTCACTCCCAACGCAGAGGCCCTGGGTTCAATCCCTGGTCAAGGAACTGGATCCTACATGCCGTAGCTGAGTCTGTATGTCATAACTGAAAGATCTTGCATACTGCTACTAAGACCCAGCTCAGCCAAATAAATAATTTTTAAAAATTACTAATAACCCCATTAGGATTTAACCCCAAATCCAACCTTGCCAGGCCCCACTGATCCAGGAAGGACCTTACCAACTTCTTTTCATCTGATAGCCACCCATCCACTCAAGCCGCTGACCCATTCCAAGAGTGTACTTCAAACACAAGGATTACAATCAGTTCAGCTCGGCTGCTCAGTCGTGTCCAGCTCTTTGTGACCCCATGGACTGCAGAACGCCAGGCTTCCGTGTCCATCACCAACTCCCGGAGCTTACTCAAACTCATGTCCGTTGAGTCAGTGATGCCATCCAACCATATCATCCTCTGTCGTCCCCTTCTCCTGCCTTCAGTCTTTCCCAGCATCAGGGTCTTTTCCAATGAGTCAGTTCTCTGCACCAGGTAGCCAAAGTATTGGAGTTTCAGCTTCAGCATCAGTCCTTCCAATGAATATTCAGGACTGATTTCCTTTAGGATGGACTGGTTGGACCTCTTTGCAGTCCGAGGGACTCTCAAGAGTCTTCTCCAAAACCACAGTTGAAAAGCATCAATTCTTTGGTGCTCAGCTTGCCTTATAGTCCAACTCTCACATCCATACATGACTACTGGAAAAACCATAGCTTTGACTAGACGGAACTTTGTTGGCAAAGTAATGTCTCTGCTTTACTTTACACGAGCTGACTGTGGCTCAGATCATGAACTCCTTATTGCCAAATTCAGACTTAAATTGAAGAAAATAGGGGAAACCATTATACCATTCAGGTATGACCTAAGTCAAAGCCCATAGGATTATACAGTGGAAGTGAGAAATAGATTCAAGAGATTAGATCTGATAGAGAGAGTGCCTGAAGAACAATGGACGGACATTTGTGACATTGTACAGGAGGCAGTAATCGAGACCATCCCCAAGAAAAAGAAATGCAAAAAGGCAAAATGGTTGTCTGAGGAGGCCTTACAAATAGCTGCGAAAAGAAGAGAAGCTAAAGGCAAAGGAGAAAGGGAAAGATATAACCATTTGAATGCAGAGTTTCAAAGAAGAGCAAGGAGAGATAAGAAAGCCTTCCTCCGTGATCAATGCAAAGAAATAGAGGAAAACAATAGAATGGGAAAGACTAGAGATCTCTTCAGGAAAATTAGAGATAGCAAGGGAACAGTTCATGCAAAGATGGGCACAATAAAGGACAGAAATGGTATGGACCTAACAGAAGCAGAAGATATTAAGAAGAGGTGGCGAGAATACACAGACGAACTATACAAAAAAGATCTTCATGACCCAGATAACCACGATGGTGTGATCACTGACCTAGAGCCAGACATCCTGGAATGCGAAGTTAAGTGGGCCTTATGAAGCATCACCATGAACAAAGCTAGTGGAGGTGATAGAATTCCAGTTGAACTATTTTAAATCCTCAAAGATGATGCTGTGAAAGTGCTGCACTCAATATGCCAGCCAATTTGGAAAACTCAGCAGTGGCCACAGGACTGGAAAAGGTCAGTTTTCATTCCAATCCCAAAGAACGGCAATGCCAAAGAATGCTCAAACTACTGGACACTTACGAGCTGGCCTCTCTGCAATTTCACAGCTATGCTCCCTGCAGTCAGTTTGTATTCAACTGGCATCTCCCAGCTATTGACACTGTCTTAGGGACCCAGGCACTAACAAGGCAGATCAGTTTTGTTGAGCGAAATCGTTGCCCTTTGCTATGTTAACTGCAGCCTCTGGCCGTGTCTCTCCAGTGACCTGAGGATGTGGGCCGGCAGTGAGCGTGGCTGCGGGCCAGCACAGGAGCCTGGGGGGCTTGCTTGGTGTACGCTGGTGATATTTGGACAAACTGGAGCTGCTGGAAAAATCAGAGAGCAAAGCCTCAGCCCTGGGAAAAATCGTCAATGGACTTCGCCAGGCCCGAACAACGGCTGGGCCACTTGTGGCAACATAAAAGGCCGACATCCCGGCCATGAGTAATGTGCTCTTGGCAGCTGTTAAAAGGGGCCTAAAACCCCACTGGCTCCCGGACCCAGCCGGACGGGCCAGGTGCAGGCTGACAGGAGAGCTGTGTTGATTCTAAAGGCCAGAGATGTTATTTTGAGGTTTGACTGTTTATGTCTCATTACTGCTAATTTCCATGAGTTTGCAGGCCTTGGTCTGTCAGCCCCATCTCTGGTGGAGAAATCCATTTACACATGAAGGCTATTCACTAACCCGTCCCTACCCCCCAGGTTTTGTTTGATGACAATCATTTCTGGGAATACAATCTTCGTGTGGAGGTTTCTCAAGCAATTTGGGTTTGTGGCCCCCTCTCCCCTGAAGTCTCTTACTGGGTCTGAGCAGGGCTGGCTTGGGACACATTTAAAGAGCATTTATACCTTCTACCCTCCCATTAGAGTGCTTGTGACTATTAAGACAGGGGCCTCTGTAAATACATAAATAGTATTAACTTTCTCTTCTACAGTTAGAAACATTGCAAGGGAAAGGATCAGATCAATAAGACAAAGAATATGCAACGTGTAGGATTAAATTTGACAAGAAATGTTCAGGCGACAAAGGGCTGTCCTTCCCTGGGCACTTCTGGTGCCCTTTGACCCTGTGGATTCTCATCCCATGTAGCCCCTTTCTGGACCCTGGTTGTAACCCTTCTGACAAAGAAGCATTTTTTTGGTTTTTTTAATTATGGAAAATTTTAAACATATACAAAGGAAATCAAATAGTATAAAGAAAGCTTCTGTACCAGTTTACATGCTGCCATTTTTAGCATATGTATACCTCTCCTCTCCCCCAGCCCCCACTCCATTCTTGTTTTTTTCACAGCTTTTAAAGTAAACTTTGTATGTATTGAAATGCACTGCTCTTAGCTGTACAAGTTTGACAAATGGATACACCACCCATGTAACTTATAGCCCATCACAGTATAGAATTTCCAGGTTCCCAGAAAGTTCCCTTGCGTACCTTCCCAGTCAATCCCCCCAGGCAACCATTGTTCTGTTTTTTTTTTTTTTTTCCTTAAACCTTAGTGGGTTTTTTTTTTTTTTTTTTTTGGCCTGTTTTAGAACTGACAAAGATTTTTCTGATCTGTGTCCTATCTGTGAACTCTCTTCTCTGTTTCCTAAGACAGGAGCCAGCTTACCTGCTGAGATAATAGACCTTCATCCATTGCCTGGTGCCAATGGATGGATTTGTTGATGCTCTCGGGTCAAGTCTAGCCATTTCACAGAGGTCTTTGGTGATACAGATATTAGAGCCAAAGGGTCTTTCTTCCAAGGTGAGGTCTTGTGGCCAGCTGGGTTGGAAGAGACCACACATTCCCTTGGGCCTGTTGTGTGTGGAGGAATACAGGATTTATACACTGATACACAGGCACATCTTTGCTTATGAACACTCTCTACTTCCTCCCATCATTACTAGGGTTTAGTTTCACTGTTGTGGGCACACCTGTTAGAGCCAACTCCCCTAACCCTTTCTTCTATTTGGCTGTAACCCTGCTACTCTCTTTTACTCTGAGGCGGGTCCTGATGTGGCAGAAAGGCACCAAGTACCCTCCTCACACTCCAGTTGAAACTTCTGAGGGATGGATTTGAACGTTGGAGAATGCCACCAAAACAAAGATTTGGATTTTTTTTCCCCTACAGTTGATATTGTTTTCTCTGAGGTACAATAGCTATCTTTTAACATAGTTCCTGGTCTGATGGTGAAACCGTGCCTCAGCAGAGAGGAAGGAAAATTTGCTGACCATCTGTTACATGTCAGGCTCTCAATCAGCTTCCAGAATAAGTTATAGTAAAAGGTACAAAAGTAGCTGGCTTCTGTAAGTCACTCAGCAGGACTTTGGCCCTTCAGATGAACTAGGGCTCGCTTCTGTGGGGAGAATTCATGACATTGCTATCATTATAGCTATAACACCTTGAGCACTCACTATGGCCAGTTGTTTTATATACTTTTCTACTAGTGCTTTTGAAGTAATCCATTTTAGTTTGTAGAGGAAAAGAAGGGAACACCATTTATTGTATTTCAATGTTCTAGCTGGCATCTCAGACTATGATCTAAGTACTATAATTATCCTTTCTTTACAGATGGTGAAACAGAAGATTAAAGAGTTAATATGGTAAGGTCCTTAGAACAGAGCCTGGCCCATAGAAAGCACTGTATACATGTTTCTTATATAGTTATTAGGTAACTAACTCACTCAAGGTTGCCTAGCTAGTTAGGACTAAAGAAGGGGCTTCAAGTAGGTGGTCTTTCCTCTACCCCACTCCTCTGGGGATGGCTTCTGAGTCCTTGGACTCAGAAGACATGGCACTAAACTTGACTTCAGTTCCTGGTATTTGGCAAGGGGCGAGTGGGATCTGGGATCTACAGCGAGATAGGAGAGACTTCTGTCAAGCTGGATGAAGAGCCCACCTCTGGATTCTGCTCCCTGGAAAGATATCTTCATGCTCTTCTCTTAAAAAAGACTTTGCTGGTGCATCTGTCAGTTGCTCAGAGTCCTGGTCAGTTAGGTGACTGTTAATCACAGATGTATTCAAGGCAATACCCACAGGAAATCCAATAAATATAAATATTTACTAAGGCCTTTTTATGTGTTGAGGCAGTGAAATAGGTTCTCAGAAATGTGTGCATTTAAGCAGGTCTCTGTAATAATCCTGACCATGACCTCCATGCCCTGGCTGCCATCTGTTTTCTGACTTCGTCTTCTGTTCATTTCTGGTCTGCTTCCTGTGTTCCAGCTACAGCCGTATGTCCAGCACTAGCCATCTTCCTACCCCACAGACACAGCAGCTCATGTCCATCTCGGGACCCCTGCAGATGCTCTTCTCAGCCTGGAAAGTTCCTCTCCTCGATCTGCTTGTGGCTGATTCCTTCCTTTCACTCAGCTCCAAAATCTCCATCCTCAGAGAGCCACTCCCATATCCCCTCTGCTTTTCTCTTTTTCCTTTTTTTTTTTTTTTTAACTACATTTCCCTGTTTATTTCCCACGTAGCGCTAATCCCAAACTGAAATTATTTTATAATTACTGAGGAAGCTGGGCTTCGAAGGTGGCACTGGTGGTAAAGAACCCCCCCTGCTAATGCAGGAGACATAAGAGATACGGTTCCAACCCTGGATCAGAAAGATTCCCTGGAGGAGGGCATGGCAACCCACTCCAGTATTCTTGCCTGGTGGGTCTATAGTCCATAGGATGGCAAAGAGTCCAACATGACGGAAGCAACTTAGCACGCACACAGGAAGCTGGCCTGGGAGCAGATTTAACGCTGAATCCTCTGCGCCTAGGACAGTGATCCCAGTTCATATTTGTCACATGCATGATAGTTAATAATTGTCATTCCATTTGGATAATGCTTAGCTGCCACTCATAGTCATGTGGTCCTCCCAACAACCGGAGTAGGCAGGGAAGGCAATTATACTTGAGGTACAGAATGAGATGGTTGGATGACGTCACCGACTCGAAGGACATGAGTTTAAGCAAGCTCTGGGAGTTGGTGAAGGACAGAGAAGCCTGGCGTGCTGCAATCCATGGGGTTGCAAAGAGTCAGACATGACTGAGCGACTGAACTGATGATGACAGAATCAGAAACTGAGCCTCAGTTATGGAGACGGACTCTACACCTGCTGCTTGCCCCCTGTTTCCTCTTTAAGTTTTTTTGCATCTTTCCCTATATGTCCAGCTCGAGGCCGGAAGCTGCTTATCTGGGGGAAGCTTGCCCTCTGGAGTTTGTGCAGGCTTGTGCCACAGCAGGGAAATAGTATATTTGAAACAGTGAATGAAGACTCTGTAGAACTTCTAGCAGGAGATGTTGAATTGGCTGCTCCTTTGTAGGTCTTTGAAACAGGAAGAATTGTCTTCTACTTTAAATGGTTTCTGGAAAAGCTATGCTAAAATAGAAGGAGGAGTAAAATAGCCCCTATAATCCTTGATTTCTGTCACTGGAAAAGGCAGTATGAGATATCATCAGGGCATTGGGAGTGGGGGAGGACTGCTCATTGGAGAAGAACTGAATGTGTATATGTATGTGTGTGTGGGGAGGGATGTTTTCTCTCAGCTGTTTTCTGCCCTATATGATGGAATGATGAACATATCCTACCTGGGGGCATTTTAAAATAAGATTCAGTTTTTAAAATTATATACACACACAGAGTCAGTGATGATTATTATTTGCATTTCAAAAAATTTCTCCAATGATAAAATAATTATTTTAATATCCAGATAAATTTTGAGTATATTAAATAATATGTCAGGCACTTTTACATACAGTCTCTTACTCAATGCTCACAACCCCCCTTTGAGATGGGTGTTTTATCCACACTATTCCGAGGAGAAACTAAAACTGAGGGGACTTAAGGACTTTGCCTAAAGTTAGACAGTAAGTGACAGAAATAAATTGGGACCTAAATCCAATGTTCTTTTAAAAATGTAGTCCTGACTAGGGAATGGTCCTACGACACACAAAATGTGATTCTATTGAATGAAAGATGTGTGGGCCTTCAGTTTTTCAGCACTTTTCCCTTCAATCAACCACTATATTGTCCTGTGCCACACATCCATCTTTCAGGCACATACTCAGTGTATCAGTACATTTAGCTCTTACATGCCCCGGAGCGAGCAGTGCTGGCTCACACATCCTGTTTTGAGGACCCATGTTCAGAAATCCATTCCAGTTAAAGAGAGATGAGGACAGTTTGAAAGAACTAAAAACAACTTGGTACAATTAACATGTCAATGGCAGCAGCACGAAGTGCAAGGTTGAGTAATTTGGGCCTGTGTGAACAAACAGTTGAAATAATTCAAGCTCCTTCCTGTGTGTGTGCGTATACACTCATACACACAAGCCTATCTTGGGTGTCTTTTAGTCTCTCAGTCATGTCCTTCTCTTAGCCCAACTGTAGCCCGCCAGGCTCCTCCATCCATGGGATTTTCCAGGCAAGAATATTGCAGTGGATTTCCTTCTCCAGGAAGCCTATCTTACAAGCATACTTTTTTGAATTTGTGTTAATAGAGCAATCTATCACTGACATAGTTTTCACCTTAATCTATTGGATTTTCATTAGAATATTTGGATAGAAAGAAAAAAGAATCATAGAATTTCAACACAGTTCCAGCCTGATGAATCCAGCCTCAGTATTTTTGAGCTAAGGACGGAGAGACTGAAAGAGATTCAAGGTCTTTCAGTGAAGAGAGGCCCCAGCTAACAGCCTGTGGCTGCCAACGGCGATGACCGTGGAGGACTCTGTTCTTGTTCTTGGACTTCTGTGTGCTCCTAAGCAGAGATATTCGTTTGTGGCTGATGTGGAAACTCTTTTCCTCAGGTTCAGTCGCACTGTGGTGTGGAAAGGGATTTGGTTTAATGCCTGAGTGGGCAAATGTGGAGCAAGGGGCTTGAATGCTGAAATCCCTACGTGAAAAGCTCCTTCCTCTGTATTTCCTTGGCGGCACTCAGATGCATATGGACACCTTGTCCCAGGGAGCCTGGATGAAGGCCAGGAGTCTTGCACAGCAAGTGTGGGTGTTGAGTCAACATACCTGGTTATGACTCTCCAGGGACTCTTCATTGAAGGTTGTGCAACTCCAGCTAAGAGGATGGGCTTTCCTTACTAGTTTTAACACTGGATTAACTTTTTAAAAACAAACAACAGTTTCTCTACTCTCTTTTTAGGACGTTTTTATGTCTTTGTGTCTGGCTGAGTAGTCTTTAGGGAACGGAGAAAGAATTCTATTAGGCATGGCAATGTTTCTTCTAATTTTAATGGGCAAGACACTTCATTTGTGGAATATGAAAGAAGTACAAGACAACTACATATACTGTTATGTATTTTATTTTTTTCCTTGTGGGATCTTAGTTCCCCTAGCAGGGATAGAACTCGTGCCAGCTGGACTGCCAGGGACATCCCTATTGTTGCGTGTGTGAAAAAGAAAGCTCTTATTTGTTTTCAAAATACAAGAGCTGCTTCTGTTCAATGACTTTTTGTTTCTGTGTGTTTTTGCATTGACTTGACACCAAAATTTTTATTAATTTAGATTAGGAAACAGTCAAAACTGTCTTAGTCTCACATAGCCTTAGTCATCTGAATGAAGTTTTTACCATTTGTCAAGTCACGAGTGGGTTGGGATTCTTCTTTTCCCATGGTCTCATAGTTCCATATAGAAGGCTTTCCTTATTAAAGTAACATTCCTGGGCTCTCTCTAGCCCTCTACATTTGGTTTGTTTAGGCATGAGAACTGGACCTGCATGGCTCAGCCCTTTGGGACTTCACTATACTCTTGGCCCAGCCATCTGCACAGAGCACATCCTCTGGTCTGCTCTCCATGTAGTATAGTTGCAGGGCACCATCCATCCTTTTCAGAACAGCCTTTGGTTTTCCAGCCCTTCCTGTTACCAGGCAGGTAAGTTTAATTTGGGGGCAATCTGTAAGTCCACTGTTGTCACAGATGTAAAGCCACATTCTCAAATCCAGCCTTACTAGTGATCAAGACAAAAGTTCTGATCTTCAACTAACTCTCATGTCTATCGCTCAGTCTCTGCATTTTAAACTCAGAAGGGAGAACAGGGCTCAGTTCTCTAAAATATTCCCTGATGGCTCAGGTGGTAAAGAATCTGCCCTCAACTGTGGGAGATCTGGGTTCGATCCCTGGGTGGGGAAGATCCCCTGGAGAAGAGAATGGCTACCCACTCCAGTATTCTTGCCTGGAGAATCCCATGGACAGAGGAGCCTGGTGGGCCACAGTCCTGGGGTCGCAGAGAGTCAGACACGACGGAACAACTTACACTTTCACTTTTCACTATATCTAAAACCTCAACAGATATGATGTTATATAGGCAGATTCTTAACTAATGTTTTTAGAACTCATCTTTTTGGACTAGGAGTAATTTTTTGGTCAATATTTCCAGGTTAGATAGCACAGCAATAAACTATAAGAAGTATGAGTCATTTAGGTTTAAACTGCATCTTCATTTTTTATTTTGTTAGTTTTCATTTAAAAATACATGCCCTTTGGGACTTCCCTGGTGATCAAGTGGTTAAGATTCCATGCTCCCAGTGCAGGGGGCCCAGGTTCCAACCCTGGTCAGAGAACTAGATCCCACATGCTGCAACTAAGTTGTCACATGCCACAGCTGAGTATCCCATGTGCCACAACTAAGGCCTGCACAGCCAATAAATACATAAACAAAAATAATCATTAAAAAATGATGTTTTTAAAAAATACATTCCCTTTGAACATAATTTGGGAAAGGTAGAAAAGTAGGAGAAATACTCTTATAAGACCAACACTCAAAATATACTGAAACCAATGTTTTGGTATATTTACCTTAAGAATATTTTCTATGAGTAATTAATATGTCCTTATAGCAGCCTTAGTCATTTTGTAAGGGAGGCGATATGTTGTTGACATATATTATTGATCATATCCAAGGGCAGAATTTTGACCTAACTATTAGTTGTAGTCCACCTCATGGGTCTGTACTTAGGGAGAGTTTCTTTAACTTAGAACTTCAGGATGACAACAAAATAATTTGTTGAGAAGGCCTAAACCCACTCTTTATTTATTTATTTATTTTTGTTATTTTTTTTCCACTCTTTTTAAAAAAATTTTTTTCATTAGAACAGAGTTGATTTACAATGTTGTGTTAGTTTCCGGTGTGCAGCAGAGTGAGTCAGTTCTACATATTCACGCTTTCGTAGACTCTTTTCCCATATAAATCTTTATAGAGTATTGAGTAAAGTTCCTTGTGTTGTACAGGAGGTCCTTACTTATCTAGTTTATGTATAGTAGTGTATACGTATCCATACCAGTCTCTCAATTTACCCATTCCCCCTTACCCCCTGGGAACCATACGTTTGTTTTCTGTAACTCAGTTTCTGCAAACCCACTCTTGGTAAAGAGAATTGGAGTGTACTTACAAGATTATACGCAACAAGCTACACAAAATGGAATGGTGTCATATAACTCCAGTTCCTCATTCTTCCTCAGGAAGAATGAGTCCTAACTTTCTCTGGTGTGTTCTTCCTCCAGCAGTCTGCAACACGGCTGGTGGCCTGCTGCCTTGCTGTGTGTGGGCATTTTCAGGAGGCTGGTCATGTTTCTGAAACAGGAAGAGGAAAAGGCACAATTGTCAAAAGAAAGAAGAGGGGGACACAGATGTTGAGAAAAACAGGATATGGACAAAAAGTGGTTAGAACCAACATGGCCCAAGATGGTGGAAGATTCAACTTCCAGCAGGCTTTGAGCCTCACTATGTGCTCATTATAATATATTCAGTTCAGTTCAGTTCAGTTCAGTCGCTCAGTCATGTCCGACTCTTTGCGACCCCATGAATCGCAGCACGCCAGCCTCCCTGTCCATCACAAACTCCCGGAGTTTACTCAAACTCATGTCCATTGAGTCGGTGATGCCATCCAGCCATCTCATCCTCTGTTGGCCCCTTCTCCTCCTGCCCCCCATCCCTCCCAGCATCAGGGTCTTTTCCAATGAGTCAACTCTTTGCATGAGGTGGCCAAGGTATTGGAGTTTCAGCTTCAGCATCAGTCCTTCCAATGAACACCCAGGACTGATTTCCTTTAGGATTGACTGGTTGGATCTCCTTGCAGTCCAAGGAACTCTCAAGCGTCTTCTCCAACACCACAGTTCAAAAGCATCAATTTTTCGGTGCCCAGCTTTCTTCACAGTCCAACTCTAATATCCATACATGACCACTGGAAAAACCATAGCCTTGACTAGATGGACCTTTGTTGGCAAAGTAATGTCACTGCTTTTTAATATGCTATCTAAGTTGGTCATAACTTTCCTTCCAAGGAGTAAGCGTCTTTTAATTTCATGGCTGCAATCACCATCTGCAGTGATTTTTGGAGTCCAAAAAAATAAAGTCTGACACTGTTTCCACTGTCTCCCCATCTATTTCTCATGAAGTGATGGAACAGATGCCATGATCTTGGTTTTCTGAATGTTGAACTTTAAGCCAACTTTTTCACTCTCCTCTTTCACTTTCATCAAGAGGCTGTTTAGTTCCTCTTCACTTTCTGCCATAAGGGTGGTGTCATCTGCATATCTGAGGTTATTGATATTTCTCCCGGCAATCTTGATTCCAGCTTGTTCTTCTTCCAGCCCAGAGATTCTCATATGCTAAGGGACACACCCACCAGCGCCATGACAGTTCTGAGGCTGACCATAGAAGTCCAGAAGTGGGCAGTGGCCCAATTCCTGGAAATCCCCTCCCATCCTCTAAAATAGTGTCCCTTTACAAAGTTACAATGTTCCTGGTAAGTATGAAATTGCTGTTGTTGTTGTTCAGTCGCTCAGTTGTGTCTGACTCTTTGCCACCCCATGGACTGCAGGTTTCCCTGTCCTTCACTCCTTCTGGAGTTTGCTCAAACTCAGGTCCATTGAGTCGATGATGCTAGCCAACCATCTCATCCTCAGTCATACCCTTCTCCTCCTGTCTTCAATCTTTCCCAGCATCAGGGTCTTTCCCAATGACTTGGCTCTTCCCATCAGGTGGCCAAAGTATTGGAACTTCAGCTTCAGCATCAGTCCTTTCAATGAATATTCAGGATTGATTTCCTTTAGGATGGACTGGTTTGATCTCCTTGGAGGCCAGGGGACTCTCAAGAGTCTTCTCCAGCACCACAGTTTGAAAGTGTCAATCCTTCAGTGCTCAGCCTTCTTTATGGTCCATCTCTCACATTCATACATGATTACTGGAAAACCCATGGCTTTGACTGTATGGACCTTTGTCAGCAAAGTGATATCTCTGTTTTTTAATATGCTGTCGAGGTTTGTTATAATTTTCCTTCCAAGGAGCAAGGGTCTTTTAATTTCATGGCTGTAGTCACTATTTGCAGTAATTTTGGAGCCCATGAAAATAAATCTGTCACTGTTTCCGTTGTTTCCCCATCTATTTGCCGTGAAGTGATGGTACCAGATGCCATGATCTTAGTTTTTTGAATGTTGAGTTTTAAGCCAGCTTTTTCAGTCTTCTCTTTCACCTTCATCAAGAAGTTCTTTATTTCCTCTTCACTGTCTGCTGTAAGTTTGGTGTAATCTGCATATCTGAGGTTATTGAAATTTCTCCCAGCAGTCTTGATTTTAGCTTGTGCTTCATCCAGCCCAGCATTTTGCTTGATATACTCTGCATGTAAATTAAATAAGCAGGGTGACAATATACAGCCTTGACATACTTCTTTCCCAAGTTTGAACCAGTCCATTGTTCCACGTCCAGTTCTAACTGTTGTTTCTTGACCTGCATACAGGTTTCTCTGGAGGCAGGTAAGTTGGTCTGGTATTCCCACTTCTTTAAGAACCCAGTCCATAAAAACTAAAAGCCCCACACTCTGGGGCCTGCTCTCACCTTCTGAGAGCCATTGCATTCATCCTGTGGAATGTATATCTGTCTAAAAAAAACTGAAAGACACCTGCTCCTTGGAAGAAAAACGGTAACAAACCTAGACAGCATATTAAAAAGCAGAGACATCACTTTGCTGACAAAAGTCAAAGCTGTGGTCTTTCCAGTAGTCATGTACAGATGTGAGAGTTGAATCATAAAGAAGGCTGAGTGCTGAAGAATTGATGCTTTTGAACAGTGGTGTTGGAGAAGACTCTTGAGAGTCCCTTGGACAGCAAGGAAATCCAACCAGTCCATCCTAAAGGAAATCAGTCCTGAATATTCATTGGTAGGACTGATGCTGAAGCTGAAGTTCCAATACTTTGGCACTTGATGGGAAGAGCCAAGTCATTGAAAAAGACCCTGATGCTGGGAAAGATTGAAGGCAGGAGAAGGGGATGACAGAGGATGAGATGGTTGGATGGTATCACCGACTCAATCGACATGAGTTTGCGCAAACTCCGGGAGATGGTGAAGGACAGGGAAGCCTGCTGTGCGGAGTCCATGGGGTCGCACAGAGTCGGATACGACTGAGCAACTGAACAACAAAAATCACTTTACTATGGCTCACTTTTGAAGGACCCTTACTCAGCAGCCCATTCCAGGGGCTTTCCCGAGCCCTGGGATGTGACCGTTCTCTTGTCCCTGATTCTGCAACTCTTTACCTCTCTGCTTCCCTTGCTGAGTGCACTGGCTGGCTGCTAAGCTCTCCCCAGAAGGTTATGTACCTGTGCTCTCCCTGTCCGGATGGTTTTCTCTTGGCCACTGTAACCAAGGGAAGGACATCTTAAAGATGCGGAGACACTCATTTCCTCTGGAGTCTGAGTTAAAGGAGGACACTCTCACAAGCAGAACACAGATTTCAGGAACACTTCCTGTGTAATATCATTTAATATTGCTATCTCCTACAACCCTGCAGCAACTGAGGGGGATTAATGATTAATCATCCAATAATGCTGGCCTCATGGGGATAGGACGTCATTTAAAAACACAGTTGTAAATCCTGTGCTACATATATCCAATGAAAGACAAGGTTTCCTGAAAAGAATTCCTCAGAAAAGAGTTACCATGTGTTCAAGTCTTTATAAAGTCTATCATATAATAGAAAGTTGATTACTTTGTTTTGAATAACAATATATTACTCAGGAAGATATTTTAGTTTAAGAAGCTGCAGTCATCTAGTTTTCCATTTTTCCATGTTTCTTGCGATCACTTGCTGGAATCTTTACAAGTTAATTAAAAAATTTAATGCTGAGTCAATAATTCTTTCTTGAGTGTGATGGCTGATTTTATATGGTGACCTGACTGGCCATGGGGTGCCAGGATTAAGCAATGTTTCTGTGTGTGTCTGTGAGCATGTTTCTGGAGTAGATTGGTGTTGGAATCAGGGGACTCAAAAGCAGACTGCCCTCCCCAACGTAGTGGGCACCATTGATTCCGTTGAAGTGAGGACCTGAACAGAACAAAAAGTGGAGGTAGATAGAATTTCCACCTCAGCCCTGTCACCACCACCTCCTACTCTGCTGAATTGGGACAACTCACCTCCTTGTGGACAACTCTTCTCCTGCCCTAGAATCAGGATCGAGCTCCCCTGGTACTCAGGCCTTCTGACTTTTGACCAAATTACATCACTGACTTTTCTGGGTCTCCAGCTTACAGATGGTGGGATTTTTCAGTCTCCATAGTCACGTGAGTTAATTCTTTATAATAAATCTCCTTTTATATCTATTGATTCTGTTTCTTTGGAGAACCCTAATACACTGAGTCATAACTACCCAATTTTAAGTGCTGGTTATGTTTATAAGTAAGCCTTTTCTAGGTCACTTTCAAAAAGCATAAGTGGTTATATTAAAGAATATTGCAAATATACCTCTACATGTTGTATTTTAAAGATCAGCTATCCTGGAACTCCACATCCACAATGCTGGGGGCCTGAGTTGGATCCCTGGGCAGGGAACTAGGTCCCACATGTTACAACTAAGGCCTGGTGCAGGCAAATAAATTTTTTTTTTCTTAAATCCACTATCCTAAAACTCAACAATAAAAAAGCAAACAACCCAATTAAAATTGGCAAAGGATCTGAATGAACATTCCTCCAATGAAGATATCTTCCAAGGAAGATATACAAGTGGCCAATAAACACAAGAAAAGGTGCTCAGTATGATCAGTCACCAGGGAAACACAAATCAAAGACAGTGAGATATCACTTCACATTCATCAGATTTGCTGGAATAAAACAGTCAGATAACAGCAACTGTTCGTGAGGACATGGAGAAGTTGGAATCTTCATACACTGCTAATGGGAATGGACAACAGTATGGCTGCTCTCTAAAACGGGCCGACAGTTCCTCAAACAATTGAACACTGAGTTTCCATGTGATCCAGCAAGTCTACAATTAGATATATACCCAAGCAAAATGAAAACATATGTCCACACAGAAAGCTGTACATGAATGTCTATAGAAACATAATTCATAATAGCCTAAAGGTGGAGACAACCCAAATGTCTATCAACTGTAGAGTGGATAAATGAGATGCTGTATAACCACATAGTAGAATATTATTCAACCATAAAGAAAAACAAAGTACTCATATATTCTATAGCATGGATGAGTCTTGAAATCATTATGCTAAGTGAAAGATGCCAGTCACAAAGGACCACATATTACATGGTTCCATTTGTATGAAAGTCCAGAACACAAATATCCACAGAACAGAAAGTAGATTAGTGGTTGCTTGAAGTTGGGGGATGGGGTAGGGACATAGAGGGGGTGACGATTAAAGACTGTGGGATTTGTCTTTGAGGTGATGAAAATGTTCTACAGGTATGAATATACTAAAAAACACTGGATTGCATAGTGGGGAATTGCATGCTACAAGGACTCTATCAAAAGAAAATAAAGTGAACAAAAAATAATTCAACATCATCTATCAATAAAATATACTTTGTTGTTGTTCATTCACCAAGTCATGTCTTTGTATGACTCTTTGCAAACCCGTGGACTGCAGCATGCAGGCTCCCTTGTCCTTCACTATCTCCTGGAGTTTGCTCAAATCCATGTCCGTTGAGTCAATGATGCTATTTAAACCATCTCGTCCTCTGTCACCCCCCTTCTCCTTTTGCCTTCAATCTTTCCCAGCATCTTTTCCAATGAGTTGGCTCTTCACATCAGGCCAAAGTATTGGAGCTTCAGCTTCAGCTTCAGCATTAGTCCTTTCAATGAATATTCAGGGTTGGTTTCCTTTAGGATTGACTGGTTTGATCTCTGCTGTCCAAGGGGCTCTCAAGGGCCTTCTCCAGTGCCACAAGTCGAAAGCATCAATTCTTTGGCCCTCAGATTTCTTCATGGTCCATCTCTCACATCCATATAAGACTACTGGAAAGATCATAACTTTGACCAAATGAACTTTTGTTGGCAAACTGATGTCTCTGCTTTTTAATACACTGTCTAGATTTGTCATAGCTTTCCTTCCAAGGAGTAAGCATCTTTTAATTTCATTGCTGCAGTCACCATCGGCAGTGATTTTGGAGCCCAAGAAAAGAAAACCTGTCACTGCTTCTACTTTTTCCCTTCTATTTGCCATGAAGTGATGGGGCTGGATGCCATGATCTTAGTTTTTTTAATGTTGAGCTTTGAACCAGCTTTTTCACTCTCCTCTTTCACTCTCATATGCATACCCACTGAAAAACAACTCCACTGTCCTAATATTTTACAATTCATTTTACCTTGCAATACAATTTATAGAGCCAGAAGCCTATATGGAATAAAAAGCGTGGATGTCATAGATAAGATTAAAAAAGACTCAGTGACACACATAAAACCTTGTGGGTCACTATTAATGAGTTCCAGGAAATCAGCTCATTACTCTGAAAACAAATAAAGAAAAAGAATCAAGCATTTATCCTACTTCTCCTGCATATTGTATCATAGGGTAATCAAGAGTTAATGGGAGAAAGTTTCTCCTTATAGAAGTATGTCAGCTAAAAAATGAAGAAGAATGGTAGAATATCACCATTTTGCAGCCCTAATGCAATAGTGGGTCAATGCAATGGCTATATTATGGCAAAAAGAAAGACAACAAAGCATTACGTGCCTCGCAGTGAAAATACTCAGGGCACTTCCCTGGTGGTCCAGTGGCTAAGACTCCGTGCTCCCAGTACAGGAAGTTAGGGTTCAATCAAGTTAGGATTGAACCCTAACTTAGACCTGGCATAGCCAAATAAATAAATAAAAATGAATATTAAAAAATCTGTTAAAAAGTACTCAGTACCATCCATGAAATATTCTTGCCACTGAACAAATAGAATGTGAATGTGATAAAGTCTTTAGAGCTAACTACAAGTTTCCAGAAATAGAAGGAACCAGAGGAACAGGTCAGGTGATATTGCAGGGATAGAATGAGCAAAGTTCCGGGTATGGGAAACTCTAAGGGACCCATCAACGAATACACTGTATGAAAAGGAAGACAGAGCGAGAGGAAGGAGGACACCTATGGATTAAGAAGAATTAAAAAGCCTCAGGCTTCGCTAGTGGTCCAGTGGTTAGGAAGCCACCTTCAGTGCAGGAGACACCGGTTCCACCCCTGATCTGGGACGATCCCACCTGCTGCGGAGCAACTAAGCTCAAGTGCCACAACTACTGAGCCTGTGCATCCTAGAGCCCGTCCTCGGCAACAAGAGAAGCCACCACAGTGAGAAGCCCTTGCACCACAACTGGAGGGCAGTCTCTGCTCGCCACACCTAGAGAAAACACACACAGCAAAGAAGACCCAGCACAACCAAAAATAAATTATATACATATAAAAATACCTATTGACCAAATGAAATGTCTGCACTTAGTCTGCATCCTGATTTAAACAACTTTATGAGACAACTGGGGAAATTTGAATACTTACTAAATATTTCATAATGTAAGGGAATAATCAACTTTTCAATGTGCTATAATGGTGTTGCAGATGTATTTTTCAAAGGCCTTTATCATAGGGATACATATTGGAATATTGTTGGATAAAATGATGTGATGTCTGGGATGGGGAAATAGAAACAAAACATTGGCCATGAGTTGATAATAATTGAGTTTTCTGAATACTTCTGCTCATGTTTAAAACTTTCTGTAATGGCATTTTTTTTTTTTTTAAAGAACATGTAATTGCTGCAAACAATTTAAAAAGAAGTGAAGGCCTGAAAAATTGGTAGGTATCTCTTTAGAGATGATGAAGACACATGTCAAACATGCCCCTGAAGAGTGTGAATAAAATTTTTCCATGAAATGTAAGAGTGAAAAAAAATTTTAACAATATATTTTTGATACATGTGACTTTGGATATGTATTTTATTAAAAAATATTTGTTGTTTACATTCACATGGCTGCATCAGGTCTTAGTTGCAACACTCAAAATCTTCGCTGCAGTGTGCAGGCTTCTCTAGGTACACGGGCTTCTCTCCAGCTGTGGCACTCAGGCTCAGTAGTTGCCTCACAGGGGCTTAGTTGCCCTTTAACATGTAGGATCTTAGTTCCCCAACCAGGACTCAAACCCGTGTCCCCTGCATTGGAAGGCTGATTCTTAACCACTGGACCACCAGGGAAGTCCTTGTATTTTATTTAGTTATTTATTTTATTTTGGCTACTCCAGGTCTTAATTGTGGCACATGGGATCTTTAGCTGTGGCATGTGATCTCTTAGTTTTGGCATGTGGGATCTATTTCCCCGACCAAGGATCAAACCTGGGCCCCCTACATTGGGAACGTGGAGTCTTAGCCACTGGACCACCAGGGAAGTCCCTGGATATATATTTTAAGCTAAATTAACAAATCATATATTGTAAGAAGATAAATGTTTCATTTTCATCACTAAAAGTTTGCATATTCCAGTTTCATGCCCCCTTCCCCTAAAAGGTCAATTGTTTTAAATTTTTCAATAGGATGTTTTGGGATTGTTTAATATTTGAAGTTGCTCCATATCTAGGCATATATAATATAAGGGATTATACATTTTCATTCAATGTATTCAAAGTCACAGCCAAGCCATTTTTCCATGCTATTATGAAGTTGTAGTAAAAATAATTTTAAAGGCTGCATACAATTTTGTGAATATAAGACATTTTATCTACCTTGTTTTTTACTATTATAAATAATTATACAAAAGCAATTTCTCTCTTAATATTATTTTCTTACAATAGAGTTCCTGTAGAATAATATTATAAAGAATATAAATATTTTAAGATTCTTCATACATGTCAAATTTTTTGGTAAGATTTTCTTATTTTTTTTAACCCACTGACACTTTCACCATCAAAACATTAAAGGGTCAGTTTCATCATCAACATTAAGAGGTTTTATTTATTTATTTTTTCCATTTTGGCTATTGAAATAAATAAAAAAGTATATCTCATTTCTGTTCAATTTACCTAGCTATTAATAAGGTAGAACATCCCCTTTTTATTTATTTTATTCCAATTTTGTTAATTGTCTATTGGTATCATTTACCTCTCTACTGGGGAATGTAGTATTCTTCTTATTAATGTGCATGTATTATTTATCCCATAAAGATAAATTTATTTACTTAACTAATATTAATTTAGCATCCAACTACAATCTAATCTCAGGGGATACAGTGATGAAAAAAGTGGTCATGGTCTCTGCTTGCATGGAGCTTATGTTTATGGGAGAGGTAAACACTGAACAACTACATATAATTTATTTTCGTAAGTGATACAAAGAAAAAAGAATGGATGAAGTGAGAAAGCGTAGTGCAAGAAAATTATTTACAGTTTTACTTATTTATTTATATTGGCTGCACTGGGTCTTGTTGCTAATGCTGGCCTCCTCCAGTTGTGGTGCTCAGACTTCCGGTCACGGTGGCTTCTCCTGATACGGGGCACAGCCTCTAGGCACACGGGCTTGGTAGTTGTGGCTCTCAGGCTTCATTGCTCCAGGGTGTGAGGAATCTTCCCAGACCAGAGATCGAACTTGCATCTTCTGCCTGGGAAGGTGGAAGGAGAGTAATTTAGATAAGCAATTTGGAAAAGTTCTCTTGGTGAGAAAATGACAATAAAGTTGAGTCCTGAAGGATCTAGAACTGTAGTCCACACATATGGAAAAGTGTTACTGACAGAGTAAACCATATATGCAAATGCCCTGAGACAGCAAAGTGCTTAGGGTTCTAGAGTCACTGAAAGAAGAATATTGTAACTAGGAAACAGGGAGCAATGGAGATGAAGCAGATGATGAACGTAAAGCTGGATAGAGTCTTGGTTCCACAGAGCCTGTGAGGTGAATTAGAGATTTTAGACTAGGTGAAAGGCCTAATTGAAGAGCCTAGGTTTGGGGTTCAGACTGACTGAGTTCAAATCCTAATTCTACTTCATTCTAGTTCCATTATTGTGGGCAAATTACTTCATCTCTCCAAGCTTCAATTTCCTTATTTGTTAAACAGGGCTGTAATTGCCAGGTTGTGAGGATTCGTTGAGATAATATATGAAAGGTTCTTTGCACAGTTTCTGATACATCCGCAGTTAAAATGCAACGGGAAGTCATTGAGGTGTTTTGTGGAGGATAGTGACACAATCCCATTTATCATGTTTTTAAATGATCCCCCCGTTGCCATATGGAAGGCTCAGGGGATTTAGCTAGCTGGTTATCAGAAGAGAAGGCTTGTACAAGGATGTCGACAGTGGGAGGATGCAAGAAATATTGTAGAGGAGGAATTGACAGGGGTTTGTGTTAAACTGGGATGGGGCTGGTGAGGGAAGAGGCAGGAGTCGGGGATGATGAACTACTGAGCAGATGGGAGTGACTGAGAGCTACTGAGACAGAAACGCTAGATGAGAGGACAATTTGAGGGAGTTATATTTTGGACCTGTTGAGCTACAGAAGTTTTTTTTTTTTTTTACAGAAGATTTTTTGAGTCATCGAAATGTAAGATTTGTATGTTCGGTGTATTGGATGTATTGGTATAGAGCTCAGAAAAGAGATCTGAACTGGAAATAAAAACGTAGGAGTCCCAGGATGTGGGCTTCCCTGGTGGCCCAGACAGTAAAGAATCTACCTGCAATGCCAGAGAACTAGATTCGATCCCTGGGTTGGGAAGATCCCTGAAGAAGGGCATGGCAACCCAAACTCCAGGATTCTGCCTGGAGAATCCCCATGGACAGAGGAGCCGGGCGGGCTGAAGTCCGTGGGGTCGCAAAGAGTGGAACACAACTGAGTGACTAAGTAGGCACAGCACAGCAGGATGTAGATATTTCAAATCATGCAAATGAATGAGGTCACCTAGGAAGAAGGAAAGCCCAAAAAGAGATCAAGGCTTAGCGTAATGTCCCAAGTGATACCTAGAGGTCAAGTAGAGGAGAAACTGCTGACAGAGGAGGGTGAGATGGAGGAGGAGAAAGCCCGAGAGAGGATGACGTCAGGGAAGCCAAGAGAGGAGAGTTTTAAGAAGCAGGGAGGGCTCAGCTGGGTGGGAGGCCACAGGAGTTTTCCTGGCCTAGCCCCAGGCGCTCCTCCCTTGGAGGAGCAGAAATCATCCCCCAAGTTGGAGGGTGACTGGAACCAGGAAGTGGAGCCCACGTGTGAAGTCAATCCTTTTGAGAAGGCCTAAGGCTGACCCTTTGTCCTCTTTATTGCCCATTCTTTCCCAGCTTGCCTATTAATGATTTATTTGCCTCACAGCAGTTTCACATTTCTCTGTAGGGATCAGCCCTCCTTTGAAAAGCTGAGGATTTCAGACAACTGAGAAGCTCTCTGAGAACGCCTAAAGCTACCCTGCTCGCCCCAGCTGCCTCCATCCCTGGCCTCAGCAGCTTCGGGCATCCCGAGGGAGCCGGCGTGGAATGAGGCTGCGGGGAGGGAGCAGGTGGGCACAGCCCACATGGCCAGATCTGCCCTGTGAGCTACCTGGGAATGGAATTTCAGCCTGGGGACCCCCGCTGCTCCTGCTGAGCTGCCGGATGGGCCCAGGAGGGCATGATGTGCAGCAGAGGAGGGCACGGCAGGGCCTCCCACCAACCGTCTCTTCCCCTCTCCTTTTCTCTCCCTTTCTCCTCCTCCTCTCTTAAACCTATGTAATCTCTAAGCATATTTCTGTAAAGCCACTGAGGAACTAAAAATGTGAAGTAATGCCACATGGATGGAGAAGGAGAGGAAGCTTAGAGTTACACAGAGTTGTGAGTGCTAAGTCGCTTCAGTCGTGTCAGACTCTGCGACCCCATGGACTGTAGCCCGCCAGGCTCCTCTGTTCATGGGATTCTCCAGGCAAGAATACTGGAGTGGGTTGCCATGCCCTCCTCCAGGGGATCTTCCCTACCCAGGGATCAAACTCAGGTCTCTTATGTCTCCTGCATTGGCAGATGTGTTCTTTACCACTAGCTCCACTTGGGAAGCACTACAGGTAGTTGTAGTTAACAATAGACACTTAATGAATAACAAAAGCCTGGGAGGTTTATATATATGATCTCCCTTAGTCCTCACAATAATACTTTGAGGTAGGAATTGTTATCCCCACTTTACAGATAAATAAACAGAGGCTTTGAAAGTTCAGAAACTTCCCTAAAGTTGCATGGTGAGAGATGGCGGAGCTGAGGATTGTATTCTAGGTTTTGCTCACAAGGAGTCTAAACTTTTCATCACCTTGCTACTCTCCCTCATGACAGTGTGAGCTTGCCTGCTAAGTCGCTTCAATAGTGTCCAACTCTGTGTGACCCTGTGGACTGCAGCCTGCCAGGCTCCTCTGTCCATGGGATTCTCCAGGTAAGTATACTGGAGTGGGTTGCCATGTCCTCTTCCAGGGGATCTTCCCGACCCAGGGATTGAACCTGCATCTCTTACGTCTCCTGCATTGGCAGGCAAGTTCTTTACCATTAATGCCACCTGGAAAGCCCTCATGATGGTAAGGGTGAGAGATAAATGTTCCATCTACTTGTAAACAGCACACATTGTAAGTAGCATAGTATTCATACTACTTATGACTTATTCATATACTTATGACAATGTTAAGTGAAAAAAGTGGAATATACAACTCTAACAATGTAAAAACAACACATGGGAAAATAGAAGCAGAAAATATACAAAAAACTATGTGTGTATATAATGGAATTTTGGGTGGTTTTATGTTCTGTATGTATTTTGCACTGTGGGTAATGTTAAAATTTGACATTTCTTTAAAATACAAAAAAAGGAAAAGCATTCCAGATTGGAAAAAAACAAGGAAACCAGGCTTGTCTGGCAGGTTTCCTTGTGACTTAGCTCTCTGGACTCCAGTGTTTCATGTGTAGACTTGTGATGTTACTAGTTCACATTTATTGAACAATTACTATATTCCACACACATTTACAAATGGAACAAAACTGAAATCTCCCTCTAATTCTCTGGGCTTTCCTGGTGGCCCAGACAGTTAAAAATCTGCCTGCAATGCAGTAGACTCAAATTTGATTTCTGGGTTGGGATGATCTTCTGGAGAATGGAATGGCTAACTACTCTAGTGTTCTTGCCTGGAGAATCCCATGGACAGAGGAGCCAGGTGGGCCACAGTCCATGGGGTCGCAAAGAGCTGGAAGTGACTGAGTGAGTAGCACTTTCACTTTATAATTCTCTAAGGGAGATGATTCTACAGCTGAGGAAATGAAGGGTCAGAGAAGGTAGACAGCAAGGCAGTAGAGAGACTTCAATCTGGCTGTGTATCTCAACCTCCCTCTTAGAAGCTGGCTGGTTGGGAAAGTTACTCTCTCAAAGGCTCAATAATTTCCATCTTCCAGGGTTCCTATGAGGAGTAAATGTGATTATGCATATCATGTCCTTGGCACAAAATAAAGCACTCAATGAACAGTTATTATTAATATGAAGCATCTTGCAAAAGGCTTAGCAAACTACCACAGGAAAAATAGTCACTCCTAGGGCTGTATGAGAGCAAAGCCAGGCTCCTCCCCCCACCAGCTATTGCCGAGATGATCCTACAGCATCCTCTGTCCCGTCATCCAGGCCTGACAGTTTACCATCCTAACATTTTCAGCTGTGCTATTGTTTTTTTCAGGTTTTAAAACTTTTATTTAAAGTATTTAAAAATTTGTGCATTCCAATAATTAAACTTGTTTGAACAACAACAAAAAAGGCACTCTGATTTTATGGCCTGTTTTGAAATGACAAGTTGAGAGACAAAATCACATATTGTGTGGTGCTTTTATTTATTTTTCATGAAATGTGTCCATTGCCAAAGGCCTTGGGCTCACGGGTCAACCTCTGGTCCCTCTGTGTAAGTGAGACGTGTGAGTAAGCTCGTTCCAATCCCTCACGGAAAGCCCTAGTGTGTGTGGGGGGAGGGAGTGGGGGAGGGGCGGACCCCAGGACAAGGGAGAGGGGAAGGGCCCACAGGGGTCAGATTTTGTCATTGGCTGTGACTGAGCCTGTACCAGGCATGCTGTGCTTGAATTAGCTCCACATTAGAAGTTTATAAAACCCTATCATATTTGGTGTCCTCTTAAAAAAATTTTTTTTTAATACTGAAGCAATACTGTATTATGCTTAAGGTTTTTGGGTCCCAGAATGTCTTTAGAAGAATCTAATTTTTTGCATTTGGGTAGTTTCCCTCTCTTTAGGTCTACTTCCTGTATGTTTTTCTATTGGGCAGAAAGATTAAGTCACTGCTAATTGAATACGGTATTTATATAAGCTTTCATTATAATGTATATTTCTTTCTTTATTATTCAAATCCTATATTAGACAACTACATATTGCCTTTATCTTTTCAAGATATGCAGCAAATTCATGATGAAAAAATAAAAATACATTCATTTATGCTATTTGTAAAACTTTCAGAAGAAAATATAGGAAAAAAAATTTTATGTCTGAAGTTAGGCAAAGATTTCTAAGATATTATACCTATAATACAGCATATCATTAGAATTTAAAAAATTATGCACCTCCAAAGACAGGGATATAAGAATGAAAAGACAAGAAACAGACTCGGAGAAAATCATGTATCTGTTAAAGCTCCTGTGCCAGGAATATATAAAGATATCTCAAAACCCAATAATAAGAAAATGAAAAACACAATATAGAAGGGATAAAAGATTTGAACAAACACTTTACAAAGAAGATCTGTGTATTGTTGGTAAACACATGGAAAGATGATAGACATTAATAAGCATTAGGAAAATTCAAAATGCTAACACAATGAGATACATAGAGACAGAGAGAGGACTGATAAGATAAATAGCTCAGGAGATGGAATTTATTGGTGAATATAGTTAAAGAAATCAGATTGATTATATTCTTTGCAGCCAAAGATGGAGAAAATCTATACATTCATCAAAAACAGGACCGGGAACTGACTGTGGCTCAGATCATGAACTCCTTACTGCCAAATTCAGACTTAAATTGAAGAAAGTTGGGGAAACCACTAGACTGTTGATGACCTAAATCAAATCCCTTATGATTATACAGTGGAAGTGACAAATAGATTCAAGGGATTAGATCTGATAGACAGAGTGCCTGAAGAACTATGGACGGACACTCATGACCTTGTAAAGGAGGCAGTGATCAAGACCATATCCAAGATAAAGAACTGCAAAAAGGCAAAACGGTCATCTGATCAGTTCAGTTCAGTTCAGTCGCTCAGTCGTGTCCGACTCTTTGCGACCCCATGAATCGCAGCACGCCAGGCCTCCCTGTCCATCACAAACTCCCGGAGTTTACTCAAACTCATGCCCATTGAGTCAGTGATGCCATCCAGCCATCTCATCCTCTATCGTCCCCTTCTCCTCCTGCCCCCAATCCCTCCCAGCATCAGGGTCTTTTCCAATGAGTCAACTCTTTGCATGAGGTGACCAAAGTATTGGAGTTTTAGCTTTAGCATCAGTCCTTCCAATGAACACCCAGGACTGATCTCCTTCAGGATGGACTGGTTGGATCTCCTTGCAGTCCAAGGGACTCTCAAGAGTCTTCTCCAACACCACAGTTCAAAAGCATCAATTTTTCGCTGCTCAGCTTTCTTCACAGTCCAACTCTCACATCCATACATGACCACTGGAAAAACCATAGCCTTGAACAGATGGACCTTTGTTGGCAAAGTAATGTCTCTGCTTTTTAATATGCTATCTAGGTTGGTCATAGCTTTCCTTCCAAGGAGTAAGCGTCTTTTAATTTAATGGCTGCAATCACCATCTGCAGTGATTTTGGAGCCCCAAAAAATAAAGTCTGACACTGTTTCCACTGTCTTCCCATCTATTTCCCATGAGGTGATGGGACCAGATGCCATGATCTTGGTTTTCTGAATGTTGAGCTATAAGCCAACTTTTTCACTCTCCTCTTTCACTTTCATCAAGAGGCTGTTTAGTTCCTCTTCACTCTCTGCCATAAGGGTGGTGTCATCTGCATATCTGAGGTTATTGATATTTCTCCCGGCAATCTTGATTCCAGCTTGTGCTTCTTTCAGCCCAGTGTTTCTCATGATGTACTCTGCATATAAGTTAAATAAGCAGGGTGACAATATACAGCCTTGATGCACTCCTTTTCCTATTTGGAACCAGTCTGTTGTTCCATGTCCAGTTCTAGCTACTGCTTCCTGACCTGCATACAGGTTTCTCAAGAGACAGGTCAGGTGGTCTGGTATTCCCATCTCCTTCAGAATTTTCCACAGTTTATTGTGATCCACACAGTCGAAGGCTTTGGCGTAGTCAATGATGAGGCCTTACAAACAGCTGAGAAAAGAAGAAAGCTAAAGGCAAAGGAGAAAAGGAATGATATAACCATTTGAATGCAGAGTTCCAAAAAATAACAAGGAGAGATAAGAAAGCCTTCCTCAAAGATCAATGCAAAGAAATATAGGAAAATAATAGAATGGGAAAGACTAGAGATCTCATCAAGAAAATTAAAGATACCACGGGAACATTTCTTGCCAAGATGAGCACAATAAAGGAGAGAAATGATGTGGCTTCAATCCTGAATATTCATTGGAAGGACTGATGCTGAAGCTGAAACTCCAATACTTTGGCCACCTGATGTGAAGAACCAACTCATTGGAAAAGACCCTGATGCTGGGAAAGATTGAAGGTGGGAGGACAAGGGGACAACAGAGGATGAGATGGCTGGATGGCATCTGACACAATGGACTTGAGTTTGAGTAAACTCCGGGAGTTGGTGATGGACAGGGAGGCCTGGCGTGCTGCAGTCCATGGAGTCACAGAGTCGGACATGACTGGGTGACTGAACGAACTGACAGTTAAAGAGCATATAGGCTCTTCTCATACAAAATTATTTTCTAGAAAAACTGAGAATTAGATGACACATAATAATGCACATTTCTTAATATTTTCTGTGAAGACTGGATGTATTTGGTTCAACAACATAAAACATTTTAGAAAAGGAGAGAGAAGTGTTCATGAAGCACTAGGTTTGCGCCATACTTGCAACACCCTCTTTTGAAAACTAGTTCTTCCTACATAAAGTTGCTAGAGTGGTCCTCGAGTGAAACCAACACTGATATCTTGGTCGCAGCTGATTGAACCAGGGATTGGTGTCCGACCCAGAGACAATCAGGTGTAAGCTGTATTTGCGGGAGGTTAACAGCCTTTGACAGGGTTGACTGGGAAACTCTGCCTGACCAGCAGAGTCTGTTGGATAGGGATGAACCGATGAGGAGTTCACACAAAGAAAGCTGGTCAGTCATGCTCTGCGTCAAGAGTTTTCCACATGGCCACAGAAGTCAGGGAACCCAGAATGCAGAAACAGAAATGGAGGATGCCCTATATCCTCCCAAGGGACCCTACTCCCACAGGGCCACCTGGTCACCTGAGTGCAGCTTCTTCAAGCGAACTCGAAGAGTCCCCCTCAGGAATAATTTAATCAAGTCCCTTCTTACAGGTGAGAAATACCAAGGCCTAGAAGACAAAGTAGTCACATAGTTATTAGTAATTAGTAGTGCTCGTGGGAGGGGAGCTTAGGTTTCTTCCAAGGTGGTTCTTCCAGCTGCCTCATGAGGCCTCATGAGGCCTCATGAGGTGCTGCCTCATGTTTTGATACTCGGTGGAGATCATATAAGTGTGCTTTCAGTTCGGTTCAGTTGCTCAGATATGTCTGACTCTTTGGGATCCCATGAACCACAGCATGCCAGGCTTCCCTGTCCATCACCAAAGCCCAGAGCTTGTTCAAACTCATGCACGTCCATCAAGTATGTTATGCCATCCAACCGTCTCATCCTCTATCGTCCCCTTCTCCTCCTGCCTTCAATCTTTCCCAGCATCACACAAATTAATATTACCTGAATATTTGTTCAGTATATTTCAGAATATGTTCATAATATTTGTTTCAGAATATTCAGAATATTTGTTTTTGAACATGTTCAGGATATTTTTTCCAGTGCATTTACTTAGCACCTGTTAAGTGGCTAGAACTATTACAGAAACTGAAGGGAAAGAGAAAATACAGACTGTACCCTCCAGTCATTTAGAGTCTGAGAAACCATACAGATCAATATATTTTATAATTAAGTAAAAATAATGTGAGTCTATAGAATGACAGAATAAGAGCTGTTATTACAAGGGATAAAAAAGACATAATTGTTTTTGCTTTTTTTTTTTTTTACTTTTGGGAGGTTGATAGTACTTGACTATGTGATGCATAGAAAAGGACATGAACTCAAAGGAAAAGACTCAAAGAGAAGAATACATGATGGATTGGGATTGACTGGTAATGCCTGCTCTGTGGGTGCTGGGAGTGTTGTATTTAGTTGTTTCTTGTGGAGGTGGATCAGTTTTACATAAAGGTGGATGCACAACATTCCTGATGCAAGAAACAGCCTGAGCAAAGACTTGAGAATGAATGCATGTGTTTGAAGGGTTGTGGGAAGACTGATTTAAGGGAATCAAGAATGTGGGCAGTACAAGAATGACAAGTGGAAGTGTTTGATTTTGTGACATAGTGTGAATGAAAGCTTCATAACTCCTCAGGGATCGGGTTGTTGGGAGGGTGAAGTAGGGGTGGGGAGTGGGCTGGGGTGGGGTAAGTGAGACTCCGTCTGCCCCTCACCCTTCTCTATGTCCATAACACAACAGTGGCTTACCTATTTTACCTGTTGGGACTTCATGTAAAAAATTTTTTGCCTTTGAAGAACTGTTCTTCATTTTAATAAAAACAAGTTTAAAGATCACTGGTATAGGCAAGGAGTGTCTCGGGAAGCTTTGCTCTGTGAAATTGACGCTTTAGGAAGACCCATGGAGTACTAGTTTGTAGACTGGATCTGAGAGAACTAGCAGGGCACTGCTGCAATTTTCAAGTGTGAGGAGACAGAGCTCTGATTTAGTATTAGGGAGGCTGAACCAGGGAAGCATGTAAGTAATAAGAACCATTTCAGAGGCAGAGTCAGGGAGGGAGAAGCAGTCTCCATCCAAGAAAGAAAGAAAATGTAATTTTGGTTAATCTCACTAACTTGGGCTCAAAGTAATTTATCTTGGAGAATATAAATTTTGTGAGGGTAGGGATTATGACTGTCTAGTTTCCTTAGGAAGGTACCTGGGACATAGTAGGTACTCAATAAATATTTATTCCCTAAAAAAAAAAAAGGTGGCATGTAATTATTAGGATGATATCTGCTGCAAATAAGAGAAATTTTGACTTCAAACTGGCTTAAAGAATAAGGATATTTATTAGATCAGAGACAGAGTAAGTTCCAGGCTCAGCACAATCAACAGCTAAGTGATGTCACTAATGACCCAGGTTCTCTCCCTCTTTTCACTCAATACCCCTGGCATTGGCTTCATCTTAAGGTGCTGCTACTCAGGTTACAGGACGGTTGCCTGCAGTGATCAAGGCACAGGCTTCCTGTTGAAGGACAGTAGAAGGGAAAGAGAAACCTTTCCTATAAATATAGACTAAACACCCTGAGTTCCTGTCCCCATTCTCATCAGCTGGAAGAATGCCTTATACTCATTGGCTTTGAGCTCCATCCCAGTCTAACCTTGAGGCTGGGGCTAGGATCATTTCCACTGAGTGTTGGGGAAGGGAAGATTAGATACGTGAGCAAAGTTGCAGTTTACTAAAAGAACATAAGAGGGAAAGGGTGCTAAGTTGAGTACACTTGAAATTCAATGTGTGGTCTGAGGACTAGTAGCCTCAACATCACCTGGGACCTGTTAAAAATAAAAATGCTTAGGGCTCACTTCAGGTTTCAGGTGGCACTAGTGGTAAAGAACCTGTCTGCCAATGCAGGAGACCTAAGAGACGTGGGTTTGATCCCTGGATCGGGAAGATCCCCTGGTGAATCCCATGAACAGAGGAGCCTGGAGGGCTACATAGAGTCCATAGAATTGCAAAGAGTCAGACATGACTGAAGTGACTTAGCATGCAAAGGTCCCTAAACTAGTGTCTGCATTTTAGCAAGATTCCCCAGGTGATTCCTATACATATAAGTAACATTTGAGAAGCATTCCCCTACACCGTGTACTTTCTTCCTAGGACCTTTGCCTGGCATGTGAAATAGATAAAGATCTATGTCTTCTTCAAGACCAGGTGTAAAGAATTACCTTCGGTGCTGTCACGCCTGAACTTCCCCGGCATTTTGTTCCTACCTCTATCGTATCTCTTCATCTCATTGTTTTATAGTTAGTTGTTTAAATTATCTTAGAATCTGTGTTTCCATTGCACAGGGCATGGGTTAGATCCCTAGTCAGAGAACTAAAATCCTTCAAGCTGCACATTATGGTCATAAATAAATACATAAATAAACAGTACTCAGTGAGTTTCCATCCATCCATTCATTTATTCAACAGATTTTATTGAATACCTATAATCCCTGGAAGCACAACAATTAACAAATTTCCCTTCTTCATGAAGCTTAAGTTCTAGCTAGAGGAGAGATGTGTTTTAAAATATATGCTTTGTTATATATATTTGTGGAATGCATTAATTAATCCAACAAATATGTATTGAACACTACTGTGTGTTAGGCACTGCTGTAGGCACTGGTAGGACATCAATGACTAAAAACAGGTACAAATCCCTATCTCTAGCGCTTTTTATCTTCTAGTAGGAGTCACAGAGAGACTGATCCATGGTAAATAGATAAATAAATCAGTATTTTTTAAAAAAGATAATGCCGTTTAAGTGTTGCACTCAATATGTCAGCAAATTTGGAAAACTCAGCAATGGCCACAGGACTGGAAAAGGCCAGTTTTTTCCAATCCCAAAGAAGGGAAATGCCAAAGAATGTGCAAACTATCATACAATTGTGTTCATTTCCCATGCTAGTAAGGTTATGCTCAAAATCCTTCAAGTTAGCTTCAGCAGTATGTGAACTGAGAACTTCCAGGTATACAAGCTGGGTTTAAAAAAGGCAGAGAAATCAGAGATCAAACTGCCAACATCCATTAGATCATCGAAAAAGCAAGAAAATTCCAGAAAAAACATCTACTTCTGCTTCATTGACTATGCTAAAGACTTTGTGGATCACAAAAAACTGTGGAAAATTCTTAAAGAGATGGGAATACCAGACCACCTTACCTGTCTCCTGAGAAACCTGTATGCAGATCAAGAAGCAACAGTTAGAACCAGACATGAAACAACTGGTTCAAAACTGGAAAAGGAGTATGACAATGTTACATATTGTCACCTGGCTTATTTAAATTCTATGCAGAGTACATCATGTGAAATGCCAGGCTGGATGAATCACAAGCTGGAATCAAGATTTCTGGGAGAAATACCAACAACCTCAGATAAGCAGATGATACCACTCTAATGGCAGAAAGTGAAGAGGAAATAAAGAGCCTCTTGATGAGGGTGAAAGAGGAGAGTGAAAAAACTGGCTTAAAACTCAACATTCAAAAAACTAAGATCATGGCATCCAGTCCCATACCCATCATGGCAAATAGATGGGGAAACAATGGAAACAGTGACAGACTTTATTTTCTTAGTCTTCAAAATCACTGTTGATGGTGACTGCAGCCGTGAAATTAAAAGATGCTTGCTCTCTGGGGGGAGTACTATGACAAACCTAGATACTGTATTAAAAAGCAGAGACATTACTTTGCCAACAAAGGTCCATGTAGACAAAGCTATGGTTTTTCCAGTAGTCATGTACAGATGTGAGAGCTGGACCATAAAGAAGGCCGAGCACTGAAGAATTGATTCTTTCAAATTATGGTGCTAGAGAAGACACTTGAGAGTCCCTTGGATTGCAAGGAGATCAAACCAGTAAATCCTAAAGGAAATCAACCCTGATTATTCATTGGAGGGACTGATGCTGAAGCTGAAGCTCCAGTATTTTGGCCACCTGATGTGAAGAGCTGACTCATTGGAAAAGATTCTGATGCTGGGAAAGATTGAAGGGAAAATGAGAAGGGGGTGGCAGAGGAGGAGATGGTCAGATAGTATCACCAACTCAGTGGACATGAGTTTGAGTAAACTCTGGGAGATAAGGACAGAGGAGGACAGACGAGCCTGGCGTGCTGCAGTCCATGGGGTCACAAAGTGTTGGACATGACTTAGTGACCGAACAACAACAAATTAGTATTAGAAAGTGATAAGTCAAAAAAAAAAAAAAAAAAAGAAAGTGGTAAGTCCTATGAAACATGTGGAGCAAGTGAGGGTGTAAATCAAGACTGCTGGGGCCTTGGTATAGCAATTTTAAATGGAGTAATCAAGATGGGCCTCATTGAGGAGGTGGCAGCTTATGTTCTAGTGGGAAGAGTGGAGTATTCTGATATGTGACTGAAGGAATGATGGTACCACTGGCAGAAGTAAGGACATCGCAACTGTGGGTCATGTTGAAGGGGAGGAAGCAAGATAGGCAAGATTATGAGTTATTTTGGACTTGTTGAGGTAGAATTCTTGGTGAGATATTCAAAGGGAAATGTCCTATAGACAATGAAAAATGTGGGCCTGGAGTATGCTGGTAAGATCAGGGTGGATATTTTAGATTTAGGCGTCATTAGTATGATGGCTCACACAGTAAAGCATCCGCCTATAATGCGGGAGACCTGGGTTTGATCCCTGGGTCAGGAAGATCCTCTGGAGAAGGAAATGGCAACCCACTCCAGTACTCTTGCCTGGAAAATCTCATGGATGGAGGAGCGTGATAGGCTACAGTCCATGGGTTCGCAAAGAGTCAGACACGACTGAGCGACTTCACTTTAGTATGGTGCCCAGATCTAAAAGTGAGAGCCACACTTTTAGATTGATTTAGATTAGATTTAGTTCACACACCCAGGTAAGACTCCAGATGGGAGAGGAACTCATGGCTGAACCTTGGTGAAGGCCCTAATCATAGGATCGAAGGAAGAAGACATTTTTCCTTTGCCCAGAAACATCACTGAGGTCAGTGGTAAAACAAATAAAAGAAACTTGTCTTCCATATTGTCCTTCCTCTATCCTGATTATAGATAAAAGAATGTACACAGAACGGGAAATATAGGAAGAATGGGATGTAGAGCTTTAATACTTATCTGAAAGGCTGTGATAAGCAGAAAACCATAACCTTCTGTATCTAGACAAGTTCAGTCCAACTGGCCAGGAAGAAACTGTCTGTCCTGTGACCTCCGCCTGGCCCTTGCAGCTTCTCCATAGCATAGGCCTGGGGCTAGCACACAGTCATCAGGCCAGCTCTGACTGAAGCCACTGAGCCAAGTCCAGGTACCTCGAGTTCAGCCCAGGCTTCGGAACCGACCTCTCCTTGGTGGTAGACTCAGGGATGCGAATAGGAGAGAAACTCAAATCTTGGTTGTTATTTTCTTTGGACCCGTGAAGGCTGCTCGTTCTTTCCTTCCTTCCCAGCGCCTTCCTCTCTTGACTGAGCTTTGCCTCTCTGCTCTACTCTGGTTCTCCAGAGCCAGTTCTGCCTTTATTTCATTAACACTCTCAAACATATTCTCAGAGAGCTGTGGTAAGAAAATCATACTAAAGTGTGAATTCCCAATATTACCAGTTAATAGAACATAAGGCCATTACTAGGGCTTCCCAGGTGGAGCTAGCGGTAAAGAACCCATCTGCCAATGCAGGAGACAAAAGAGATGCGGGTTTGATCCCTGGGTCTGGAAGATCCCCTGGAGAAGGAAATGGCGACCCACTCCAGTATCCTTGCCTCGAGAATCCCCTGGAGAGAGGAGCCAAGTGGGCTACAGTCCATGGGGTTGCAAAGAGTCGGACTCGACTGAAGGAACTTATACAGCTCAAGTCTTTACTAGAACTCCTCTGTTCATTGAGTGGACAAATAGGTATGAACTATCATGTGACAAGCGTTGTGCTAGGTCCTGGAAATACAGTAGTGGATAAGTGACAGTTTCTGGTGTTCATGAAGTACCTGGCCCCATTGGAAAACAACTATAGAGTCAAATGGTTAAAGCTGACACAGTAAGAAAGTGCTAATGTAGGGATAAATTGGGCTTCCGTGGGGTCCAGTGGTTAAGAACCCACCTGCGCGTTGGATCCCTAGTCCAGTAAGATCCCACTTGCCCTGGAACAACTAAGCCTGTGCGCCACGCCTACGGAGCCTGCATGCCCTAGAGCCCAGACTCTGGCTGCAGCGAGAGAAGCCCCCACAAAGAGAAGCCAGAGCAGTGCAGCAAAGAGTAGCCCCCACTCGCCACAACCAGAGAAAGCCCACACGCAGCACTGAAGACCCGGTGCAGCCAAAAAAGTAATAAATACCCAAATTAAATAATGATAATAATGATAAATAAAGTAGGGACAAATTTAAGTTTCATGCTGTTCATGGGGTTCTCAAGGCAAGAATACTAAAGTGGCTTGCCATTCCCTTCTCCAGTGGACCACGTTTTGTCAGAACTCTCCACCATGACCCGTCCATTTTGGGGGGCCCTACACAGCATGGCTCATAGTTTCGTTGAGTTAGACAAGGCCATGGGATCAGTTTGGTTAGTTTTCTGTGATTGTGGTTTTGCTTCTGTTAAGGATAAGAGGCTTGTGGAAGCTTCCTGATGGGAGAGACTGACTGAAGGGGAAACTGGGTCTTGTTCTGATGGGCAGGGCCATGCTCAGTAAATCTTTAATCCAGTTTTCTGTTGATGGGTGGGGCTGTGTTCCCTCCCTGTTGTTTGACCTGAGGCCAAACTATGGTGGAGGTAATGAAGATAATGGGACCTCCTTCAAAAGGTCCCATGCGTACACTGCTACACTCAGTAACCCCGACCCTGCAGCAGGCCACCACTGACGCACACCTCTGCTGGAGATTCCAATACTTTGGCCACTTGATGCGAAGAACTGGCTCATTGGAAAAGACCCTGATGCTGGGATAGATTGAAGGAAGGAGGAGAAGGGGACAACAGAGGGTGAGATGATCGGATGGCATCACTGACTTGATGGACATGAGTTTGAGTAAGCTCCGGGCATTGGTGATGGACAGGGAAGCCTGGCGTGCTGCAGTCCATGGGGTCACAAACAGTCAGACACGACTGAGCAACTGAACTGAACTGAAATTTAAGTTTAGTCTTTGAGGGGGAAGGTTAGAAAGTGGGAGGGGGTGTTCTAAACAAAGGGGATGATGTGTTCAAGCTCTGGAAGCAAGACTGAGAAACCAAGAAAAGTCGAGTGTGGGGATGAGAGACAGTGGCGAGACACGGGACTGAGCAGTCAGCAATAGCCAGACCACGAGGGCTTTGAGAACACTGTTGATTTCATCCTGAGGAACAAGCTAATGATTTTAAGCTGGGGATTGTTCGAATCAGATTTGCATCTTAGAAAGATCCTGTTAGTTGTGGTGTGGAGAACAGACTGAAGAGATAAGTCAGGAGGGAACTGCGGTTGCCCTGGCAGGGACTGACGGAGACCTGAACTATGGCACTGTCAGAGGAATGAAGATAAAGGCACAGAGTCAAGAGCTCTGTAGGAGGAACTTGTGATTGATTGAATGGGGTCAGAGAAGGAGAAAGAGGAGCCAAGGATGATTCCTAAGTTTCTGACTGGGATGGAAATACTCCTTAATGGCAGAATTGCAAGGCATCCGTGACCCGGGTCTGTAAGCATAGTTATTTTTTGGGTGGGGTGCATGCTTGTCACACTTAAAATCACATTATGCAAACAGCTGCCTATCCCAAATATTTACCTTTAAGGATGGCTCTGGCATTCATTTTTACTTACTGGCATAGGGAGGCTTTTTGTCATGCTAGAATGGGAGTGTCTGTGGGCTGAGTGCTTTCAAAGTGTAGTGAAGGACTATAGAGGGTATTTCCTAGAATTAGTCAGGTTATTGGCAATTTTCACCTAAACGATATCTTGAATCCAATCCTCACCCCGTCTCTCACATTATGAAGTTTCATCTTTATGCAACCTCTTTCCCCTTTGGAGTCCATTCTTCCCATCTCCTGTTTATAGTGGAGGCAGTTGACAGCTGAAAGTCTTTTAATAGCATGACATATTGAATTGAATCAGCTTTCTTTTACTACTGGCTTTTACTACTGTTTATATCTGAGCACTGTGTACACACACACACACACACACACACACACACACACAAATGGCTTTTTTTTTTTTTAAATATGCATGATTTACAAAATCTTTAACAAAATTCCAGGCAACCCAAATAGCAACCCAGGCTATGTGTCTGTAGCACAGATATTCAGATGTTCTACATTTCAAGGAATCTACCTAGAAATCATTATCCTTAAATATGTATTCTAAATTCTTATTGTAATTTGTAACGCAACATAGCGTGGTTAATGTAGACAAAGAATATTCAGACCATAAATGAGAATATCTGACAAAGCAATGAGATTTAAAAAGAAAATAAGTGCACCTGGTCTGCCTTAAATGCATTTTAAAGGACTCTTTCAGGAAAGTTCCTGTAAGTGAATTAAGTCTCTGTTTCTCCTGGGGCTGCCAGGGATTTTTTTGGCCAGTACAACAGCTGCACCGCGCGGGGCTGAGCTGAAAAGGCTCAGCACGGAGCTGTGGTTGCAGCTCCAGCCCTGGCAGACTAGCCTGTAGAGACTCGTGTGTGTGTGTGTGTGTGTGTGTGTGTGTGTGTGTGTGTGTGTGTGTGCGCGCGCGCGCGCTCAGTTGTGTTCGACTCTTTGTGACCTCATGGACTGTAGCCTGCCGGGCTCCTCTGTCCATGGAATTTTCCAGGCAAGAATACTGGAGCAGGTTACCGTTTCCTCCTCCAGGGCATCTTCCCAACCCAGGAATCGAACCCACATCTCTTACGTCTCCTGCATTGGCAGGCAGATTCTTTACCACCGCGCCACCTGGGAAGCCCAAAGAGGCTCGTAGCTGGCACCTTTAAGAACTGTTAGGAAGTCAGATTTTTTGCTTGTGCAACAGTGTATAAGCTTTCAGTCATCCCTGTAAACTGAATAAAAGGCATTTGCCAGTTGGACAGTGTGGCCATCTTTCAAATTAAGCCTCTCAGTGTCTGGCATTGATAACCATGCTCAAGGCTAAGACAATAAAATGTGATCATTCTTCAATTCAAGGATAAACACAATGCCTGGATGAGTGGTGTTTAGAAGATGTATCTTTACCAAAGTAATGGTTTATCTGTATATCTATGCTTTCAGAGAATGGATCGTTGTGAACCCTGGCCTAGACTCTTAAAGGGTTTCATGTCTCTGAAATGAGGAAAAGACTAGTTTTATAGGTGTTTGTTTTTACTTCTTCAAGGGATTCTAGTTGCTGAATTATGTGTTGCACTAAGGCCTTTGGAGGAAGAGGGTAGGTTGGTGACTTAGAAAGGTCCAGTGAAAACTTCTATTTATGTGACCCTGGTGGCTGATGGGAGTGATTGGGGCACCTAAACTATTTTTCTTAAAGGCTAATTGCTTTAGAATAACAGAGTAAGCTGATTGACACACAGGCTCTGGTTGGTTGTTTGGGAAGATTCTATCATTACTTGCTGTCTCATAGACAAAGTAGATAGAAAAGTAAATAAATGGCTCTATATTCATTCATTTATCCCCCAAATATTGTAACTGAAGGCTGTTGTGACAATTTGCCTACCCAATTCTGCCTGCTTGTCTTGGGCCCCAGACGAGCCAAATGAAAAAGGAAGGGAGCTTCTGGGCTGGGGATGTGAGCAGAGGAACTTCACCTCTGCCAGTGCAGAGACGATGATGAGGAAAGAGCCGAGGGAAAAATCGGTATGAATCAATCAGGTTGGCTTCCCTGTATTTTGTCAGGTTCTCTTGTCCCATTTTACTCCAGTGGTGGCTGGAGCAGTGGGAGTGGGAGCCACAACCTCTGGGTTCTTTGTCCCGGTACAACCACAGACTAGCTGGGAGACTTTGCACAAACTGATTTTCTCTAAGCCTCAATTTCCTCACTGGGAAGATGAAAGTGTTGGACCAGGTAGTGTCAGTTTCTGGATCCTTCTGAACTCATTGCTTTGCTCTTAACCTTTCCTGACCCTGCTAGGGAAGGCTAGCATCCTCACACCCACATACTGCTGGCTGAAAGCTCGTAGAAATCAGTAGCTGTGTGCCTGTGTTCCCCATAGACTTGGCACATGCAGATCATCTAAGTCAGGGGCTCTTTAAGATGAGATCTGGGACACGCAACATTGGCAGCACCTGGGAACCTGTTAGAAACGGCTGCTCTGGGGACCCCCACCGGCTAGACCCCCAGAGATTGTGAGAGCGGGGTCTGGCAACCTGTGTTTTAATCAGCCCTTCAGGTGATTCTGACACATGCTCATGTTTGAATGAAGCGTAATATATACAGAGTGTAAAAGGCACTCAACTGTTGTTTTTGTTATGTTTTGCTGGTCCTGGCAGAGCCTAATAGTTTGGTATTTTTATCTTTGAAAACATGCCCAAGGGCCCTAGTGATGAGATCTAAAATGAGCTGAGTCAACTCTGTACATCAAAACGTTGTCACATTTAAACATTTCAAGTGTTTTTTTTTTGACAATTACAGAGTCGTTTAAAATATAGCCCCATGCCTGCACAAAGAGAACTCTGGGAAATGTAGTTTATTTATTTATTACCGGATTGCTTTGTAAAAGGAGCTGGGGGAAGTTTGGAAACTGCCTCCCTGGAGAGGTATGAAGTTTTCCAGGGCACCCCAGACTTGGTGAAAGAGGCCGTTTCTGCCGTTGCTGGCAGCAGCCCTCGGGTAAAAGCCCACTGCATTTTATCTTTGCGTGTTTGTTTGTTCTGCTTGTTAACCACTGGCTTTCATACCATCTTGTTCTGTAATTCAAAACTGACTTTATAATTAGGTCTGAAAAGGAATGGTTCCCAGGCAATTCCTTTATGAAACTGGTAAAGACAGTTGCGTTCACTCTGGCTGGTTTTGGTGTAATTTGTCTGAGGGGGCTGCAGGGCCGCTCTGTTTGAAGTTATATTGGGCTGGCCTCTACTGTGTATTTGCAGCGGGTGTGGGGAGGGGAGGGTGAGGGCTGAGTCCTGCTCTTGGGAACCTTCTGTGGACGAGCAGAAGATGTCGGCAGACTTTTCTCTTTCATCTTTGGACAGTAAACTCTGAATTGGTTCATGCGTTTAAGCCCACCTGGCTCAAGTTTAGTTGTTTGGCCCCGAGGAAAAGGTTTAACCAGCTAAATTACAGGGGCCATAGGGGACTGCTTGGAGAGCAGGCTGAAAACGATTATTGGTGTGCTAATTCAAAGTTTTTCTTTCTGAGTTCCATCTCGTGGAGACCTGTGACTTTCTAGTTAATTTGCATACTTGAAAGCTGGAGTTCCAACCTGACTTCTCAATAGAGATGATTATGACTACATTTGTGAAACCTCTTTGCTTCAGCATCTGGGTGCAGGACCATCAGGGGGCCTAAGGAGAGGAAAGCAGGTCCAACCTGGCAGGAACTTGGATCCCCACCACTGGCTTCTACTAGAGCAATACACTTTATTTGTTTTGGTTGCTTACACTTCCAGTTAAGATTTCTTTTGGAGAAAATGTTTCACGACTTTACAAAGTTTGAAGACGGTTTAGACTAGAAGTATCCAGCCCAACCCTTGCCCTCTAAATCAAGTCAGCCCACCTGTTAGCCTGAAGAGCAAGTCTCAAACTCTGGAGGCACTGGGGACCACCCTTTGCCATCCCCCATGCCCTCTACTCGCCTTTGTCCACCAGCTCAGATTCAGCCATTTGCCCACCAGCTCAGAATTTAAACCCACCTCTGCTTCCAAATTCAGCCATTGCTCTGCCCCTCCCCCAGCACATGGAGTCTCAATTCTCTTGCCCTGTTAGAGGCTACCTTACCCCACGCCCTCTCATCTCCTACTGTCTGGCATCTAGCTGAGGAGGGCTCTTGAGCCACAACATGTAACTTCTTGGCTTTGTGATTTGTCTAGACCTACATAATATGGTGTTCTTCTTGGTGCCTTTGTCTAGAATGTAGTTACCCCAGCTCACTGTTCCTTGCCTGAATTCATCTCTAGGACTACATTTTTATTCTCTTACCACACTGTGCAGCTTGTGGAACCTAAGTTCCCTGACTAGGGATGGAACCCAGGCCCATAGCAGTGAAAGTGCCAAGTTCTAACCCCTGGACCACCAGAGAACTCCCTGTGACTACATACTGAGAGAATGTACCTTGATTGCCAGCCTTCTACCAGAATAGAGTCATTGAGTCCTTTGAATGTTTTAGCCCCATCACTTTTGTGATTGTTCCATTTAAAATAAAGAAATGGCAGCCACTCACTTGTTATTGCTCACCATGTGGACAGTACAGGGGAACAGAATAGCAGGAAGCACTGCTTCCGTGAAGAAAACCTCACTTTTATCCCCTCGACATGGATACCATTAGGACAGTTCCTCTGTGCTGCCGACAGATTGATGAAGAAACTAGAAGTCTGAGAAGGGTCTGGGGTTTACCATTCACAGCAAAAAGTCAGGCTTTAAAATCAGGAGGACTAGAGTTCTTATTCTGTCTCCTTTGTTTCCAAGCTGATGACATAGAACATTCCTCCTTGTTGTGGCAGTCCAAGTGCTGGTTGCAAAAGAATTTCCAGGTACAGAGTATTGCAGAAAAGAATGAGTTTATTATGAACAAAGAGCAGAGATAATGTGGGCGCTGTGAGCACAGCAGGCCAACCTCCTGACAGACCAGGGAGAGTCGACGGAAGCTGTTAGAAACGCAGGCTACTGAGTGTGGAGTAGTGTGGTGCTTGTGGGTGTCCAGCATGGCGTACCGGGGCCAGGGCCAGAAGGTGCAGAAGGTGATGGTGCAGCCCATCAATCTCATCTTCAGATACTTGCAAAATAGATCGCGGATTCAGGTGTGGCTTTATGAGCAAGTGAATATGCGGCTAGAAGGCTGTATCATTGGTTTTGATGAGTATATGAACCTCGTATTAGATGATGCAGAAGAGATTCATTCTAAAACAAAGTCAAGAAAACAACTGGGTCGGATCATGCTACAAGGAGATAACATTACTCTGCTCCAAAGTGTCTCCAACTAGAAGTGATAGATGAAATGAGAAATTGTTTGGCAATACCGTTGTGTTTTTTAGGTGTCTCTTGTTAGAGATGTAGTTCTAAAACTTGTATTCATGTTGTTCTGCTCACCCTTATGTTATTACCAGATGACAATAAATGCTGTGGGACTGTTAAAAAAAAAAAGAAAAGAAACGCAGGCTACTCAAAGAAGAGCCAACCCCTCTTGTGGGTTAGTAGCCAGTTTTTACAGCCTTGAGACAAAGGACACGCCTGCTGGAAGGGAGGCATTAGGTGACCGGTTAGGGTGGGTAGTTTTCCTCATCTGAGGTCAGGAAGCTGGCCGGTAAGGATTGGGGGGCTTTTGGCAATGGTTACAATGAGGCTCAGTCAGTTCCCAAGGTGACCTTGGTTCTGGGCTCCATTTCTGTGACCTTGATGCAGGGCCTTGTACCTGTAACCTTGGGATGGGAATCCACACTTCTGAGCCTCTGATTGCTCATCTGTAACCCAGCAGTGATAATACCCATCTCATAGAATCCTTGTAAAACTTAAATGGCAATGTGAGTGTAAATGTGTGCATGTATGTTTCCTAGTATCACTTAGCATATGCAAGAGTTAAAAAAAATATTTTTCTTCTGTTTTCTCTCAGCACCTTCCATAGCACATAGTAGATGCTCGAAAGTGCTAGAACCACTGTCGTAGAGGCCTTCAGTTAGGTCTGGAGAATGGTATTCTGTGTTTCCCACTCTCTGTCCATATGCTGGTTGGATTCGGTTTCCCACTACGGTGATGCGCGGGTTCACTGGAGTTTTGTTTTGTCTTAGCGTTCACAGCATTTTCCTTTTGATATCCTCAGCTCTGCAGAATGGCTGATAATTATTTTTTATTTCAAGTACAGTTGCTAGTTATGATAACTACTTTCTCTTTAAAAAAAAAATTACTTGTTTGGCAGTGTCGGGTCTTAGTGCGGTATGAAGGATCATGCAGGATCTTCATTGCATAATGTGTGATTGCTTTGTTGTGATGCGTGGATTCTCCAGTTGTGGTACACGGCTCAAGAGCACTCGGGCTGAGTACTTGTGGCTCATGGCCTTATTTGCTTCCGAGCATGGGCTTCCCTGGTAGCTCAGCTGGTAAGGAATCCGCCTGCAATGCAGGAGACCTGGGTTCGATCCCTGAGTTGGGAAGATCCCCTGGAGAAGGGCAGAGCAACCTACTCCGGGATTCTTGCCTGGAAAATCCCCATGAACAGAGGAGCCTGGTGGGCTGCAGTTCATGGGGTCACAAAGGGTTGGACATGACTGAGTGACTAAGCACAGCACACATATGGGATCTTAGTTCCCTGACCAGAGATGAACCCACCTCCCTGCATTGGAAGGCAGACTTAACCCCTGGACCCACGAGGGAAGTCCCCCTCAATAACTACTTTCTTCAAACACTGTTTTTTTGGTCATCTCATTGCTTTTCAATTAAAATCCAAAATTTAACATGGCTTGTTGTACCTGCACCGTCCCATCCTACCTCCTCTCAGCTTCAGCTTGCTCTGTCTTCTGTCATGTTCTCCAGCTGGGCAGTGTCCCCCCTAGCCTCTGGGCCTCTGTACATGTCACCCCTCTGCTTAGAGTGCCTTCCCGGGCCTGCTCCCTTCACCTCTGTCCCCCACCGCCTTGCCCCAGTCATTTGCTCAGATCCATTTCCACCTGCCTTCTGCTTGATATAGTAAGGGACCAACCCATGCAAACTCCATTTTCCATGCTTCCTTTCCAATTGACTTCTAGTTCTATTTGGCCAATGGAAAGCCCTGGCAGGAAATTAAGAGGGCAAGGGGAAGGTGGAAACTCAGGTAACTGCCTCCACCGCCCCCAACTTGCAAAGCATCTCCCAGCAGTACCTGTATCACCTTCCTGGCTTCAGCATCTGCACATGGCCCCTTCCTCTGTGTTCCCAGCTCTCACCACTAGCTCTGGTTCTTGGACTCAATACTAGGTCACCCCAAGCCCTGGGGTGGCTCCAGCTTACTGCTGTTGATGATCTCTGAAAATATCCCTGTCCTATTTGCTCTTCACATCCTAGTAACTCAACTCAACTCCTAAATTAAATCCTCTCGTTTGAACTGCCTGATATGAGTTCTTTTTTCAAAAAAATTTTACTGGTGTGTAGTTGATTTACATGTTACATTATGTTAGTTTCCGGTGTGCAGCAAAGTGATTAAATTGTTCATATCCATATATATTTATTCTTTTTCAGATGCCTCTTCCATATAGGTTATTACAGAATACTGAGTAGAGTTCCCAGTGCTAAGCGGTAGGTCCTTGTTGGTTACAGCAGTGTGTGTATGTTAATCCCAAGCTCCTAATTTTTCCCTCCCCCTGACCATGGGCTGTTTTCTTATCTGAGCCCTGACTGATATATTACTCATCTAGCCTTTGAATCTCAGCTCAACTTTCACTTTCTTTGGGAAGCCTTCCCTGACTTCCCCTTCTGCTTCCACAACCTACAGCAACTAGATCAAAAATCTCATTACACAATTTTATAGCACTGTGTACCTCTCCTATGTAGAACTTCTCCCAGTTATAATCTCACTTTAATCTGTGATAATTTGATTAACTTGTCTCTGCCACTAGACTATAATCTTCATGAGTAACCATGTCCTTTTGGGGGCATTCACCATTATTTTCTAGGTATCTAAAATAGTATCTAGCACATATAATGTGCTCAATGAATGAATGAATCCTTTTGAAAACTTTTGTGATGCTGGGGACCATTGTTTAAAAAAATTGTTTTTTTCTAAAATTGCAGAGAATGCTGCAATACCATCTACCAAGTTCCCTGTGTGGTTGGGCATGGCTTTGTAAAAGAGATTTAAATAAATCTCAAAAATTGAACTGCCCTATTAACAATGAGAAATGTGTTGGACAAATCCCTGTAACTCAGTTGTAACTGACCACATCATTATGGAGAATGGCCTTAGGGACTTTCATAAACTTCTCATAATATACAAGAGCCTGATCTTGCCAAGGGTGTAAAATCACTGGCTAATTCACTGAACCAAACCAGGCCTGCCTCTGCCCCAGTACAGACGTGCTCAGATTACAGATGGACATGGTTCATGTTTAATGGTGAGTAAAGGAACTTTGGAACGAGAACTACCATAACAAGTAACGATGAAGCCAAACTTTTCCCTTTTTTAAACGAGTAAAGATGGGTTGCCTTCAAAATTTGTGGAGCTTCCTTGAATTTTATGTTTTAGGTTTTCTAGTTGTTAGAAAAGCAGTGCATTTATTTGTAATGCCCCAAATTGGAAACAATTAAAATGTCCTTCAATTGGGTGAATGTTTAGACAAACTATTGATATCCATAACATGAAATATAAACCGGCAATAAAAGGAACAAATTATGGGTTTATTGATCTATTTAGCAACTTAGTTGTATCGCAAGAGCATTATCCTGAGTGAAAAAAAGCCAATATAAAAAGATTACATATTGTATGATTCTAGTTATACAATACTCTCAAAATGATAAAATCATAGAGAACAGATTAGTGATTTCCAGGGCTTCGCAGTGAGGAGAGGGTGATGGGAATGATTATAAAGGGGTAGCATGAAGGATTTGTGATAATAGAACTCATGTATCATGACTGTGGTAGTTCCATGAATCTGCACATGTGATAAAATTACATAGAACTATATACCTATGCATGCATGTAACTGCATATAAAACTGGTGAAATCTGAATGAGGTTTGTTGATTGAACCACTGTCAATTTCCTGGTTTTGATACTGTATTATAGTTAAGTAAGATTTTACCTTTAAGGGAAGCTGGTGAAGTGTATATGAAACCTCTTTACTATTTCTGCCATTTCCTGTCAATCTATAATTACTTCAAAATTAAAAAGTTTTAAAAAAGAAATACAAGGGATTTCTAGTAAAACAACACACATTCAATATACATATTTGCCTTTACTTCCTTCTGAAATCCCACTAAATGGATAATAAAGGAATAAAAAAGACAAAATCTAAAAGTACACACACATACATACACACATACATATAATAGTATGAGATCATAAAGGCAATAAATGACTATAACAGTTTTGAAACTGGAAGATAGATGGACAAGAGAGAACCTAAGTGGTTGCGAGGAAGAAAGTCAATAAGGAGCAAGTAGATTCATCCCACTGAACTTCAGAAAATTTCAGGGATTGAAGACACTGGATGCCTAAAGGCAGAGGGCAAGGAGAGCCTGGAAACAGTGGGACTGAAATTATGTCAGAGAGAATTTAGACCTGCACATGGCCTCCCTCACTGTCGAAGCCAGTGCTCAGCCTCTTCCTCCCAATATCCAATAGAAGGTAGAAGGGTCACCTGATGGAGGGGTCAGCCCAGAGGCCTTAGTCCCAGGGAGGCCAGACACAGATATGGTGGGATGAGGTGCGTGCTGAAAACAGAGTCTATAGTGCAAACTGCCTACTAGGCAGTAAGACAGCTTGCAACACTGGCTGCTGAACTTATGCATCGCAGATAGGAGATTGGAGAGTTTTTCTCTCTGGGGAAATTCAGTGGCTTGATATAAAAGTCCTCGAGCAACTGACATTTGAGGGTCCCTCAACTAAATAGGCTGGGTTCCTGCCCACTCACTTTCCAGTGAACACACAAGTCAACGTGCCCCACCCATGCTTTTGAGAGTCTCATTCCTAAACATGAAGGACAGATAGTCAAGGGTCACCAGACATTTGAGGAAAGCCTGTAACAAGAAAGGCTAACACTAAAGCAGATAAATTGGGGAAAAAAAAAAAAACACAGAGGAAGTAGGGATAATGCAGAAAGGTAGAAAAATAGTTAACAAATGGTATCTTTGGAGAAATAAGAGAAGACAGCATATCATGAAAAAAGAACAGTTTGCTATAATAAACAAACATTGAGAAAACTTAAATTTTAAATTTCTTTACCAAAAAAAATTCAATAGAAAGATTTGAAGATAAGTTGAGGATATCTCCAGTAAGTAGAATAAGTGACAAAGAATGATATCTAGTAATATTGTATTGTATATTTGAAAGTTGCTGAGAGTAGATCTTAAAAGTTTTCATCACAGGAAAAAAAAATATAACAATGTATGAAGATGGATGTTAACTAGAATTATTGTGATGATCATTTTACAATACAAAGATAGATATTGAGTCATGTCATGCACCTGAAACTTATAATTATATCTCAATAAAAAGAAAAAATTAATTTATCAAGAAAAGAGACATAGAGATAGAAATTGGAGAGAGATAAGAAAACAGATGGATCACCCGTGGCTCATATTCTTCAACAGATAAATGACATAGATAGAAAGGGGTGAGTGGTGGAGGATATGTTAACCAGATGTAACATTGGCCTTGATGTAATCGTGCCTTGAACTTCAAGCCAGTTGTGAAAAGACACTTTAAAAAATAACCAGATAAATGTGAATGTGTACTAGGTAATACATTATATTAAGAAATTACAATAATATTGTTAATATGATAATAGTAGTTATGTTTTTAAAAGTTTCTATATATTTGAGATATATTTGTTGTTATTTTGTTGCTCAGTTGTGTTTGGCTCTTTGCAGCCCCATGGACTGTAGCCCGCTAGGTTCCTGTGTCCATGAGACTTCCCAGGCAAGAATACTGGAGTGGGTTGCCATTCCCTTCTCCAGGGGATCTTCCTGACCCAGGGATCAAACCTGAGCCTCCTGCATTACCAGCAGATTCTTTACCACTGAGCCACTGGTGAAGATATTGAGGTATATACTGAACTATTTATTGGTGAAAAGTGATATTATATCTGGCATTGCTTTATTTTAAAATGTAACTTTATTTTTTGGTCATACCAGGTGGTTTGCAGGATCTTCATTTCCCCACCAAGGATTGAACTTGGGCTCTAGTGGTGAAAGCACTGATTCCTAACCACTGGATCACCAGGGAATTCCCTAAAATATACCTTTTCAAAAAGGTAAGTGTTAATCATTGTACTGGGTGATGAGCATATAAGATTTTGCTTGACTGTTCTGCTTTTTTTTTTTTTTAAGTTTTATAATTTCTATCATAAAACTTTTTATTGAGAAAGAAAATTACAGGATCAGATAAAAGCCAAATATCTGACAAATAGGAATTTAAGAAAGTAAGAGCAGAAGAAAGAAAAAAAATTATCAAAAAATAATTCAAGAAAACCTGTCAGAACTGAAGAACACAAGTTTCTAAAATCAAAGAATCCCTTCATTCAGGATTGAGAGAGGGAAAATATAAGCTGAATCCGGAACATCTGTTGTGCCAAAAAGAAAGGAAGTCCCTGCAAATGAAAGGAACATGTCAGAAGGAACTTGAAGGGACTCCCAGTGAATATTCATTGGAAGGATTGATACTGAAGGTGAAGCTCCAATACCTGTTACAAAGAGCCAACTCATTGGAAAAGACCCTGATTTTGGGAAAAATTGAAGGCAGGCAGATAAAGGGGTGACAAAGGATAAGATGGTTGGATGGCATCACTGACTCAATGGACATGAGTTTGAGCAAACTCCGGGAGATGATGGAAGAAGGGAAGCCTGGCATGCTGCAGTCCATGGGGTTGCAAAGGGTCAGACATAGCTTAGGGACTGAACAACAACAATTGGTGGCCAAAATGACACAATTTGAGCATCAAAATAAATAATAATAGAAATGGATTATACCCCATAGAATAAAATAGGAATTCATGATTCTATACTGGTATAACTAAATAATTGAATAAATAAATAGGGCAAAGAGAAACCTTTTGTATTCATTTGAATAAGACAAAAGCATCTCCATGTTGTTTCTTTTTATAAAGTGGAACACTTCAGATATATTAGTTTTATTCTTTTTCAACAGACTTCATTTCAATCTGGTCCCAGGAACTGCTTCTCATTTTAGGATTCACGTTTTAGTAACACATGTGTACCCATTGCAGCCAAAAAAGCATACTTGTATTTTGGATAGTCATTCATTATTAGGGTGATGATACCGACATATGATTAAAAGCCTTTCTATCTTCCCACCAATATCCTTTTTGAGCCAATACTGGCCTTCTTTGTACAAGCTTCTGTCATTGACTTCATTATTACCTTCTTTAGTCAGAAATTTGATGTCTCCGTTATCTTTTTTCATGAACTTTGATCACTGTGAACTATTGGAACGTCTAGTCCCTCAACTTAAAAAAAAAAAAACAACTATCACCAGCTGTGATAGGATCTTTCTGGAAATTTGTTAGGAATTGATCTTCTCTATTGATCCACCCTAATTAATTTGTTCCACTTCATACACTCAGGGAGCAGACCTTCAAGTTCACCTATTATAGGTTCAAAATGTGTAAGTTCCTTAATTATATTATGTAGACCCTATGACAGTAGAGAAGGGGTGTGCTTACACAAGTATACTAACTTATAACACCCATCTTCTTAAAAGAATTCTCTATCAATAGACATTTTGCAATAGGTTTGGTGATGATTTAATACCACCATTAAGGACAGGACAGTTCATCCAGATCTCTGAGCCCAGTTTCTTCATCACTAAAATCAGAGAATCAAATAAATAAATAAATAAAATAAAATCAGAGAATCAACCAGTTCACTTAGGTCTCCTCAGCCTCTATAATTCTTTTCTGTATTGTTTCTTAGAAGTGTGTTGAAAACATTTAAAAAATAGCACATAGCAGTCATTCCAAACAGTCTTTTAAAGTTATTTTTTCATAAAATGTGGAATGACTAGATTTATTAACATAGTATCATCACTAAATTTTAAAAAGTGAGCCTAAGAATGAAAAGTCTGAAAAAATAGTTGAGAACATTGGTTTAACATCTTAAGCTTTAGAATTTGAAAAACAGGCTGTACAATCTTCTGGGCTAGAACAGAGACAGTATGGAGGTTATCAGCCTGGGTATTAGTTTTAAATTCCAGATCCATGGAATTGTAACTGCACTGTAAGTGCCAACCTAATGTGTGTGTGTGTGTGTGTGTGTGTGTGTGTGTGTGTGCATGCTAAGTCACTTCAGTTGTGTCCAATTTTTTGTGACCCTATGGGCTGTAACCCGCCAGGCTCCTCTGTCCATAGGATTTTCCAGGCAAGAATACTGGAGGGGGTTGCCATGCCCTCCTCCAGGGGATCTTCCAAACCCAGTGATCGAACCCACATCTCTTATGTCTCCTGCATTGGCAGGTGAGTTCTTTACCTCTAGTGTCACCTTGGAAGCCCTGACCTAATACTGCTTTGTTATCAAAATGCCCTTTTGTATTTAATTATGGGCCTATGTAAACCTTAAAAGAACCATTTACTTTGAACCTCTGGTAATATATGATAATGCATGTTGTTTCAAAAATCTTTTGGAGTAAATGCCACAATCCTAAATCACGGTTATCTATCTAACCAGAGTCATCCTAGCTAACAAAGTTTATGAAATGCATAACAAATTCTTAGATAACACTACAAGGCTATGTTAGAGTTTTAATGGAATAGTCAGGATCTTTTCGTTCCGGGCAGAATAAAAGTTCCTTTATCTGTTCTGTGAGGAGTTTGGCAGTTGACTCAAGGGCATTTCTAACTTCAAAATGCAGAATTTCAAGCATATTGTCTACATTTAAAAAAAAATACATGTATTTTCTTCTTTTGGTCTGTACAACAATTCTCTGTGGCAGACAAGGTCACTGATTCCCGTCCTGTTTAGACAAGAAGCTGAAACAGAGAGGTGAAGAGTTTCTCTCATTCACACAGCTTCTTGGAGATATTGAGCAATGAACCTGGCTGAGCTCTAGGAGGAGGTCATCGTCCCAGGTCTGGAAGTTATATATTTTGGCCCAAGAGACTTTCTTCTAGATCCTGGAGACAAAAATTTTGAGCAGCCTGGCATGGTGAGGGTGTTCCTGTAGTCCTTCCCAAGCTAAATGCCTCTCTGTTTCTCCTGTCTGTGTCCTTGGTTTATTCTGGCCCTTTCTAGGCACTATTTGGCTTGTTGGCTTTGCTAAGAATTTTAGAAGCATTTCTCCCTAGTATGATAAAATGGTTTATTGATTCACTGAGATTAATTTCTGTTGTTTCCTGCAGTAAGAAAACACAGCAAAACCAAAAAAGAGAGGAATTTCTCTCTCTTGGTCCTTGACCCACTCCTCCAAGCAGCCTGGGGAGTGGGCCTGCCTTGGTTCCTGGGGGGGATTCAAAGCCTTTCCCCCCACCACCCTCCAAACCTTAGGTTTCTAGAGGTATTAGAGCTGAATTGTACTAGAGACAGAGGGATCCCTAGGGTTGAAAGGGGCCAGTTACTCCCAAAATGTGCCTCAGAGGGGACAGGACTTTTGCTGTGGATGTAGAGAAGCACTGGGGACCAGAGTCACCAGTGAAAGCTATTTCCTTTGTGCCACAAGGGTCATTTCCTATGACTGCTTGGCAGTGAGGGTAATGGAATGAATAGGACCACTTGCCTTTGAACAGACTCTGCAAGCCTGGGCCGTAAGTATCTGCAACTGGGGTGGCCTGAGGAATAGACGCACTTCCATTTTCTGGGTACCACTTATCCAACACCACCTCTGTTCTTGGGTGGAGGTGAAGAAAATTGTTCTCCAGAGGAGGAGGGCAATATTTGTACCCATCATATAAAAGACGATAGTAGCTACTATTCATGGTGGGCTTCCCAGGTGGCGCTAGTGGTAAAGAACCTGCCTGCCAATGAAGGACACAAGAGACGCGGGTTCGATCCCTTGGTTGGGAAGATCCCCTGGAGAAGGGAAAGGCAGCCCACTTCAGTATTCTTGCCTGGAGAATCTCATGGACAGAGGAGCCTGGCAGGCTATAGTCCATAGGGTTGCAAAGAGCTTGACATGACTAAAGTAACTTTGCATATACACAGTATTCATTGTTCATTTACCATATGCCTGGCACACTGCTTACTTAGGAAGGCAATTTATGAAAAATTTCATGTGGTAGAACAACTTGATTACAGCATTAACTGTTTCTGTGTTCAAGGATGTAGGCTGATCAGCAAAGAATGAGAGGAATTTTTCAGTATCTCTTCCCAGGAAGAAACCTAGGCGCTGTGTTCTGAGGCCTAGATTTCTTGTACCCTCTGGGAAGAGTCAGGTGGCCTTTATTTATGAAGGTCTGAATCACAGATGGAAACCTAGGGCCCTGAGTTTCTGTTTTATTTGGCCTAAAAAAGATGTTTCAGGAGAATTTGAATTAGAAACCCACATTTTAAAAAATAGGATTTTTTAAAGATCAGTTTTTCTAAAACAGATTTTATGTAAAAATCCTGAATTTCTAGTGTCTCCTGAAAAATCAGAAGATTTGATAACATTCAGTCTGACTCCATTGTGACAACAATAAGCTGGAGCTGAGCTGAGGCTCTCGGGTGACACAAGCATGCTCTTCTCACTTTGCCACTGTCCCCAAAGGCCTGGGGATCTTCTGTGGAGCCCATTTCACTGAAGAACATTCCTGCCCATGAACGTCCCCATGAATATTTGATCTCTGCTCCGGGGCTACTGAGGGGGAAAAGAACTAGATATTTCCAGATCATGGAGGAAGACTGGCCCAGAAGTGACTTCTTCAAATCTGGACAAGAGGACAGAATCTATGGCATATCCACAGTGCATATATGGGTGTAAAGCCTTTTAAATCTTATTTTTTTCTGACAAGTATGTAAATGTAGACCAAACATTCATTGAGCCATGCACAGTTGTCATGTAATGTGTACAAATTGGATCATTATTTTAAATGGATCCTATTTTATTTAAACTTAATTTATGTATTGAATATAGAAATAAATCATAAACTTCTTCATGGATAGTGAAGATATGGGTTATATAGGATTTCCCTGGTGACTCAGCAGTAAAGAATCTGCTTGCCAATGTGGGTACAATCCCTGGGTCCGGAAGATCTCCTGGAGAAGGAAATGGCAACCCACTCCAGTATTTTTGCCTGGAGAATCCCACGGACAGAGGAGCCTGGCGGGCTACAGTCCATGGGGTCGCGAAAGAGTCGGACACGACTGAGCAACTAAACAGCAACAGCAACGGGTTATCCAGGAAATAATTGGTGTATTGGTTTCCTGTGGGTGCTGTAACAAACTGCACCAGTTTGGAGGCTTAAAACAACAGAATTTTTATTCTTTTATAGTTCTAGAGGCCAGAATCCCATAATCAAGGTATTGGCCGGGCTACATTCCCTCTGGAGACTCTAGGGGAGGCTCCTGCCTCGTTTCTTCCCCCGGCAGCAGGCAGACCGCACAGCTGCAGTGTGTATGTCTGTCTTCACCTGGCCTCCGCGTGGCACCAATCCCCCTCCACTGCTCTCCTGTAAGGACACCTGTCGTTGAGTTTAAGGACCACCCAGGTAGTTCAGGATGGAGTTTAAGGACCACCCAGGTAGTTCAGGATGGTCTCACTTGGGATCCTTAATTACATCTGCAGAGACCCCTTTTCCACCTCAAGTCCCATTTACAGCTTCCGGGAGGACATACCATCTGAGGGAGTGGAGGTGGGAAGAGGGCACCATCGAAACCACTGTGAGCTGTGCCCAGTCACTTTAGTCATGTCCAGCCCCTAACTGGATTCTTAAAATATCCAGGTCCTGAGAGCAATGCAGAGCCTTCATTGGCTCTCATAAGGCTATGAGTATGGTACCCGGAGTGAGATATCATTCTTTGAATATGGTAGCTAGATTCAGCAGAACCTTCAAGAAAACATTTCCTGCACTGTCCAAAAAGTTCCCATAAATGGGAACGTTATAACAGTGGATAACATCTACCAGGTGCTTCCAAGAGCACTGGCTCAGTGCTGAGCCCCTGGCAGGTACTACATTTATTCTTTCATTTAAACTTTATAATAACTCTTGAGGCACACGTTATTTTTTATCATCCCCATTTTATAAATGAGGACACGGAGGCGCAGAGAAGTTAACCACTTGCCCAAGATTGGTGAGCAGCACAGGTGAGACTCAAGGCCAGCCAGAACAGCTCTGGAGACCGTGCTCTTAACCACTTCATCTGCGTCTCCCACTCTGTTTCTTTCTCTTTGGCTGCTCTGGGTCTTCATTGCTGAGCTTGGGCTTTTTTCTCTAGTTGTGGTGATCGGGGCTACCCTTCCTCATGGTGTTTGAGCTTCTCGTTGTGGTGGCCTCTCCTGTTGCGTTGCACGGGCTTCAGTGGTTGCGGCACATGGACTCAGTAGTTGTGGCTCATGGGCTTAGTTGCCCCTCAGCAAGTGGGATCCTCCGGGACCAGGGATGGAACCCATGTTTTCTGCATTAGCAGGCAGACTTAACCACCAGACCACCAGGGACGTCCTCTCCTACTCTAATTCTGACAAAACTGTGCCCTGGCTAGGGTCACCTCCAGTGTTCCTCCATCCCCTCCCTGCTTTTCCTTCTCCTTCCTTTGTGAGACCAGGTGGGTGGAAGAAAGTCTATGGATTTTTCAGTCAGTGTGACCTCAATTCAAACCCTGCCTATGTGCACCTAGACAGGTTAGATAACCTCTCCGAGCCTCAGTTCCCTCAGTTTAAAATGCTCATTATAATAACTAGTTCATAGAATTGTCATGTGAATTGAATACTATATTGTAGTGAATGCTATGAAGTGCTACCCAGATCACTGCTGGGACCAAGGCACCCTTCAATTTCCTCCCCAGCTGCTGGGACTTTGCCTGCTGACTGTTCAGAACTGAGCCTCTTCCAGTAATTGCCGTTAGCTGAAGGCAGTCATATTAAAAAGCAGAGACATTACTTTACCAACAAAGGTCCATCTAGTCAAAGCTATGGTTTTTCCAGTAGTCATGTATGGATGTGAGAGTCGGACTGTAAAGCTGAGCACTGAAGAATTGATGCTTTTGAACTATGGTGTTGGAGAAGACTCTTGAGAGTCCCTTGGACTGCAAGGAGATCCAACCAGTCCATCCTAAAGGAGATCAGTCCTGGGTGTTCATTGGAAGGACTGATGCTGAAGCTGAAACTCCAATGCTTTGGCCACCTGATGTTAAGAACTGACTCATTGGAAAGGACTCTGATGCTGGGAAAGATTGAAGGCAGGAGGAGAAAGGGACAACAGAGGATGAGATGGTTGGATGGCATCACCAACTCAACGGACATGAGTTTGAGTAAACTTTGGGAGTTGGTGATGGACAGGGAAGGCTGCTGTGATGCAGTCCATGGGTTTGCAAAGAATCAACTGAGTGACTGAATTGAACTGAAGGGAGTCAGTCACTCGAAATTCTGCCCCCTCCTCAGGGATCAACATGTATCCAATAACTTCTCAACTGAATGTGGAGAGAGGGCATGAGCTCTCCAGCTCCTTTACCTCAATTTAGGACAACCCTGAAGGAGCATCCCTGCTCCAGAGGCTTCTCATAGCAACTACATCATCACTCCACTCCTCCCTCTGTCCAGTCCTGCTGCCTCAACCCTCTCAGGTGTTGGTTTAACATCACTTCCCAATGGACCTCCATCCCCTAGCCTGTTTCCTGAGGAAACTGATCTACAGTAGTTAATGTTTGCAGGATGTGTGACACGTGGTGTACATTCAATAGGTTCTTTCCAAGGTTCCTGCTCACCTCAGGTACATCCTACAGCAATGCCTCACCACTTGGGAGCATATTGTGCCTTGGATTACCTCTGTTTCATCAGAATTTAGCAATCCCACGTCTTACACCCACAGGGGAGCACCTTGTCAAAAGCTGATTAGTCGTGGGTCAATGTCTCTCTTCACCAGGGTGGGGGAGTGGGCCTTGTAACCTGCATGAAGTTGGTCACAGGGCGAGCCTGATTCTAGAGGAAACCCAGTCAACACCATGTAGGTGGCTGCCCACAGCCCCAGACATAAAAGGCTTTCAGTGAATGTTTGTCGTAAGGCTGTGATGTAATGATGGAAGGCTGCTACTGACCCTGAAGAATAGACATTCAGTTTTCAGAATTCCAAATAGATGGAATTCAAAAACTAGACACAAACAGTCTTTCAACAGTAAGCGCTTTGAGAACTTCATAACATTTGGAATTTCTGTACCATCAGCAGCATGCCTGAGAAATCTAAGCAGTGTGGCCTAACAGCTACAGGGTAGAGATAGAGCAGGCAGCAGCTGCAACACACAACTAGTGGGGCGCATGGTCTTGCCCCCTGGCAACGTTGCCTGCAGAGCCTCTGACCACCCCAGGCTGGGGACTGTATGGCCAGGAAGCAGAAACAGTCTGGGGCAGTTCTGTGCATTCTTCTGTGGGCAGGCTATGGGCACTGCAGAAAAGTCAGTGAGCTGTTCCAGATGATGGTCACTAGGGGCCTTGATTTTCCACTTTATTGCAAGATAATATGAAGATGGGAGGTAATATGAATATGTACAGAGTGATACTCTATAGCCAACACTACTGGTCTGCTGTAATGTTAAATGCCTGTGGTATGCCTTTATCAAGGAGTATCCCTAAGCAATGGCCTATGCTTTAAAATAACTAATAAAAATGAACCTCCCTGATGGTCCAGTGGTTTAGAATCCACCTGCCAATGCAGGGAAAAGGGACTCTGTCCCACATGCCATGGGGCAGCTAAGCCCATGTGCCTCAGCTACTGAGCCCAGGCAACCTAGGGCCTGTGCTCCACATCAAGGGAAGCCAGCACAGTGAGAAGCCCGAGCACCACAATGAGAGTGTAGCTCCTGCTCCCCACAACTAGAGAAAGCCCGAATGCAGCAACAAAGATTCAGTGCAGCCAAAAGTAAATACATAAATAACAATAAAAATAACTTTAAAATCCCCAAACCTACTATGACGCAGAAAGCCCACTTAGTATTGCTTATGTTGGGAGGTCAAGAGGTTTGCAAAAGGAACACAAGCTCTGATGAAAGACTGACCTGGTTTTTAAATTGGGTCCACTTTATAAGTTTAACCTGATAACCTTAGAAATTATTAACCTTATAGATCATTCCTTCATCTGTGGAATGAGCATAATTTTTCCTCCTAGTGTTTGTTGCAAGAATTTAATGAGAACATTCATTTCAAATCTCTTTGATATGAAATTCTACTCAAATAAAAGATATTCATATATTGCATGGAAATAGCGATATTTAAGCACTCACTGGTGAACAATTTTGGGGTTCCCAGGAAATCTTCCTTAGGCATTGTAGTGGGAGTCTGTTCATTCTGGCCTTTCTTTGGGTAACAGAACCCTTCTCTGCAGGAAATTCCTTTCATGTGATTTGCTAGCAAATGACCTTATCTCCTCTAACCACAGAAGGCGAGAACAAAATTGTCCTCTCTGGCCATGTCATTTGGTCCAGGGATGAATATACAACCCTACTTGGGTTAGTCAGAGCCTTCTCCAGACTATTGGGCTAGAGATATTGGGAAAGATTGTTACTTTTTGCTGGATTGCCAGACTGGTAGGATGTTAAGCTGGGGATGCTGGAGAATGTTTGGAGCAGGAATCTCAAAAGAGCATGAGAGCCTGGATTCAGCCACTCTCGGAACTAGCTACACCTCTGCACTTCCCAGATATGGAAACCAGAGACATTTCCCTTTTCCTTAAGTTGGTTTGAATCTTGCAACCAACAGGGTCCTGCACAATACAATACTTAATAATAAGTTAGCAGACTTGAATCAATAATACCCATCTATTTCCAGGGAATCAAATAGGCCTTAGCATCTCCATTTCCTCACCTGTAAAATGAAGGGCAGAACATTTACTTCCCAAGGCGCTTGTGGAGATTCAAAGAGGTAACATATATAAAATTCCTTCTTTGGGGTTCATGAAATGTTAGCTACTCTGCATTGGGCATGGGGAGTCTCTACTGGATTTATATGGCTCAGTTCAGTTCAGTTCAGTTCAGTTGCTCAGTCGTGTCTGACTCTTCGCGACCCCATGGACTGCAGCACACCAGGCCTCCCTGTCCATCACCAACTCCCAGAGTTTACTCAAACTCATGTTCATTGAGTGATGCCATCCAACCATCTCATCCTCTGTCGTCCCCTTCTCTTCCCACCTTTGATCATTTCCAGCATCAGGGTCTTTACATATGAGTCTGTTCTTCGCAGGTGGCCAAAGTATTGGAGTTTGACTTCATATAGATGTTTTTCACCTTAGGGAAAAATATCTACTGTCATCTTGAGTTCCTGGCTACCCTCCACAACAAATTTGCTTAGTTACGCTTTTTCTCCATAAATTAGCTTCAGTCCTGTCTGTACAGGACTGACCTCATCCCCAGGTGAGGCAACAACCTCCTAATATTTCTTTAATTGCTATTTCACCAATCCTCTTCATCTTATGGCTGATGCTTGGAATTTTACCACCAGAGCTTCATAATTTAAAAATAAAACTATTAAAATATATATGCAGAAATGTAGACATATTGTGAGTATGTGCTTCAATGAATTTCCACAAACTATAGCCCTCATCCAAAGTATGAAACAGAATATTACTAGCATCTCAGAAGCCTCCCCCATGTTTCCTGCCCTAAGCCATTATATTCCTCCAAAAGTAACCTCTGTCTTGATTTCTAAGAGCATCGGTTATTTTACCTGTTTCTTCTTCTTTATATAAACAAAATTATCTGGGGCTTACTCATTAGTGTCTGACTTCTTTTGCTCAGCATTATTATTATAAGATTCATTCATGTTGTTGAGTTACAGTTTGTCCATTCTCATCACTGCGTAGAATTCCACCCTACTATTTATCCATTCAACTGTTAACAGGCATTGCTTCCCTGGTGGCTCAGTTGGCCAAGAATTCACCTGCAATGCAGGAGACCCAGGTTCAACCCCTGGGTCGGGAAGATCCTCTGGAGAAGGAAATGGTAACCCACTCCAGCATTCTTGCCTGGGAAATCCCATGGACAGAGGAACCTGGAGGGCTACAATCCACGGGGTTGCAAGAGTTGGACACAACTTAGTGACTAAGCCACCACCACTACCACATGAATAGTGTTGCTGTAAATGGGACTTTGCTTCCAAGGTGACGCTAGCGGTTAAAAAAACTGTGTGCCAAAAAAAAAAAAAAACTGTGTGCCAATGCAGGAGACGGCAGAGACGCAGGTTCAATCCCTGGGTCGGGAAGATTCCCTGGAGAAGGAAATGGCAACCCACTCCAGAATTCTTGCCTGGAGAATTCCATGGACAGGGAAGCCTGGCGAGCTGCAGTCCATGGAGTCACAAAGAGTTGGATGTGACTGAATCAACTGAGCTTGTACACACAAATAGAACTTTTAGCTGAACATATTGATGCAATTCTGTTGAATGTATACTAGACTAGACGGATTACTGAGTTGTGAAATATGCTTTTTTTTTCAGCTTTAATAGATATCACATAATATTTTCCCAGGATGTTCCACATCTTTTAACATAAGGTTTTCTTAGTGTTGGAACTTGTTATAAGGATGATATTGCAAGCCAGGGAAAATGGAGTTATGCTTTCAAAATTCTGAGGGAAAATTATATGTAGATTTTAACACAAGGAAAATTCTCATTCAAATGGAAATATAGAATATGTACACTTCTAGACATATAAAGTATCTTGTACTCCCCTCCCCAAATTTTTAGATTGCCCATATAGAGTAGGAATATGGGTGGTTTTCATTCTTTAGAAAATTTTGTGTACTAATTGTTTCATAGTAAGCGTGTTTCTTTGTTCTAATCACCCATACAGGAATATAATAATAGCTAACCTTATCGGTTGCTAATTGATTACTTATTGATTAAAATCTAGGCCTACTCTAAACAGTCTGTATTTTATGAATTCCTCAAGGCAAATCTTTGAGATAGGTGTTACTATTATCTCCATTATCTATACGGGGAAACTGAAGCACAGGGCGGTTAGGTGACTTGCCCAGTGTCACCTGTTTAAGTGGTAGAGCCAGTGTTCAAAATCAAGGAACGTGGCTGAGAGGCTGGCCCTCCTAAAAGGAAATTAAACGAAGAGAACAAAAAGAGAAGGCAAATGTTGCCAATAATGACGTCACTCTTATTATTTTCACAAAGACAAGAGCTGCAGCTCCAGCATCTTTCATGTTATTTTGATGTGCTTGCTGTGGGGTGAGGTCCTTCACTGGGGACATTCTGTGCACAGCAGTAAAAGGAACATGCCCACCTGAAACCAAGTGTGGCCCTACCCCAGGAACAGTGAGCCTGGGCTCTGCTCACTTTTAAATGCATTTGACACCCTTGGCAGCTCTGGCCATCATCAATACCACTTCACTTATTTCCAAGAAGTCTGGGGTGTTTGGGAGCACTTCCTTGCCTCAAACTAAATTGGCCATTCCCAAGGTGAGCACCTGAATCTATGCTAGGCTGGTCTGAACCTCTTCTGTGTATGTAAGAATGAAAAATATTAGACATCAGTCACTTCATCCAGTTAAGTCCTTTATTTAGTTTTAATAGTAGAATTAAGAGCCTGACCTAAGTTATTTACTCTTCAGCAGATGCCATTTCAATGGATTTTGCAGTCCCTCTGATACCAGTATTCTTATTTCAGCCGTCTTTGTTTCTTTAAGTAATTGCATTAAATAAAATCTCATAAGCTGAAATTGCATTGACTGTATCTGGTGACATTTGTGCATTCCAATGCCTTGTTCAGTCTGGTATTGAACTGTATCCAAATGGAAACCCATTTAAAAACTATTTTCCTGGCAAGAAACAGTTGATATAAACCTAGACTAATGTGATATTAAAGAGGCCTAGGAAGTTACACAGTTAAAAGTTTGTTTGCTAGAATCCCATGTCAGGCAATGTAAATGTTTTCTCCCCGTGGATGTACTGTGAACTGATTTGAGGTTAACCTGGTTTAAATCCTGGCAAGTGGAGTTAGTGTTTCTTATGCTTGGATTTTGTTATCAAAATCCTGGCAATAAATTATTTTAGCCCTATTATATTTTAACATCCTTGAAACCAATGTCTGTATTAGCTTCCTGTATCAAGGAGGGAGAAAATTATAACTCTAGGGATTCTACAGTTTTTCTCCTCGCATCCTTTTGGGCATAAAGTTAAATTTCCTTTTTTGCCTATTTTCTCTCATTTGCATAGTACTAGAAGTACTGGATTCTCCTGGGGATTCCCAGGTGATGCTAGTGGTAAAGAACCCACCTGCCAATGCAAGAGACTTAAGATACATGGGTTTGATCCCTTGGTCAGGAAGATCCCCTGGAGGAGGACATGGCAACCCACTGCAGTATTCTAGCTGGAGAATCCCATGGACAGAGGAGCCTGGCAGGCTACAGTGTAGAGGGTCACAAAGAGTTGGACACAACTGAAGTGACTGAGCACTTATGCACAGATTCTCCTACTGACCCCACTTTGACCCCTGCTTTCTCCTCAAAGTCTATGGATTCCCTGTGACCCACCCAGGCTGGGCCTCCCTGAACCCCCAGCCATGATCCTGAATTTCAGTCACAAGCTTGAGTGGAATAGACCATTAAACATTTGAGTCCAGCCGGCACTTTTCCTTAACATATCCAATTAAATCTCTTGGGCTGGCATTCTTTCAGATAGGGCAGCTAGGACTCCAAATAATTAAGTAATTTTCCTCAGGTCCCACAGGCAAACAGTCCATAGACTTTGAACTTGGGTTCACAAGTCTGTCTCCGCAAAACTATCAATTTGTTTTGATCCAAAAGATGCAAGTGTCTCATTACCATGTCCTCCTTCATTATAAAGATAGAAGGGTTATAATCATCTGCACAAATTCATACCAAGGTGTTACCATTGCCTCTTCAACTTCTTAAAGATGAAATGCCCAAATAAATTAAGTACTAATAATACCCTGCAAGATAATTAGTTATAAAATGTCTTTGCATTTTAATTGGGCAAAGGCTTCCTGTGTTTAGTCGCTCAGTCATGTACGACTCTTTGCGACCCTATGGACTGTAGCCCACCATGTTCCTCCATCCAGGGGATTTTCTGAGCAAGAATACTGGAGTGGGTTGCCATTTCCTTCTCCAGGGGATCTTCCAGATCAGGGATCAAACCGACATCTCTTGTGTCTCCTGCACTGCAGGCAGATTCTTTACCTGTGAGCCACCGGCTTCCCTTAGGTTAAGTGAATGTAATTCTGAGACTTCAGTGAGTCCTGAGAGGTTTCTGGTGAAAAAGAAGGTGGGTTGACTGATGTGTCAGGAATCACTCGAATCCCACTGTATCAGAAGGTTAGCCTTCCAGCAGTGGACAGTCATACATTGCCCACCTTCGCTGCTCCTACCCCTGCAGTTTAGCTTGATCTTAGCCCAAGGTCTGGACTTTCATGTTTTTGGACTATCCTTGTCCATAGTCCTTCTCCCTCAGCCTTATGTTCCTAGCCCTTTCTGAAAATATTGTGTGCGTGTGCTCAGTCATGTCCGAGTCTTTGCGACCCTGTGGACTGTAGCCCGCCAGGCTTCCCTGTCCATGGGATTCTCTAGGCAAGAATACAGGAGTGGGTTGCTATTTCTTTCTCCAAGGGATCTTCCTGACCCAGGGATTGAATTTGAGTGTCCTGCGTCTCCTGTATTGGCAGGCAGATTCTTTACCACTAGCGCCACCTGGGAAGTCCATGTTCTGAAAATATTGGGTTGGCCAAAAAGGTCGTTTGGTTTTTCTGTAACAACTCATGGAAAAACTCAAAAGATCTTCTTGGCCAACCGAATATAATTCAAAACCTGCCATCTTTAACTCCTGTTTCACATTTAAAGAAAAAATAATTTCTTTCACATATCTGTGCACGCCTTACATTATTGTGAGAGCCTACATGTTCGCTCTCTTCTATTGGGCCTGAGGGATTCTCAAAGGGAAGAACTAGGTCTTCCTCCAGCCTTGTCTTTCTGACTTCTCTGGGCTCACTCAGCAACTATCCCTGGTCTTTTTTCTGCTTCTCGAGCACACCAAGCTCCTTCTCACCTCAGGGCCTTTGCACTTTCTGTTCCTTCTGCCTAGTGAGTTCTTCTTGTATATCTTCACGTGGCAAATTCCTTCTCATCAACAAGTGTCAGTCAGATGCCATGTCTCTGAGAGATGGTTTCTTTTAAAAAAAATAAAAAATATAACCTACTCTTGGTGAGAGGAGAGATTTTATTTATTTAGTTTTGACTGTGCTGGGTCTTCATTTCTGTGTGTGGGTTTTCACTGGTTTCAGTGAGGGGGGCTACTCTTCATTGTGGTGTGCGGGCTTCTCGTGGTGGCATCTCTTGTTTCAGAGCACAGGCTCTTAGTGAATGGGCTTCAGTAGCTGTGGCATATGGGCTTAGTTGCTCTGTGGCATGTGGGATCTTGTCAGTCCAGGGATTGGACCCGTGTCCCCTGCATTGGCAGGCAAATTCTTTGTCTACTGTGCCACCAAGAAGTCCCAGAGAGACTCTTTCTGAAATCTCATGTAAAGAAGCCTCCAACCTCCAGTCACTCCATCACATTTGGCTTATATGATCTTAGTTCCCTGACCAGGTGTTGAACTTAGGCCCTTAGCAGTGAAAGAGGTGAGTCCTCACCACTGGACCATCAGGGAATTCCTTGTTTTGTTTTTTTCATAGCAATATCTGATGTTATCAGGTTGATTTTAATCTTTTAAAACAAACAAAAAGTCTGATTTAACTCCCTGAGGAAAAGATCTTGTCTTGTTCACTGCTGTATTCTTAGCACCTTGAAAGGTAGCTAGCATCTAGAAAACAGTCAATAAGTACTGATGTAATACATGGATGACGAGCAGTACTCAATAAATGTTACTTGATTGATTAACAAATGAATGTGTTTGGTTTCCCCTTCTGATCACTCACATCCATACCTTTCATATGGCAAATTGCTCTCTCCTTTATATTGGAATGACCTCAATTCTCTGGGTATTCTTGGAGCTCAAACAGGCAGGGACCCTGTGGAATTTATCTGTGTATCTTCCTTAGCACAAGAAACTCACATTGTAGTTTTCAGCAAGCAGCTGAGTCACTCTTTTCATTTTCTTTCTTTTTTTTTTTTAGACAGTCTTTAAAATTTTTTTCTTTTCATTTTTTGGCGGCTCTGGGTCTTCATTGTGGTGTGTGGGCTCTAGAGCGCGTGGTTCAGGCTCTCTAGTTGTAGCATGCAGATTCAGTAGTTGCAGCACACAAGCTATTGCTCTGAGGCATGTGGGATCTTACTTCTCCAACCAAGAATTGAACCAGAGTCTCCTGCATTGGAAGGCAAATTCTTAACCACTGGACCACTAGGGAAGTCCCACTCCTTCCATTTTCAGATATCTTACAGAGCCCAAGAAATGCCATTTGGGTTCTTACCAATGACTCCAACTAACCTGGCATTCTGTCTTTATGGGTAAGCAAGCATCTTCATGCCATATGATAATCACTGCCCAGGGTAGAAAAGCATGATCTTCATGGCCAAACCCTTCTATTCATGCTGCAGAGTCTCAGAACGGAGTGTGCTAAAAAGGTCAGGACAGCAGTTTCCTCATGGGTAAAATAATCAGTAGTATCAATTGACTTGTTTCCAATAACCTTGTATTGACCTTTGAACCTCAACAGCACATCAGGATATCTTTAAAGAGCACCCTCAACAATGCCCTGTGCTCGGCTGTGACTTAACAATCAAATCCATGTACAACCAGAGCTTGGGTTATTTTCCCACTGATGTGTGTTTTTTAACTTATACATAGGCCAAAATTCATCTGTCGTTTTTACTTTGCATAGTTTATTCCTGTCATTTTGGCATATCATTCCCTGTAAAAATTTAGTATCATTTTCAAATTTAGAGATTTTACTGTGCAGTCTCTTTTCCAAAACATAATAAACCATTAAATTAGATTGGCCTAAGACTGATTCCTTGGGAAATTCCACAGTTTACATTTTTCCACTTAATACTATTTCCATTACCTTGATACTAATTCTTTATCCATAATAAATCCCTCGGTCTAATCCTAAGGTAAGTCAATTAAAAAACAACTATTGGTGTGAAAAATTTTCAAAGATTTTTCCACGAATAAAATACACTCAATATCTTCTTTTCCCACATGTTTATTTTTTTCCCCTGAAAGAATTTTACAGATTAGTTAGGCATGATTTCTTCTAACAGAAATTGAGTTGGCTTTTCTCTAATTGACAAATACTCAGTAATCCTATTTTTCATTCACATTTCCACTAATGTGTAGATATCTCCCTTTTATAGTCTTGATTCCCTCCCACTAAATACTTTAGACTGGGTAAATAATGATTACATCTAGAATCTCAATTTTCAGCTTTTCTTTGTTAACATAGGAAGTAGGTAGAAGAGAGCACTACAAAAACAAACAAAAAACACCATATCTACCTTACTATTTTAAAAATTATTTTATTATGTGATTAAAAATTATTGTCCATGTGCTACATTCAGCCACTGGCAAACATGTGAGAAAATTAGTAAAAAATGATCTGACCAAAATCATCATATTTTCAGCACCCATTTAAGTATTTCAAAGTTTTTCTTTTCTGTTCTCTTTAGCTTTGCCTCCTAATTAGTTCTATCATCCTCTCATCCAGATATTGTTACAGCTCTTTCCTCAGGCTTTATTTATTTTTTTCCTTTTATCTCTAACTCTTACTCTGTGTTTAGTTTCATTGCTAATAGCCAGTAGTTGGTCTAGTAATGAATTTTCACTTGAAATACTCATTCAGCCTCTATTTTATGGTTATTGATGTTACTCTACATGTTTTAAATGGACTTTAATGCATGATTCCTTTTTGAAGAACTTGAAATGCTAGTAACTCTTAAAGAAGTTTAAACCCATCTATTATTCTCTAGCATACTTTTCTAAACAATCTGAGCAAATAAAACATCTAACCTTTTTTCTTTATTCTGCTCTCTTTGATAGAAACTCAGTACCCTTGATTTGTTAATAAGACAAATAAATCCTCCTTTGAAAGACATGACTGGTGCTGTATTTGTGCTTAAGAGTCAAAGCTAGAAATTCTAAGCTCCCAGATAACAATTTTTCAGAATGCTTCTTTAACCTACATTAATTGCAAAATAAACAGATACACGAAGCTAAACCTTCAGGAATCTGTGATAGACGTTCAAAGCTTTCTAGTGTTTTGAAAAGTCATCAAATACAACCCTTGAACAGATTTGGCTTATTGTTTGTGTGTTTTCTTTAACCGCTTTATTGAGATATAATTTACACATCATGCAATTCACCCTTTAAAGTGTGAAGTTTAGTGGGTTTTAGTACATTCACAGATGTAGCCATCACCACAGTCAATTTTAGAACATCTTCATCACCTCAAGAAGAAACCTCTGTTTTTTGGCTATAATCCCCCCAATTCTCCATCCTCACCCCACTTCCACCTCACCCCCACCTCATGCCCTTAAGCAACCATTACTTGACTTTTTGTGTATAGATTCATCTATTCTGGACTTCATGTAAGTGAAGTCACATGGTATGTGGTTTTTTTGTGACTGATTTCTTTCATTGAGTGCAATGTTTTTAAGGTCCAGCTATGTTATAGAAAAGTGCCAGGATTTTCTTCCTATTTATTGCCAAAAAGTATTTCACTGCACGGATATACCACATTTTATTTATCCCTAGTCCTTCCCATTCTATTGTTCTCCTCTATTTCTTTTCATTGTTCCCATGAGAAGGCTTTCTTATCTCTCCTTGCTATTCTCTGGAACTCTGTATTCAGTTCGGTCTGTCTTTCCCTTTCTCCTTTGCCTTTTGCTTCTCTTCTTTTCTCAGCTATTTGTAAGGCCTCCTCAGATAACCACTTTGCCTTCTTGCATTTCTTTTTCTTTGGGATGGTTTTGGTCACTGCCTTCTGTACAATGTTACAAACCTCTGTCCATAGTTCTTCAGGTACACTCTACCAGATCTGATCCTTTGAATCTATTTGTCACCTCCACTGTATAATCATAAGGGATTAGATTTAGGTCATTTCCCTACTTTCTTCAATTTAAGCCTGAATTTTGCAATAAGGAGCTCATGATCCGAGCCACAGTCAGTTCTGGGTCTTGCTTTTGCTGACTGTATAGAGCTTCACCATCTTCAGCTACAAAGAATATAATCAATCTGATTTCGGTATTGACCATCTGGTGATGTCCATATGTAGAGTCTTCTCTTGTGTTGTTGGAAGAGGGTGTTTCCTATGACCAGTGTATTCTCTTGGCAAAACTCTGTTAGCCTTTGCTCTGCTTCATTTTGTACTCTAAGGCCAAGCTTGCCTGTTACTCCAGGTATCTCTTGACTTTCTATTTTTGCATTCCAATCCCCTCTGATGAAAAGGACATCTTTTCTTGATGTTTATTCTAGAAGATCTTGTAGCTCTTCATAGACTTGCTCAACTTCACCTTCTTTGGCATTAGTGGTTGGAGCATAGACTTGGATTACTGTGATGTTGAATGGTTTACCTTGGAGATGAAATAAGATCATTCTGTCATTTTTGAGATTGCACCCAAGTACGGATTCCTAAAATGACAATGGTCTCTGTTGCCATCTCCTGCTTGACCATGTCCAATTTACCTTGATTCATGGAACTAACATTCCAGGTTCCAGGGAACATTCATGCAAAGATGGGCACAATAATGGACAGAAATGAAAAAAAAAATAATGGACAGAAATGAAAGGATCTAACAGAAGCAGAAGAAATTAAGAAGAGGTAGCAAGAATAAACACAAGAACTGTACAAAAAAGGTCTTATTGACCCAGATAACCACAATGGTGTGGTCACTCACCTAGAGCCAGACATCCTGGAGTATAAAGTCAAGTAGGCCTTAGAAAGCATTACTATGATCAAAGCTTATGGAGATGATGGAATTCTAGCTGAGCTATTTCATATCCTAAAAGATGATGCTATTAAAGAGCTGCACTCAGTTTGTCAGCAAATTTTGAAAGCTCAGCAGTGGCCACAGGGCTGGAAAAGTTCAGTTTTTCTTTCTGATCTCAAAGAAAGGCAATGCCAAAGAATGTTCAAACTTCTGTACAGTTACACTCATTTCACATGCTAGCAAGATAATGCTCAAAATCCTTCAAGTGAGGCTTCAATAGTACACGAACTGAAAACTTCCATATGTTTAAGCTGGGTTTAGAAAAAGCCAGAGGAACTAGAGATCGAATTGCCAACCAACATTTGTTGGATAATAGATAAGGCAAGGCATTTCCAGAAAACATCTCCTTCTATTTCGTTGTCTACACTAAAGCCTTTGACTGTGTGGATCACAACAAACTGTGGAAAATTCTTAAAGAGATGGGAAGACCAGACCACCTGACCTGCCTCCTGAGAAACCTGTCTACAGGTCAAGAAGCAACAGTTAGAACTGGACATAGAACAACAGACTGGTTCAAAATAGGGAAAGGAGTACGTCAAGCCTGTATATTATCACCTTGATTATTTAACTTATATGCAGAGTACATAATGTGAAATGCTGGACTGGATGAAACACAAACTGGAATCAAGATTGCCGGGAGAAAAATGAGATATGCAGATGGTCCTACTCTAGCCCCTTCCCAGGTGGTGCTAGTGATAAAGAACCTGCCTGCCAATGCAGGAGACCTAACAGATGCGGATTCAATCCTTGGGTCCAGAAGATCCTCTGGAGAAGGGCATGGCAACCCATTCCAGTATTCTTGCCTTTTTTAATCCCATGGACAGAGAAGCCTGGAGGGCTACAGTCTACAGCGTCACAAAGAATCGGAAAAGACTAAAGCAACTTAGCCCAATGGCAGACAATGAAGAGGCACTAAAGAACCTCTTGATGAGGGTGAAAGAGGAGAGTGAAAAGGCTGGCTTAAAACTCAACACTGAAAAAATTAAGATCATAGCATCTGGTCCCATCACTTCATGGCAAATAAATGGGGAAAAAATGGAAACAGTGACAGACTATTTTCTTGGGCTCCAAAATCACTGTGAACAGTGACTGCAACCATGAAATCCAAAGACACTTGGTCCTTGGAAGAAAAGCTATGACAAACCTAGATAGCAAATTAAAAAGCAGAGACATTACTTTGTTGACAAAGGTCCATCTAGTCAAAGCTATGTGTTTTTCCAGTAGTCACATTGGATGTGAGAGTTGGACTGTAAAGAAGGCTGAATGCCAAAGAATTGGTGCTTTTGAATTAAGAGCCGACTCATTGGAAAAGTCCCTGATGCTGGGAAAGACTGAGAGCAGG